>NC_072736.1:157917901-158245401 GCF_026930045.1 Uloborus diversus
CATGTGTCAAGAAATTATAAATAAATATTTGATTGAATCTTATACCAGTTTTGCCCTACTCGCTTTGCCCGAAGGCACATTTTTTATTTCAATATTTACAACCTTAAATTTAAATACTTCCTTTTTTGTAAAAGGAAGTAAAAAGAAGCAAACGAAATGATCATCGTAGTTTGTAGGTGTATGGTGTCAGAATAAGGTAATACTATAGATATTTAAAAAAATAAACTCGTCCTCGACTGATCACAAGTTACACTATATGAACAAAAGTATTGGGACACTTTCAAAAATTTACATTTTTAAGGATTTCTCGAGAAATAAAAGACCAATTGCTTTGTAACTTTTGTCATATATCAGGTATGCTTCAGCTGTCATTTTCCAGTAAAAATGATATTACCTTTGCGTTTCAGGGGTCAGTAACAAATTGAAGAAAACAAAATGTTTTTTGGTCATCATTTATCGTAAATAGCTGAGAATAAGCTGTAAGTTTCAGAAATTAGTTCGCTTACTACGTACAATCAGTTTTCATACTTTGGAGAAGTTATCACTGATAATCACGAAAATATAAGCATTTTTCCCCAAAACTATGAATTTTATTTATTTTTTTTTTTTTACTCATAACACACAAAGTTTTCCATCAAAGCTTAAGAAACTTTCAGAACATTTGACAGCATGCAAGAGAAATATAATACTAAAATTTGAAATTGAAATGCCTAAAATTGGATAAAATATGGACATTTAAAGCAATTACTTTTTCACTGCGCATGCACGAAAGATAGCAATTTATAGCTTTCATAATCTAAAACCCAACTAAATTCTTCAACTCATAATGAAATTCCAGTTCAATATCTTAAAAATTCAGAAAGTTATCTGCGATCTAATGAGCCGAATTGCAATAACTCTTGGATAGGCGACGAACCGTGAGGGGTCGTTCGCTAGTTTGTAACATTTGCTTTCAATCGAACTGTGTAATTCGTGATAAAAACAGCTTACTTGCGAACGATCCCTCGCGCGATTCGTAGCCTATCCAAGAGTTATTCAAATTCAGCTCATTCTAGTTTGCTGATAACTTCTTAAATTTTTGAGATATTGAAGTGGAATTTTTTTATGAGTTGTAGAATCTAGTAGGGTATTGGATGATGTTATAAATTGCTATCATTCGCGCATGCGTAGTGATAAATTAATTACTTTAAATGTCCATATTTAAAAAACAAATTTAATAGTTTAATTTCAAATTGTAGTATTATGCTTGTCAAGTTTTCAGAAAGTTTCATAAGCTTTGATGAAAACCTGTGCGTGTTATGCGCCAAAATTTTTCAAACAAAATTTGTAGTTTTGAGAGAAATGTTTATATTTTCATGAATATCAATGATACATTCTCAAAAGTATGAAAAATGATTGATGTACAAAGTAAGCTAACTAATTTCTCAAATTTACAGCTTATTCTCAGCTATTTGCTATGAAAGAAGACCAAAAACCATTTTTGTTTTCTTTAATTTGTTACTCACCCCCGAAACGCAAGGGTGATATCATTTTTACTGGAAAATAACAGTTGAAGCATACCTGTTATGTGACAAAAGTTACAAAGCAATTGGTCTTTTATTTCTCGAGAAATCCTTAAAAATGTGAATTCTTGAATGTATCCCAATACTTTTAGTCATACAGTGTACATACCTCCAGTTTTTTTAGATATATATAATTTTTCTTATTTTAAGTCTGGTTCCGCCATGCCGCTTCACTGCTGCTTCGCTGTGACTGATTGAAACTCGGGGGTGTTTCGGTAAACACAACATGCACAGACATCGCAGCTTCATACCATGCGACGGCATACGAATGTCTTCCCTCTTTGGGCGACCTACCCGCTTTGACCCACCCTACCCATCAATATTGAACATCCCTTCTCCCTTATATAGGGATATAGTAGCAGAAAGGTGGGGGAAAAGAGGGCACATGTGATCATGGTGTGATATACTAAGGTAACTTCAAAGAAAAATCTTAAAAAAATCTCAATTGATGGCAGTATCGGTCTTAGCTCTTGGCCAAACTTTTATAGCAGTAAGTCATTTTATGTTTTCGCGGTGACAACTTCTTTGTTTTTTCAGCTGTTAAGCCCTGGTTTCCTAGAAGCGAAATCACCGAGCTTTGACATCCCTACTCGGCGTGACGCTGAAATCAAAGTCAAGTGATTCCGACGCAGCCACTCACGACGCCGAGATTTAGCTCGGGCGCGCATGCGCAGAAGAATCAAGTTTTCCTCTCGGCGATAAGCGACGCCGAAGGTCGGCAATTCGCTCCTAGGAAACCAATGCTTTATATGTAATACTAGTGATACCCGCACGGCTTTGCCCGTAGTAGAGAAATTCAAAGGTCTTTTGGTTCGCCTGTGTATTTACAAATATTTCATGGTGAATTTCTCGCCAATTGGCTCGGTTCCACGTTATGATAACTTAGTAATTTACTCGTTCATCTTATGCTCAGGAAAATGTTCTTAAAATTGGAATAGAAAAAGAACAAAATCGAATTTTTGAAAAATCGCTTCGAGGTGCACACCCACATGCTACAAACTAACTTTGTGCCGAATTTCATGAAAATCGGCCGAACGGCCTAGGCGCTATACGCGTCACAGACATCCAGACATCTTCCAGACATCCAGAGAGACTTTCAGCTTTATTATTAGTAATTATCGCTGTTTCTTCACGGGAAAACACATTTAAAACTAGTAAGCTAAACTTATTAAATTATTGCAAACCCTTATGCGAACATTCAAGTAAATTTATAAGAATGTTTTTTTTTTTTTTTTTAAATTAAATTCAGAATTCGTTTTGCAAGCTAGTTGATCTTGCACTTGTGAACACAACATTTAGGAGCATAAGTGAACAGTTCCCATATCCTCTCCGTAATATTAATATTAGTGCAGGATATTATAAGTGTTAAAGAAATGTGTACAAAGTTAAAATTATTAATTTTTTTATCATCAGTTTGTAAATTAATTGTTAGTTATTGTTATAATTATCATATATATATTTATTTAATTATATAAAATGTGCCCGTTAATTTAAAAAAAAACAGTTCGTCAACAATTTATTGTTGCAGTATATTTACTGGAAATAAAAAGACACAAAATATTTTCATTAAATTAATAACTGAAATTTAAATCATTTCAAAATGCGTTATCATACCCTGTATGAAGCTTAAAAGCAACATACAGCGTGTTCCCGTTTTACTTGTAAGACCTCTCTATTTTCGCAACCGTTAGTCATGGATGCATAATTCCAATTGGAAAAATAGCCAAAATAAGATATAGTTGAGGTATTGAAAGTTTGAAGCAAAAATAAAAAATAGTGAAAAAAATACAAAATTTAACTTTTTTTTTTTAGTCCTTAAGCGTGAAACATAGAAGAAACAATTAGAACAAAAAAATTGACATTAGTACAACCAATATTCACCAAGACATGAAACACAGCGTTTGTACCACCACTTTACGCATGCATTTAGTTAAACCATTTTTTTGGGGGGGGGGGGATAGTGACTAACTAGGATTATTAACTATTTTTTTTTGTGTCTTTGCGTATCATAGCATGCCTTTATTTTCAATAGCAATTAAAAATTTAAATATATTATTTTTTTTACGGTGACAGCTTTTATTTTTTTTCTGAAAGAGCGATAGGTTCAAATCTCATCTTCTGCAAGGCCCCTGTTGGCCAAAGTTACCAACTTCGATAGCTCTAAGGCACAAAAAGCACTTAAACACATTGTGCAAAAAACACCTTTATTAGCGACACTCTGGCGCTGCAAAGCAAACACATTACACTCTCAAAAAACAGAACTTTGACTGACTGAATTGGCTTTCAGTTATAAACTTGGGCCGCGTAGCGGCGGTTACAGCATTATATGATAATTTGCATAAACAGCCCTTTATAACTTTTAACTTAAATATCTCTTTGAGTTTCGATCGCAAGTATCTTTAACTTTTTGTGTTATTTTTTATTTTTTAGAGGAGATTTTCCCCTTAAATGCTACATGGAGGACTTGGGGACCATATAAATAGTTAGACTTCGTATTTTTTCACTAATTTTCATTTTTGCTTCATATTTTCAACATCTTAAATCGGAACCTTATTTTGACTCTTTTGAAAAAAAATATAAGTATGCATATACGACTAACGATTGCGAAAATAAAAGTCTTGCAGGTTTGGGACACGCTTTATTTTTTCCCTAGTTGAAAAATTGTCATTTATTGCATCTAAGTCAATTGTTGCACTGCGTTTTGAGCACCCTCATTTGTATACATACATGAATATGTAGGAAAATTTTATTATTGTTATAAGAAAAATATTTAAACTCATGGCGTACTAATTGAAATTTTGTGATGAGGAATTGCAACTTCTTTACAACTAGATTATAACCAGTTAAGAAATTCTGTTCCTCAGAGCCAGACGGACGCAAGTCCAAAAATTGCGATTTTCCGTTTATTAGTGCATTTTTTGTATTATTTTATTCTGCATTAAGCCATGTGAGCGTAGTTGAAAAAAAAATCATTTGTGTTTAATATTCACCAGTGTTAAATTTAAACACAAACCGCGTTAAACAAACTTTAGAAATAAACTGAAATAATGTATCCAATACTTAATTTTGTATAAACTTTTATCTATTTTTATTTCAGCTAACTGAAGCTATTAATAAAATAATTGCGAAGGCCAAATCTATTTTTCTGCACAACCAACTTAGATAAAATGACTTCCAGCATTAGAAAAGAAGTATGTAAAGCAGGCTATTTAACTACTATGTTTTTTTTTTTTTTGTTAATAATGTAAGCAATATAGTACGTATATCTTGCAAATATTAATGCAGTCTCGCGATAAAATGCACTTCTTAAAACAGACCTTCTCTACTATAAAAATTCAAATAATTTGAAAATAACTTTTTATTTCGATTTCTATGGGCTTCATACGCAAGAACATTGTTGGAAATACGAGATCAATGTGTATTCATGAATTCATCTCTGGCTAGACAATCCCAACGGGTTCTGACTTAATATTCCAAATACATGTTATTTTGGCTTTGGATGGAATGCGTTATACATTTATTTTTTTCATAGCTGCATTCTTACAATAAATAAAACTAATACTATATAGCAGAAAAAAAAATGGCCAAAAGTCTAAGCGCATACTTTGCAATCAAAGATTTGTTTGTTATTCTTAGTGCTAGAAAATGTAGTACTTTCTAAGGACACATTATAGTTAATTTTATCATCCTCGGTATAGTATAAAATGAATACTAGTCATTCACTTAGATATACAGTTGTTCTATCTTAATCAATCAGTGAGTGCGGCCTTTATACGTAACGTCATGAGTATAATATACTAGCAGTACCCGCACGGCAATGCCCGCGCTAAGAAGTTAAAGGAAGTCCGTTAAACAAAAAAATTCACGCCTCCCCCCCCCCCTTCTGATGTAAAATAATCATTTTCTTCAGCTGAAAGGTATACACACCTTTTCAAAAGACCTATTCAAGTTTCTTTGGAATTTAAAACTATTCGCCTATTTAAAAATAGCCTATAGCCTTCCTCAACAAATAAACCACTCAACACAAAAATAATTTTTCAATTCGAACCAGTAGTTCATGAGATTAGCGCGTTAAAACAAACAAAATCTTCGGCTTTATATTATTAGTTAATTAATAACAACGACCTGATGTGCGCATCACATGACTTCCTTTTACTCCAATTTAGTGTTATTTTCCCATCATTGGCAATTTTAATGTGATTCAGTTGTTTACTCTATAAATATCACCAACAGTCACCAAATTAAAATCAAATTTAAAATTTAAAAAAATCGCCAAATTTGTCGCCAAGTTGGCGACAGAACTTGGCGACTTAAAGACTGGCGATATGTCGCCAAGTGTCCGACAAATTATAACACCACTTGAGTTAACATCGAAAACACCAAAAAAGGGACAAAAGACCCCCTTAGAAACATCCGAATGCAACCAAAATTGAAGGTGCACAAGTAGGTCTCATTAGGAGTCTACGTACCAAATTTCAACATTCTAGGACATACCGTTTTTGAGTTATGCGAGAAACATACACACATACGCACATTCGCATTTACATACGTACATACAGACGTCACGAGAAAATTCGTTGTAATTAACTCGGGGGTTGTCAAAATGGATATTTCGAGTGTCTGTAGGTTCCTAGGCATATATCCACGTGTGGTCGAGTCGAAAAAAAACTCAACATTCATTCAAGGGTGAGAAAAATGGAAATTACGGCCGATTTTTGAGTCAAAATTTTTTCGCGAATACAATAAAACAATGATACTACATATTTGTTTCTTTTTTACAAATCATTTTTGGCATCGTTTAGGATTTTCTCTGAAAAATACCCTCGAGATTCACCTCATGGCTGACTCGAACCTACGCCCACTGGATCGCGGAGCCCGCAAATTCAGGCCGAGCCACCGTGGCTACGTATATTTGAAGTTCCAAGCATCTTATCACGGGACGCGGGAGCGTCCCGCCCCGCCAAGGAAACCAAACGTCAGCAGCCAACAGAAGCAAATCCATCGCCAAAGACGAAAGAAAATAAAAGCGACCAAGAATAAGTTTACACGACAGAACAAGTTGGGGGTTTTTGGGATTTTCACCCCTCTGTATCTCAGCCTCATGAAGACCCCCGGAGTTTACTTTTGGTACACTCAATCTCTAGTGGCCCCTGACGCCGTAAACCTAAATACAATCCTCTGGACCATCAGGGGGAGGAGATATTAAAGTTATAAAATCGCTGCTCAAAAAATTTTCCGCTTTCTTTGACAGGGCTACAGCCCAGACGAAAAAAGGAATCAAGCTGAAATTTCGCACACACATTCCTTGTGCCCTACTGATGTGCCTTTTGTGTCATTTGACTCCCTCCCCCCTCGTTTTTACCCCACAAATTGTACCTTCCCGGGGTTCTGCACCAGCCCCCCCGGGGGGCTATGGCAATGATTTTTTGTATACATATTCTTTGGGGGGCATTGAGGACATATACAAAAATTCGAACCCCAGGGACATCATGGGCCGGAGTAATTAAAGTTTGAAAATCACTAATTTCCCCTCAATTCATACGTACTTACTCTCAGCTTATAGGGTTTGTTAATCTCTGACTGCATTTGCAAGGCTAGGACAGATCTAAGATCTAACGATTATTCTAAAGTGTTCTATCTAAATGAAATTTAATCAAGACTATTAAAACAGATCCAACAGTCCATCCTAGACGTTAAATCGCGGATATCACAAATTTGCCACAGCGACTGCGCATGCGCGCAGACTTAGCTCATTGGGCTTTCGGTTTTAAGATTCTATGTAGTTTGTTTATATTTAAGTAGAGAAACATTAAAGAATAAGATTAAAATACAGTCCCCCCCCCCCCAAACCCCAATTTCGCCGATACGAAATTTCTTTTCTTCCTGTTTTTCAGTTTTGATATATTTAATGGGGAAAAAATTTTAAATGTCGGCGAAAGTGGGGTTAAACCATGAAAATATTTTGCGTGACATATTATATGTAACTCTAAGCATATGTATAAGATACATCTAACTTTTTGAGTTTTGAGTTTTTGAATTATAATTGAGATCGAAGAATAGCACTTATTTATTGGTTTGCTTATTTTCTAAATTAATGCATTTTTCACAAACATAACTCATTATGAATTGAAATATATGATATATGTGTGTGGATATCCGTGTTTAGCAGTAATTTGTTAACAGACAAAATTTTTGCAATTAATTTAAGCAAGACTTTTGAAATGAGCTAAGTCCACGCGCATACGCACTTGCTGTGGCAAATTTGTGATATCCGCGATTTGACGTAGAGTACAGTTGCATACATCTTCTGACTCATTCAAATTTAAAATATTTAAAAACTTTTTTTTTTGCTTCGTCATAACATACGGTATTTTGTCGTTTTAGTGAACTTTTAAACAAAACTAGGTATTAAACAAAACAAAGAGTTCCATCAAAAGAAAGATAAATTACCCAACAATTAAAATTATCCCATAAAACGTAAAATAATCCGCGATTTAAGAAAAGAAGTCATTAAATAAAAGCTAGATTGATATAAACCGCAAGTTGTAAAACATTAAAAAAAAAAAAAAAAACCTTCATGAAAATGTTGAATAATTCACCAAATAAAAAACTGTAATAGAATTTATGGCGAACTTGTAAAATACTTGGAAGCAATATAATTAAATATATAGTATTTTATTATCCAAGCAGTTTTCTTTGCAGCAGAAAGGATACAATGATTGCAATAAATTTTAAACGGCCGAATTCTCACCAAACGAACATAGAATCTTACTGGTCAGAAAATAACATGACGTAAAATTAAGCTTGCCATTATTGATCCTTAAAAACACAAAACAACGTTGTTTCAATTGAATATTTATGACTTGAAATTCTCAGTTCTAAAATACAGACAAAGTAATAATATCAATGCAAAAATATGTGATATCTCAGCAAAAACAACTCTGTTGTAAAAATTTCCCCGCCAAGAAAACCTTTAGCTCTTCTGCATAAAAAAGAAAGCCTTCATCCTAAACCAAAAAAAAAAAAAAAAACTCAGCCTTAAAAAATCATGATATCTAGTTTGCCCGCCAAGTATCTGCCAAACTATCATCCTCCCTGTTCTCCTCTTTCATCACACCTACTTCAGTTAGATCCTCCTCCCACCTTCAACTCCTCAGAAATATGGATAGATCCTTTAAATTGTTTATCTAGTTTGGCGGGAAGCTTTTTACTCACCAAGCAACCACCTCAACTAGAAAAGCTGTGAATGGCAAGTGATCCATTTTTTGCCATGAAAGTGCGTGTTTGAAGTTCTGTAACTTTTGACTAGTTGAATATAATATAACAAAACAGCATAGCAAATTGAAGAAAATTTAAAGCTCTACAACTTTGTTATTGACAATTTTCATGAATACTAATCCTGGGAGGCGCTATATGTTATGCTGTTAACCATGCTATTTGTCATTAGAAATTCAGAAAAAAAAAATCCACGAATGATTCTAAAATTGCTTGTTTCATTGCTGTTAGATATGAAAGAACTGAAACTGATATGGTATGCAATACTATAGTAAAGAATTATATTTTAGAAAAAATCACGGAAAAAGGATTCCGAAATTCTTGGAAATGTTTTTGAAAATTGTTTGGAGAGTTCCGAAATACTCGGTAACGTTTTCGAAACTTTCATGAACCACAGCTGCACAGAATACTCAGAAACATTTCTGGAAATTACGGAAAGAGGATTTCGAAATACTCAGAAACGTTTCTGAAAATTATAGAAAGAGTATTCCAAAATACTCAGAAACATTGAAAGAGGATTCCGAAATACTCAGACACGTTTCTGGACATTACAGAAAAAGAATTCCGAAATACTCAGAAACGTTTTTTAAAATTTCATGAACCGCAGTTGCACGATATACTCAGAAACGATTCCGGATTTTTTTTACAGTGTAGGAGCAAATGTTTGGCAAAAAGAGAGCATGTTTCCGAAAATCATCGGTTTTTTATAACATATACCCACAAAATTATTGGAAATTCGACAAATATGTGTAAAAACTGTTTCACAGAAAGTTTATTTAGCTTGAATTTTTATTTTAAACGCATTCTTCCAACGTTTCTGACATTTTCTCGAAAAACCTAAAATTTTCTCCCCCCCCCTCCAACTTTTAGCTCACCCCCCAGGGTCGGGGACTTTTAGTATGTTTACTTACTAACTACCCCTAACAATATTCTGAAGTCAAAAATTATCGCATATTCCATGCACGCTACAATGTGTTCATTGACTGGACTATTAAGGGAAAACTTAAAAAAAAAAAAAAAAACATAAAAAGCTTTCAGAATTTCTACTTGTATTTAAATGAAGACTTTTGTCTACTACATAAATGAAAATTATGTCTAAAAATGGTATAAGGTTTACGTTTACATAAAATATTTGAAGCTTTTTTTTTTTCTTTTATGCCGTGTCGAGGTGACATCACAAATTACCGCCCCGGTTGGCACCCGTGCTAGGTACGTCACAAAGCTCTTAAGGACGCTCTTAAAGAAGCCCTTTAAAAACTTAAATACAAAGAAAATTGCATTCCCCCCCCCCTTTTGGACCTATTTTTCAAACATAGATAAAACTTATGTTTGGAAAAAATGTAGTGGGAGTTTTTTTTTTTTTTTTTTTTTGAAATATGCTATTTTGAGTATTCACTGATGTTTCTGAAATATTGATTACAAACTTGATATTGAATATGCCAAACAAACCTGTGTATCACTGCTTGAGTGCCCATAACTAGCCACTTAACCTTTGTGAAGATTTGCAAAGATAACTAACATGGCTAAAAATTATTTTTAATGACAATATTTATTTTCTTCCAATAGTGGCCGACTGACTTAACTGACTTTGTTGCTTCAATATATGTTCAACATAATAAGATAATATTATTCAACTAGAGGTGGCCGTACGGCTTCGCCCGTAGTACAAAATTAATAGGTCTTTTGGTTAGTCCGTATATTTACAAATAATTGATGATGGTTTTCTCGCCAATTTGCTATGTTCATTTGCTCGCCTATCTTACGGATCAACATTATGATCATTTGGTAATTAGCTCGCCCACGTTATGATAATTTGCTTGGTAAAATGTTCTTAAAATTGGAATAGAAAAAGAACAAAATCGAATTTTTGAAAAATCGATTCTAGGTGCACATCCCCATGCTACAAACTAATTCTGTGCCAAATTTAGTGAAAATCGGCCGAACGGTTTAGGCGCTATGCGCGTCACAGAGAGACATCCTGACAGAGATCCGGACAGATGTCTCGACGGAGATCCAGTTTTTATAGACAAACTTTGAGCTTTATCCTCATATAAATAATAGCCGATGATCGAGTAACCCGCGTGTTTCAACAATGAAATTCGCGCCACGGCATGATAATTTGATAATGTTTTTTGGTAATGTTTAACCAAGGCTTCACTATATACGCGTCTTATCAGGCTCAGTCATTTCAACGAAAGTTGTACTCAGGGCCGCGCCGTACCTATGTGCAAGGTCGTGCGGCGCACGACGGCGCCGGAGTCAAAAAGGTGCCGAGTTTTATCAATCAAAAATGCTCCAAATGAGTGGAAAAAATCTCCAACCAAAATAATAAAATTGAACTTTTCAATAAATCTAATAGTGATGGTGAAATTATACTGCTCATTAAAACAAGCAATCCTCCTCGCTGTCTTTCTAAAAGGAAAAAATTGCCTTGTTGTGTCCAAACATGCTATTCAAAAGCGCAATCTTTTACGCTAAAAAACCATGATTTTAATTTATGAATACATGAGCATTTTTCTTCGTTATATCTTATTTTGTCTTTTTTGTGTATTTTTAATCAGAACAAAGTAACATAATGCGCTAAATAAAAACGAACTATTAAAATGGTATGAGAAATCTCGTTAAAATATTTCGCCAAATCAATTTAAAATCTTTATTATTATGTAAGTAATCAGCTGAATAACTTAACCAAATAAGAAATAAAGTGTGTACATTTGTAAAATTAGAAAAAGAAGCAAACATAAGGACGCTGTATGCTTTATTTTTCAATTTTCGCCGACGATGATGTAAATGCAATTTTTGGCCAGAAGTGAACGCCAATAAAAAATAGTTGAATCACGAGTTGGGACCAGCTTTACCTGAAAAGGAAATTTATTTTCCCTGAAAAACCGATCTGCTATCGGTTAAGAATATCAATGAAGCTTTTCGTAAAAGATTGAAAAAGCATCACATTTTGCAGCAGAAACAATACGTTAAATGAGGCCCCTAGTTTCAAAACCGGATACTTGCAAAAAATTGGATTTTTTTTTTTTTTTTTTTTTTTTTTTTTTTTTGTTAATCTTTGCAGCAGAAACAATACGTTAAATGAGGCCCCTAGTTTCAAAACCGGATACTTGCAAAAAATTCGATTTTTTTTTTTTTTGTTAATCTTGTAGAGAATCATAAGGCCTATTTGCCTGCTCAATATTAGGTTCAAAAACCGCTTCTTTCCCCCTTGAAATGGGGCGGGAAGGTCTGCCTCAGTTTCAAAACCGGACTTTTTACACGTTGAGCGTTTGTCCGCTCCTACAAGTATCCGGTTTTGAAACTAGGGGCCTCAAATAATATAAACAAAGGATTTTCCGGTTTATACTACAGCGCTCTCTTACGGGCAAGTCGCCGCCTTTGATCTTTTGAGAAATGACTGAGCCTGATAAGACGCGCATCGAGTGAAGCTTTGGTTTAACATGCAGGGAAAGGCTGAACTCGATCCGGTAGCGTAACTGTTTTACTGGTAAGACTGTGTCATTTCAGGGGAATCAAGAAACGAAAAAGCCGTCAACTAGGACTATCTACTGGAGTTTAGGGTAAATCCACTGGAGTGAGAATTGCGAATTCAACTATCAGTATACAGTGAAACCTGTGTAAGTTTACCACTTGCGGTGCAGTACTTTGGTGGTCAACTTAGACAGGTGGTAAACTTATAGAGAGTAGTAACGAAAACATTTTTTTTTTGTCATTTCTTGCCCCATGCATTCATTTTTTAACTAATTGAAATACTTTAAACTCACTTTCATTGTTTAACATTATTTCAAAACAATAGGTAAAATGTTTTTAAATATTTTTAGATATTAGTTACCAGAATGACGCGTAAACTATCATACAAATTTAAAATGCCTGTAAATCGATCGAATAAAAAAAAGGCCTCATTGCTTATGAAAAACTACTTACTTGACATTAACAATTCCTAAAAATTCATAATAAGTCAAAAGTGACTTAAATTCTTCATTTGATTTTTTTCTTGTATATTTGTAACAATGGAAATCTACTTTTCAACAAAATAAATCCTTAATGAAGTTTGGCATATTTTCTGGGACTTAACTTAAGCCCAATGTTTTTCGATAGAAACATAAATATTCCTTGGGTTTTTAAAAATGTCTGGATGCTTATTTGATGCATAACTGATTAAACTTTTAATACAATCTAATGCTTTTGCCAAGTGGTCAACTTACAAAGGGTTTTTTACAATACTCCAAACCAAAACTGGTGTATATTAGTGGTCAAGATAGACAGGTGTTCAAGATAGAGATTTGGTCAAGTTACAGAGGTTTTCCTTCATTATATAAGATAAAGACTAATTCCGTTCCCGACAAAAGGGGTCAACTTAGACAGGTGGTCAACTTACAAAGGTGGTCAACTTTACAGGTTTTACTGTATCACCAAACAGGCAATTGCTTCGTTAAAATGTAGAAGAACATAAGCTGGTAAGAAACTGGTCAATCATAGAAGACAAAACTAGCCTATCAATCCTACGTAAAGTAAAGCTCATAGCCCTTCAGCATAAGGTCCACCTTCAATGGATCCCTTCCCATGTCGATATCTACGGTAACGAGCTGGCCGATACTCTTGCCAAAGAGAGTCTTGCCCATCCAACATCTTTCACCTCGGTGCTCACCTATCTAGAACTGTTCTCCAAGCAAAAAGCCAATAATAAAGAAAAATGGTTAATACCTCCATCTCACAATTGGTACAAAGGCAAAAGGCCAGGACAATCTCTTGCCCTTCCCTGTGACAGGCAGACTAACACCCTTCTGTCTCGCCTCGCCAGTGGACATCTGAAAAGTCTCACTTTCTCTGGAAGCGCCAAGAGGTTCCCCATCTGCCCTAAATGCCAACAAGACCAGGCATCACCACAGCATATCTTGAGCTGCCTGGGATTGGACTGGAACGACATATTCGACAGTCCACTGCTAGTGTCAGATTGCATAAGGGTCAACGGCTTCATCGATTTGGTCTGACTCCGTCAGTCCAAAGGGAGATTAAAAACAACAACAGAACGTAAGCAATTTTCACCTGTCATATCTCGACGGGCGACTTTCTGGTTATTAGTAAAGATAAAAGCATGGCTCCTGTCGGCCAGTCCCGCGACTGCCATTTTTTAACTGAAAAAATACGAAGTTGAAATATTTAAGTAAAGCTTGATTGGGAAATATTTTTCTACGCTGTAAAAAATATGCTGATTGTATGCAAACATTTAAGAGTAATAACACCTAGAAGTATTTAAAAATTCAAGAAATACGAAAATTAACAAAAAGTTCCGTACAGAACTAAACGAACCCATTTTCCCCCATGCAAATATCGACTTTTCAGTATCTAATTAATATCCTCTTTAATTAAGTATTAGCAGTACCCACACGACGATGCCCGTGCAAGAATTTAAAGGAAGTACCTTGAATAAATACAAATGTACCCTCCCCCCCACCTTCTGATGTAAAACAATCATTTTTATTTAACTAAAACGCGAACACACTCTTTCAAAAAAAAAAAAAAAAACTTTTAAAGCTTGTTTGAAAGATAAAACTGTTCGCCAAAACATTAGATTTACAATTGCTTTAAAATCTTTATCTTTCTTTACTAATAATAAAGCTGAAAGTCTGTCTGGATATCTGGATCTCTGTGACGCGCATAGCGCCTAGACCGTACGGCCGATTTTCATGAAAGTTAGCAGAGTTAGTTTGTAGCATGGGGGTGTGCACCTCGAAGCGATTTTTCGGAAATTCGATTGTTTTCTTTTTCTATTCCAATTTTAAGAAAATTTTACCGAACAAATTATCACAACGTGGAAGAGTAAATTACGAAATTATCATAACGTGGAACCGTAACATTGGCGAGCAAATGAACATAGCAAATTGGCGAGAAGTTCGTCATCCATTATTTGTAAACATACAGGCGAACCAAAATACCTTTTAATTTTTCAACTACGGGCAAAACTGTGCGGGTACCACTAGTTTAAAATAAGCCTCTAATTGTATAGTTCATTGCTTAACGCGCCAAGCTATCGCGACCGTAACGCAGCCCTTCAACGAGTGAAGCGTTTTTTTTTTTTTTTTTTTTTGCAATTTAAAATGTTTTTCCAAATAAACAAAAAAGACATCGAATAGTATATTTTAAATGTAAAATAATTCACAAACTCTATTGTTTATCACAAAAGTCGTCATGCGACCACGCTACCGTTACCCAACTTTTAGCCAGCGAAGTGAACTCCGACTGATTTAGCTATCCCTTATGTCTAACGAAAAAAGAAAAATATTTCCTTTCCGTATTTCCGAAAAAATTTTCAAATCGAAAAATATTTTCTATACATTCTTCATCAAGAGCTTTTTCTAACCAAGTTTTTTTCAACCAAATTCCCCTTTAAGTTTGGGATAATTATTTGGCTTAAATTTCACCACTGGATCTACGGTGAAATTTAAGTTTTTTTGAACTGTTCAAAATTGAAATAAACATTTTTTAAACCAAAAAGTGTAATGTGAGAGTGAGGTGTCCTACCCAAGATCTTTAGTACAAAAAAAAAAAAAAACGTCCAACGTTGTCTAGCACAAATAAACAGTGCAAATATGTACTCTGTTTATTTAAGCTTGATATCAACGTTGGATGTTTCCTGTTATTCCTCGGCACTAAGGAATTAATTTATTGCATAGAAAAAAAAATGTTTAAATTAGACTGTTCACTCAGAAATTATTAGAAAGGGGAGGGGTTGCAGACTGACAGACACACACTATCCCCATCTTAAAATCCTAATTCCCGATTTATTTTTCAATATGCATTTATTTATTCATTTTTTTTTTTGAGCAATCACGATTGCTAATTGTTTTTACTTGACCGCTCTTGACGTTCGGTTCTTTTTTCGACCCCAACGTCTTCTGCAGGCGCGACTGTCCCCCAGAATCCGCTTCTCCTGGTCAATGGCGTCCATGCCCTACACATACGCACGCTCGTACACATTCACACACATACACACACACACATACACACACACATACACGCGCATTTACACACATACACTACACACACGCCAACATGCCTACACACAGGTCTACGCACACACACAGGCCTACGCATACACATACACACGTAACCGCCCATGAGGAGGGGCAGGCTTGGGGGGACAGGGGAGCCGTTTCTAGAAACAATAACTCCAATGAGTAAGGTCCTGTCGCAACTCGTGATTGCGAAAAACATAATTTGAATTTAAAATTTCAGAATTCAAATTATTTTTTTTATTCCATGTACACTGATGATAATGCGTTTCAAAAAAAAAAAAGAGTTCAAAACTTTCAATAATAAATTAATTTTACTATTTGATTTTATTTTTGGAAAAAGTTGCGACTTTGCGTCGATTAAAAATCCATAGAACAGTTCGAATGTCTCAATAAAATTTAGGTATCGGATAATTCGAAGCCAAATGGCTTAAAAAAAAAAAAAAAATCCCCTGACATTATTTATTTATTTTTGACTTTTTTGTTTGTTTTTCTTTTTAGCGACTTTTTAAAGGTGCTTTAAGCTTTCTTTCACGTTTTCTTTTTTTCCCATTTACGTTTACAGGAGAGTAGGCTAAAAAACATATCTCTATGCCGGAACTGAACCGCTAGCCGATTACGGCACGAAATCTTCGTTACAGATGAATTGTGTAGCAATGCACATCGAACGCAACAAATGGAACGTTTTTTTTTTTGTTTTTTTTTTTTTGTTTTTTTTTGCCATTTCACTCATGCCGCACAACGTCTTATAAAGGGGGAAAAGAACCTTCAAAAAAAAAAAAAAAAAAAAAAAAAAAAAAGAAAAACCCAAAAGAAAGCGCACACTCTCGAATTATTAATTTCTTTTCGAACATTATTGGAATAATACGAAGGGAAAAATTATGCAAGAGAATGTTTTTAGCATAACAGAAATAAGAACGAAAAAAATTAGCTTTTATTTCACGAGGAGAAAGCATTTTCATCATTTAAAATGGAATGTCGACTACTGACTTACAAAATAAAAGTAACTATTTTCCTCTTAGTTTTCCTTTTCAAAAGATTAAAGTTCAGAAAAAGAAATATTTTTATTCCGAAATGCATTTTAACAGACATTAAGGGTATTAAAATAGTTACGTTTATGTCGCATTAAACAATTTGCTAGCATTCGTTTTTTGTTAGAATATTGGTTAGATTTTACATATTTCAACATAAAATTATCATTTAAAAGTTATTAGTTTTCTGTGCAATAAGAAGCATATGAGTTTATAAGTTCTGGAAGGTAAGCTGAAATTAAAAATCACTTAACATTGAAAAATAATTAATAAAAAAATGCTTCAAAGTACAAAGAAAAATATTTTATACTAGCGGTACCCACACGGCTTTGCCCGTAGTTTAAAACTGAAAGGTCATTTGGTTCGCCTGCATATTTACAAATAATGGATGATGAATTTCTCGCCAATTTGATATGTTCATTTGCTCACCCACGTTATAATAATCTGCTCGTACACGTTATGATAATTTATTCGACCACGTTGTGATAATGACTCGTCCGTGTTATGATAATTTGCTCGGAAAAATGTTCTTACAATTGGAATAGAGAAAGAACAAAATCATGTTTTCGAAAAATTGCTCCAAGGTGTTCCCCCCAATGCTACGAACTAATTTTGTGCCAAATTTCATGAAAATCGGCCGAACGGTCTAGGCGCTATGCGTGTAACAGACATCTAGAGATCTAGTTATCCAGACATACAAGACTTTCGGTTTTATCTTTAGTAAAGATAAAGCTGAAAAAACGGGAAGAATTAATACAATAAGCTCACTTCCGAAAGATCAACCATAGAAACAATTATGAATCATTCCTTGAAAACTTAAACCACAATGGGAAACTTTCTTTGTCATCAAATTGAAATTTTTACTTATAGATCTTCAAGAAAAATGTGCAAAGCGTTGGAAATTCTATTAAAAGTTGGCGACAGATGCATTTTTACTGGTGAATGAGATGTTAAAAAATGGTAAAAATAGTTGTTGAAAGAATTACTAAGATACTTACATTTTAGAAAGCTTTCTCAAGGACAAGTTCAAATCAGTTTTTAAAATTTACATTATTAAGCACTTTTAGTATACTTGACCTGACTGTCACGGAGTAATCTGAGGCCTGATTTTGCTTTTATCTCAACATCTAGATCACTTAAAGATTTTGGGATTTCACTAAATGATTTGCTTATTCCTGAGGTACAACTTAAAGCTGAAAAATTAAAATTCTAAAACAAAATTATTATTTCGTTTAGGATGCAAAACAGCAAATTTCATGTAATTTCCCCATTAAATGTTTAAATATAAAACCCATTGTTACAAATTTTGTTGCCTTGCAACAGTAATGTTAATTGCAATCATAATGAAAATTTTGAATCAAGGCTTCTCTGAAGCAAGCATGAAATGTATTCAATATCATTGCTTTCTAAGGATTTTTATCCTCATCTTTGCCCATAATCGATAACGATGACGAGGCTAAGAAAGAGACATATTAAGATCTTTATCTGCGAGTAACTTGTATGCTGTGAAACATAAAATAGTTTGGGAAACCTTTTCATACATAAATGTTTCTAATAATTTAGCACAGAACTATATCTTAGAGAGGAACAGGGGTATATTTTTAGGCCTAATTGTTAAAAGTTTTAGATACGTATGTAGGATTCGTTTTCTTTTAGTATGGAGTATTTATATGAAAACTTAGGGTAACGTTTCGTGATGGTAACATTATTCTACTTCTGAAATGCATTTAAACTAAAAAGAGTAAAATAACAGAATTTTTTTAAAAATACTAAGCACTTTTCATAATGCACTCAAAAGGTTAAAATAACTTTTCTCAGTCAGAAAGGACAGTTTCAGTATTCCTGTAGTTTTCAATTATTCCAAGAAAATGACACCACAAACTGATTCTACATTTGAACGAAGCCATTGCCTGTTTGGTGATATTTTCATAGATGAAATTTTAACCCTAGTACCAGTGGATTAACCCTAAAATCCAGTAGATAGCGTTCATTGTTTTCGTTTCTTCATTCCCCTGAAATGACACAGTCTTACCAGTAAAACAGTTAAGTTACCGGATCGAGTTAAGCCTTGTCACAATAAAGTCTTTCCCTGCATGTTAAATATTAACAAAACATACTAGCTGCGTCGCCCGGCTTTGCACGGTCCACCTCGAAAATAAAAGTTATGTCAAGTGACGCGTGTTCAACACTCAGGCTTGAACAACAACAAAAAAAAGTACAATTTTTACGGCAGATTGTAAAAACTAAAATAACCAAAAAGTAATCCTCCGATTACAGAAAAAGCCTTTGAAACAAAAGCAATAATTTTACTTGTTCATTTTTGATAAATAAATGACAACAGATCTTTCTTTTCAGTGATTTTCTTCACGCTACTAATTTTTATAAAAGCATGCATTGTAGCGGAAAGTTGAGATGAAGCGCTGAATAAGAATTTGAATGGGGTTAAGCCTTCGAAAAATAGGGATTTTATGTCGAAATCTAAGCGTCATAATTAATAGTTTTTAATGGATATCTATAAATATTATCGGAGGATTATGTTAAATAGCCAAACATGAAGATGGGAAGATTACGAATCCATCGATACCTGGTTCGATGGTCAGTTCACTGTCGTTCGGGAGAAGAAACTTCGACATAGATAGTTATGTACATAGGTACATACACTCAGTTTTTAATTATATAAGGTTATCAAATTTTAATGCCGTGGCGCGAGTGTCAGTGTTGAAACACGCGGGTTACTCGATCATCGACTATTATTTATATGAGGATGTTAAACCTGCGACAAACCTTTACTATTGACACCAAAACGAGTTGTATTTATGAAACAAAGCCTGCTGACAAATCTATTCCGGACATCCTGTTTCGTAGCATGGAAGAGCCCTTATGAATTTCTACAGCTTGGAAAACATTTTTTTTTTAATATTTAAAGCAAGATATTTTTGAATGTTATGATGGTTATTAAAATAACTAGAAAATCTCCCGTCGAGGTATGACGGGTGAATTCAATATTGCTTCTACATTTGAACAAAGCATTGGGTTAAAGTAAGAAAAACAACGTTAAAAGAAGCACAAATTTCCCAAAACAGCAGACACGTGTTTCGGGGTTACAGGGAACGCCTTTTTCAATGCAAAAAGTAATGAGCTTATGGATGAAAAGACATCCGACAAAAGAGATTATTGGCAAATTTGTGCTTTTTTTAACGTTGCTTTTCTTACTTTAATGTTCAGCACAAAGGTATTTATTTATCTTAAAGCATTGGGTTGTTTCCTTCGGTCAAAAGTACTACCTTTAGTCACTGAAGTTGATAGAATGAGCGAGGAAAAAATAAATAAATAAATAACATGGACCGAGAAAATACTTTTATTTTCCCAACAGTTATTTTTAATTAATTTTTTTAACTTGTCCGATTTTTTAAACAAGGCGTGGGCTTTATGACGCTTCGAATGATGCACTTTGACGCATCTTTCTACCGCGTTTCCACGTTATGATAATAAAGAAGCAAATTAAATATTGCGCTCTACGCTTGCTATCAACTTTATCGTTGCTAGTATGCGTGAGTAAAGCAGCGAATTAAATATTACGTTCTACGAATGGCAACAGTGATTGGCATTTCGTCATTTGTGATGCCACACGACAGAAATGTAAACAATGAAAACGCACCGATTTAAGTAGTTTTTGAAGAATATTAAACTTGGGCAAATTATTTAAAAAATGGTCAGATCCTATTTTTTTAAGCATGCTCTTTCAGAAAAAAATACTGTTAAAATTTTGGAAATAACCCCATTGCATGTTTGGTGATACTTCGATAGTTTTAACTCCAGTGGATTAAAACTAAACTCCAGTAGATAGCGGTCATTGTTGACCTATTTTTTGTTTCTTCATTCTCCCAAAATATCAGTCTTACCACTAAAACAGTTAAGTTACTGGATCCAGTTCAGCCTTGTCGAAATCAAGTATTTCCCTTCATGTCAAACATTTCCAAAAAATATTATCTAAGTATCATGCCGTGGAACGAGTTTCATTGTCGGTGACGTCAGCGTCACTCGATCATTAGCTATTATATATATGAGGATGACAAATGAGGAAAAAATTGGTTTAAAGTTTGAGATTTTAAATTCGAATCATGCTTTTCGCAATCACGAACTGCGATAGGATCCTACTCCTTGGGTTTTTTGTTTCTACGAATGGCTTTTACCGCAACCATAATTTGAATTCTATACGTCAAAATTCAAATACTTGCCAGTGGCTGGATGCTGGATGTTTTGTGCTGAATACTGTTTTTCGCGTAAAAAGGATTAGGTAAAGTCGAGAAAGTCATTTATAAATAATTTGATTCCAAGGCACATGGATATCTGTACTATAAGCAAAGAAAAATAAAATCAAAAGACGTATGTCATTCAATGATCAAGTGAAAACAATAAGCAATTTTGCTCAAAACATTTATTTTAGCATTCGGAAGAAAATGACAACAATTTTCATCTTTGCTGTACTGAAATATTGCAACAGTTTTTACAGCTACGAGAATTTAAAAAAATGTATCCATTGAAATATAATTGACTACATTTCATTAAGTATACAAGTAACTAAAATTAAAAATTTCAAAAATCCCTTACTGAGTCGCAGCTGTCGAATCAAGAGGGAAAATTGAAAATCCTTTTAAAAGCCTTATTATTAAAAATCAATGTCAAGTATTTTATTTGCTAACAAATAGAAACTGGCACAGACAAAAATTTTACATCATCCTGTTTAATTTCCTTGTCGGCCAACAATGCATTCGGTTATTAATCGCGTGAATAAAGGCTCAGCCGTTATTAAAATCTGCTTTAAAAAAACGTTATAATTCGAGTTCTATGTAACATGGAAGTTCCAAACACAGGCAGACGCGGGAAAAAATTATCTTTATTTTAGTATTAAATTTTAAAATTTTTTAAATACGTTTTCGCTGCAAAAATTGCGAAAAACCTTTTAGAGGTTTTAAATTAATATCTTTGTTAATTAATGTCATCCAAAGACGCAACCCAGCTAAGAACATTCTCGATCAACTCTCTCCTTTTCTTTTTTTTTCAAAATCGGTCCATCCGTTTAGGCACTTGAGTGCCACAAACACACACACACACACAGATACACTTATACACAGACACGTCAAACTCATAACCCCCTTCCTTTGTGCGTCAGGGGTTAAAAATCAAGAAAAATAAACTTAATGTTTCTCCCCGAATTCAAAATGCGAAGTAAATGCATAAATTGTAACATAAAGCTATCAAGAGAGTTTACTTTTTAAAACCTTCATTATTTTGAATGAGTAACAAAAATTCTGTCATTGCATGTTTTTTTTAATTTTTTATATTTTGTTAATTTAATTAATTGACTTCGTTTTAGATGCACGTGTCATTTCGAGGAGTATCAATTTGTTGTAAAAATGGTACAAAAATGTCATGTCTAATAAACAACGATGTTTTTTCGTTTTTATTTAAAAGAATGCATCAAACTAATCTGATGTTCTTCAAAGCAAAGCCGCGCTTTCAGCTGTTAAAGTTAACTCATATTGCTAAATTAATTACAGGGTAATGCTAATTAAGGTTCGAAAATAAAAATTAAAATGTTAAATTGCCTAGGTGAAAAATGATTCCTTAAGATCTGAAGTTTCCAACTTAAAAAAAGTGTTCTTGTAGAGTTGAGTATGAAAATGACAAAACCGCTTGTTTTTTAAAAATGACGAAACTTGAAAAGGAAAATTAAGAAAATAAATGTCAAAATCGAATTTCTTTGTACATAACTCAATGAGATTCGTTAAAAGTGGACACAAGTTAATAAAAAAGTTTATAATAAGTAGACTAAAGTTTTATAATGTTTTTACTGAAATTCGGATGTTTTAAGTGTAATTAGATTTATTAAAACATTTTATAAAAGTAGCAAAAAAAAAAGTTTGCAACTTGAATGCTGATTTAATGGGACATGCGACAATAAATCGCGAAATTTTTCGATTGTTTGAAAAAAAAAAAAAAACGAAATTGTTTTGATAGTTTTGTTCTGGAAAATTTAAAACAAGTCACTTTGAAAAATTCCTGTGATTAAGAAAGTTATGAGAGAAAACATATCGGCTGTTTTATGTATTTTATCGTAAAAAAAAAACTCAAAAGGTGTTTATCTCAAAAAGTTTTTTTTTTTTTTTTTTTGATATTATGCACATGAGATAAATCATGAACTTAGAAATATTAATTCATGAAGTTTTTATTGAATATGCATAATACTTTGTTTCACAAAGTAAACCGCAATTTGAGTACAATGTCTTATCTGAAAAAATATGTAGGGTATAAAAAAAGAAGAAAATATTGATCATTTTTGACACTGATAGATTACGTTTAAATGTAAAAACTAGTGATTCAATTTCTTAAACTGACAGTTTGGATTACTAAGACACCAAAAACAGTATATTTTGAAAAATGTTTTCCTGTACAATCATGCGCACCTGACCAAGTCTTGTTTATCAAAAATAGTTATAGTGTATCGAATTCGACTCCTTTTCACCCATTTTCAGCAAGCTGCCTGTTTGGTCGTGTCCTTTATGGTCAGCTAATGAAAGACTTTGCGTGAGAATTACTAAATATTCAAAACTGAAGTAAGTAGGTGCGGGCATTAAGGCCTGTTGGCTAACTCGGCCGAAGCAACAAAAATACAATTTAAAATGTTCGTAGCCGCTCAAGGACGCACTCGTAGGTAGCTAGCTAACGCTCATTGATGCAGGGTTGCCCCCCCCCCCCCAAAAAAAATATCGAAGAATTCCCCCTGAAAAGCAAGAGCCCCCCAAAAATGAGAAAAATACCCCTCAAAACACTCCCTAAAAATTTCATTGGTGCAGTCTGCGCCATGACCCCTCCCCAGGTGGACACCCCTGATAGATGGCACTTCATACTGGTAGCGACGCGTTACTCGCTTGTTTCGACTAGTGTCACGTGATTCGTTTGAGCGGAGCGATTATGCAAGACGAATTATTAAAAATCGTCAGAATGAATCGTAAATAATTTTTTGTAATATTACACTTTTATGTAGTTTTGCTCTGGTTTTCTGTTTTTAATGCTTCAATCGATCTAATTCTATCGATTGATTCTATTCATGTTTAAAATAATTATATGAACCTATTGAGGTAGTGAGAAGCAAAGGGATGCAAGTGGCAAAATAAAAAATTTGGAGATAACATGGTAGGTGAATCTCTCCTCTGGTCTTGGGGCTAGAGATGGTACTAGTAGCCCTGGTAGGTGGTGCTATACAGCATGATTTTAGAAAAAAAAATCAATGAAAGCCTACCTAGGATTTTCTCTCTAAACGCGTTTTACTCAAAACTTGAAAATATCCACTTGCAATCCCTTTGCTTCTCACTTCCTCAATTAAACTACTTCTGTGTATTTCTTGATACATGGTGTCAGCGGTTATTAAGGACCAACCAAATTTGACCGTAGGGCATGTTATTCTCCTTTGTTTTTGAAACAATGTTTTTCAGCTCTGCATCTTATTTTAAATATTTCTCAACATGGCATGGATGTTTACAAGTGTTTACGAATGTTTACTTATTGGTTCAGTGTTATAATAGTACTCCAAGCAGACCTTCTGGAAGGTTTTGCCACAAGGTTTACGGTTCTATTTCGTTCGATGAAGAAGACAATGTGCCACTCGCTTAATTAAAAAGTACAGATTTCAGAGGCTTATGTCTACACCAGGGAACATTATGAAAAAACGCCACTTGCTAGAAGAAATTATGAGGGAACTCCAGTCACCAAAAACCTGTTTGACAAAAATAAGAGAAGAAAATTAAAAAAACGTAAACCCTTAAGGAATGAAATGATTCTTAAGAAAACGATGCTAGTTGGTACTGTCACACTTGTGAGGTGGATAAGGTGAATGATGACATGAAAGCGTGTCTAAAATGCAGCAAGTGATATTACAAGGAAGGCGCCAATTTGACTGTCTCACAGTGTTTCGTTTAATACAAGCTAGCTGGACAACAGTCAAGTTCAGAATTCATAATTTCATCACACAAAATTAAAGTGTTCCTAAAGTCACATGATTTAATTGTTCAAGATGGATATTATTTACACTGGTAAGTGCTTTTTTTTTCCTAATTTAATTACTCTGTCTGATAATTAAACAAAAATAAAAAATTTTTTGAAGATAAACGATGGAGTTTTTGCTCGTTTAAAAACTTTCAAGTGATGGTAATGATTTTACCCGTTTGTACCCGGGCCAAATTTTATGTATATAATAGCTGCACTTATCCGTTATTAATAAGCCGTATTATAGTCAGCACACACTAGTACAACATATTTTTTTCTCTAAAATACTTTCTTTCGAGTTTAGATTCCTTTGAAGAATGATTGAAGCACCCAAAGCCTTGGATAAAAAAAAAAAAAATGTTATACTCGAGTGTGCTGACTATAATACGTCTCATTATTAATGGGAAAGCTGTAGCTACTATATACATAAAATTTAGCCCGGGTAAAAATGGGTACAAGTCATTCCCATCACTTGAAAGTTTTGAAACAGGAGAAAAATCCTTCGTTCATCTTTAAAAAAAAATTAATATTGTTTGACTATCAGATAGGTTAATTAAATTAGGGGAAAAAAGCACTTACTAGTATAAAAAACATCCATCTTGAACAATAAAATCATATGAAATTAGGAACATTTCAATTTTTTGTGATGAAGTGATGTCTGGAACAGAACTGATTTATTCTATTACAAACGGATACGTACCTTTGAATTTTATTACTCATTTGACGGAAGGGAGTTATAGACATAAACAAATAACTAAGTACCATGTTTTGGTTTATTGTTTGCATTATCCCAACACCAAAGTTTAGAACTTTGAACATGACTTTTGTCCACCTAGCTTGTGCTAATCGAAACACTGTGTGTCTGTGACAAAAGCAATTTTGTGTGTTGTTTTCGGCAACAGTGGTCATTTTGTGTTAGTTTCCTATAGTAGAAGTTGATCTGTATGTTTAAATAATCTTACAATTTGCTGATTCGGACGCATAATTGTTATTTAATTTCAAATCTCCGTTAGGTAGACCTCATTACCTGCACCTACCTCATACTATCATAACAGTACTTGTGCAACTCCACTGGCTACTTGATCAGACACAGTAGTTAGGCTTAACAAGAAAAAAGTTGAACTTAGACCAAGTATAGATCCCGCACTTAAAGGTGGATTTGCTGTAAACAAACTTTGTTGGGGAAAACTCTAAATGAAAAAACAAAAAAGTGTATAGAAATAGTTTTTTCTTCTTTTTAATTTAATTTTTAAGGATATTCTTTGAACAGATCAATTTTTTTAAAGATTAAGTACACGACGAAAAATTATTTTTTGGCGTCAAAGAGTTTAAAGAACTGCATAGATTCTGAATGCATTCTCAATTTTCGGTTTCAATAAATGTAAAAAAAAGTCATTTGTAAAAATCGAAATGCCATATCTCGTTTTAAAATGTTAATAAAAGTATGTTTGACATAAGTTTCAATCTATTTAAGATAATTTTAATTAGATACTAGAAAGTTGATGTTGGTACATGGAAAGTAGGCTCGTTTAGCTCTGAACGGAACATCTTGTTTTATTTATAATATTTTAAAGCAACTGTTTTTTTTTCAAAAATTGAGTGTACATAAAACAATTTATTTGTTACCTTTTTAGCAATTTTTTTGGACACGAACAGGAACGACTGAAGTTTTTTTTTCCTCCATTTTGTTATAATATTGCGACTAAAAGCTAAATACCTTTTATTTATGTTAGCTACATCATAAATGAGTAGAAAATAAAATACATGAATTTCATTTTGACAAAATTAAAAATCAATGGGGAAACGGGGGAAATATATTTCTCATCAATAACGGCGGATCAATAACGATGGCAGTACTGCAGTAAAATAAAATGTTGAATTTCTTTATCGTTCATTCAGTCAAAGTAAATGTTGAGGAGAATTTCTAATCTAATAATATCTCTTTAATATTTCCTTTAATATTTGCAGAGTGAGTTCTGAAAGGAGACTAATATACTATTTCAAACTTGAACTACGTTGTTTATTAAACAACAAGGTATATAGCTAAAACATTCTGTAAATGATAAAATATGCTAAAAACGTAATAATTAATTCCATCTCACATTTAGCTACAAACTATGGCACACCACATGCTATGTGCTACTAATGTACGAGATGACTAATACAGAAATGATGAAATCTAAACTGCATAACTATCGACTAAAGCTTCGATGTAAAACTTTAAACCCATTAGAAAATAAGCTAATACAAACTCATGATTTTGAAGAGGGATGAGTGGCACGAACCAGCTAGTTCGAATGCAGACGAAGCAAACCGCCTACGACGATGAGAGATAATCAAAGAGCGAAGAACATAAGCCGCGAGCGGTTTAAATATCCCAAGTGCCATTAGTCACGTGAACGGACACTCGTCACTGCTAGAACCCCTATAACCGGACAGGCCGACGCATCCGCCATATTAGAGCAAGAGTACAACATGGAAAGCTACCTTTATTGGCAATTATTCGCCAAACAGGGAACGAGAGAGTCTGAGAGCGAAGGTGAACATTGGCGAAATTTTGGAAACAGTTGGCGTTTTTTCCAGGCTGCTAGTCACTTCGTGGGCTATTAATTATCCATTTCCTTTTTATTTCTGCATCTGCTGGAAATCTGAAGAGCTGAAATCCTTTTCTGGAGCTGTTTGCGCAATTTACAGCCGAACAACCACCCATTTGACTCAATTTAACACATGTTAAGAAATGTAAACATCAGCAGCAATGCTATCACTACGAAACACTGGATCAAGATTGCTCCAAAATGGCTGGTGCGTCGACTCCTTTACTATAGGGGCCTTAGTCACTGCTGTCTTTGAGCACATGTGCCATCAGATTCCTTCTAGAAGCTTCGATGTGACGTCATCTACTACGGAGTTCCGCAAAGGATGGACGAAAGTGAAATCAAACATTCGGTCGATTCGACCAACGCGAATTGAGTGCTGATTAGGGGTGCGACATCGATGTCGATGTTTTAAACATCTATGTTTTTGTTAAAACATCGATGTTTTAAACATCTATGTTGATGTTTTTGCATTTTAATTGAAAATTATCATAAAATGTGGTCCAATTTTCTCGCTGGGTAATTAAGTTTACTTATGGAGTTGCCAATATATATATATATATATATATATATATATATATATATATGTGTGTGTGTGTGTATTGCACCCATTTCATAAATTAAATTTTTCTGTGTAGAGGATGATTTTTGGGAAGATCACTACAAGATAGTAGAAGATTAACTAGAGAGTGAGGAAGAGGTCAAAGCTATTGGAAGAACCTGGCACTGGTTGTCTGGTGCCAGAACTTGCAGTCTATTTCAAGGGCTCAGTTCTTAAACTAAAGGGATATCCTATACGTTACTACGGTGAAAATTATAACTTTAAAAATTCAGAGCTGGTAAACGTTTCTTTAAAGTATTTGATAGTGATGGCAACTTCTGTTCCATCGGAATGAGATGTTTCTCTGGCTGGTGGGATAGTCTGTGAAAAGAGAAATGTGCTTCTGGGGGACAAAGTAAACAAACTTCTCTTTCTACCAAGTGTCAACACCAATATTCGGGGTTACTTATTGACTTTTTCTTGCTCTTAAAAATAATTGTTAGAATTAATTTTGTATTTTTAAAATAATTAGCACAATTTTTCCTCATCATTCAACTGACGGTAAGTGCTATGATACATTTTTTCTTAGATTCTTTTTTTGATGTAAATTTACTTTTAGTTTTATTCAGCTTGAAAATATTTCCTTACTGCTATAACTAGTTTGTATTAATCGGTGCTTGTCTTATTATCAATTTTTGTCGTACTATAATACCAAGATGTTGCGAAATTATTCGTAGTAAATTATATTCATGATTTGAGGTTCAGTATTTTCAATATATTCGACGGGTAGGGGAGACCGGAGCAAGATGACGAGCCGGGCAAGATGACGAATGTCTTAATTTTTCTGTTTTAAACTAGGTAACTGCCTCAACTGAATGCTACTGGCTCTCCTATCCGCTGTTCGTTCAGCAATAGTATAGAGACGCTGAAATCGTCATATTTGTGTTAGTTCTGAAGCTCTGATTGTTTACCGTTGCCATGGAATAACTTTTGTGCATGTATAAATAAGCTCTGCTGCATATACATATAGGATATATCGTGTCTCTTGAGTATTTATGAGTAACTTAGTTTAAATACTACCTATTACCATGAATAAATGTTAAATTATCGCCTTTTTTATGGCAGTGGAGAAGAATTCGTTCAAACAGGCAATCTGGGGCAAGATGACGGGCAGCAACACGGGGCAAGATGACGAACTTGCCTATTGCCCGTCTTTCGGAATTTATTAAACTAACTATGTTGTCCACTTTATTAAATTCCTGTAAACGCTGTGTGTTTGTCCACGCGACCTTGCGCTTCTCCTCTGGGGCTAAAGGACGCATTGAATCAAGAGAGGTATCGTTCGAAAGCAGGTGACCAGGGGCTATTTATAAACTAGTTGACCAGAATGACTAGTTGAATGAATTAAACCAAGCAAAGAATCTCCTGCTCTGCTGATTATTGACAATCATAAATCTCACATAGCTTTGCAGGCTATCTTATATTGCAGTGAAAAAACACTATCATGGCTGGGTTGCCACCCCACACATCACATCGTCTCCAGCTCCTGATGCGTCATTTTTCTTCCCATTAGAAACCTACTATAGCCAAGCATGTGACAACTTTATGTTCATTCATCAAGGACAAACTATCACAGAAAAAAAAATTATTGGTGAGCTTTTGAGCACCGCTTACTTCAAAGCAGCTACCGCTGGAAATGCCGATAAAGGGTTTAAAGAATGAGGTATCGAGTCTCATAATTTTCTTGTTTTTAGCGGATTATGACGTTGTGTTGGCTCTGAAACTGAGAATAATAGTGCTATTCCTCAGATCTTGGGAGTAGAAAACCAACCTATAAACCCTTCAGACGAAGCAGAAGTTATTGCAAATGCTGATTCCGATACACCAAAGAAGCATGCTAGTGTTTTTGATTTCAATGCATTGCCTAAAGCAACACAATGCGAGAAAACAAAACTGAAGCTCAAACATTTTTACAAGCGCACCCATCAAAGAAATGTCAGAACAAGGAGAAAAGCGGAAGAAAAAATAAAGAATTATTTAAAAAAAAAAAAAAAAACAGGGAAAATAAGCTCGTGAGGCTAAAAAGGGAGTAAAAAAAACTCAGACCAAGTTCCTGTAGGCCCAAGTCTATTACTGTGGGCCCGTATTCATGCCAAGTAGAAGAATGGATACAGAGCTGTAAAAGCCAAGAGTGGTGGCATGAGGAATGTTTCAATCAAGAAAATGGTATTTTTATTTCTGTCTATTGTTAGCTGCACAACTTAACACTTGAACAATACGCTACAATGTATTACGCTTAATTTGATATTTAGTAAGATGTAAAAACACAATTATCATTTGTAAAACTAGGTAACATATTTAAAACATGAAATATGTTCAACCTTTTTCAATGTCGTAATCTTGCCCCAAGTCCAAAGTCATCTTGCCCCAGTACTGGGGCAAGATGACGATTTGTCAGGGTTGTGAAAAAATAAAAATATCCTTCGTTATTTTTATTTGAAAAATTAAATGGTATTATATTTAATACTACAAAGGACTACTCTAACAGCTCATGTAAAATTAATTTTACTATCCTTAAAAATAAATAAATAAACCACAAAAACTGTTAGCATAGTCATCTTGCCCCGGTCTCTCCTACGTATCCTTTTGAATTGCTTAAATTAGTGTAGTATATTCAAAAATGTATGTTATACATTGATAAAAAGATCGATGTTTTTTGATCGATGTATCAATACCATCGATGTTTTAATTTCTAACATCGATGTTTTGCCATCGATGTCGCACCTCTAGTGCTGATAAGCGTTTTTACCCCAGTCATGCAGAATGATTGGTAATACATAATACATTGTAAGTAACGAAAAACATACTATTTTACTATCGTTGTTGTGAGGTGATGAGATAGGATTTATTTACTGTTGTTGCTAACAGGCATTTTTGCCTAACAGTAAAAAAAAAAAAAAGTAAAAGTAAATCTTTTCATTTTGATCGTTATCGAGCTAAAATTGAAATGAAATTCATGATACAAACATTCCAATAAAAATCTCCTTTGTGCAAAAGCTATTTTTAGCAATACTGAATATATAAATAGCTGACAAAACTCTCCATTGTAAACAAAATTTGCTTTTCCATTCTTAGAAAATGTCAACAAACAGCAAGGTATTTAAATTTAATAACCTTTTCTCAACAAATTCAGAGAAATATAGTCTGATGTGTAAGCTCATGTGCAATTAAGCATGTATTCAACTCGTATGTTTTTTTTTAAAGAATGTAACAGGGTGTTTCAAAAAGAATGACCCGATTTGAAATGTGTATATTATGAAAACTTTTGCCAATAGACACTTCAAATGAATTTTATATTACGTGGATAACTATGAAGTTTTTTTACATAAAAAATTAAGGGTGCTCAATATAACCTTTGGATGCACGGCGTATGTCTACACAATAGTCAAATTCGTCTCTAACTTTTGCAAGCATGTCTGCATCAATTGCTTCCGCTGTTTACACAAAGAACCCGTGTCTTTGAATTGTTTACACCATCTTCTAATGCTCTTCGGTGCAGGAGGTTCAACACCAGAGTATTTTCGACGAAAATCACGCTGAACAGTTGTTATTGACTCGCACTTCGTGAAAAGTAGAATACGAGGTTTGTCCGGAAAATACGTATAAAAGTTGAATAATGACCTTATTTTACAATTATTCAGGTATTACAAGATGGTCTCCTTCAGAGTACTCTTACTGTACTGTATACTCAGGGAGACTACTTCAGAGTGCTCTCCCTGAGACAGGATGGACTTTTACTAACGCCGTTTCCATTGTTGATAACACTTCTGAAAGTCTTCAGTTGAGATGCTGTTCAGTAGCCGTGTCGTTTCTGTCTTGATGGCTTCCACATCTCCCGAGTACCACTCCCGAAGCACCATTTTGCATTTCGGGAACAGGAAGAAGTCACAAGGCGCCAAATCGGGTGAATAAAGCGGGTAGTCTGGCACGGTGGTTGAGCTTCGGAATAAAAACTCACGCATAACGAGCGACGAGTAAGCGGGCGCATTTGTTCATTTCAAGTTTTTGTGTCAGAATTTCCTGAGCGATAGATTGTTTTGGGGATTGACAGCTCGTCAGCTGTCATTCTGACTGTTAATCTACGGTTTTTAAGAGCACAAGCCCGAATTCGTTCAACATTTTCATCGGAACTCGATGTCAAGGGGTCTCCTGGGCGAAGGTTTCCTTTCACGTCTTCTCGGGCTTTCCGTAGCCTTTTCAACAACTTGTTCACGGTTTGTTCCTGCAGAGAATTGTATCCGTAAACTTATTTCAAACACTTAAAAATCTCACGGCCATTCTTCCCTAACTTTTCAAGAAACTTGATGTTTATGCTCTGTTCCTCAATCAGAGAGAGCTCCATGCATATGGCAGGTGAAAAGTGGAGGTGATTGTGTACAGCGGCAGTGCCACATGGCAGCTCCTCAGCTACGCCGTGATACGTCACCACGACTTATTTATACGCATTTTCCGGTCAAAGCTCGTACAATACAAATACAATATAAATACAAGTGTGACGACCAGCAACAGGCTCTTGGCTCAGCTAGGCTGGTCCTAGTCAATTTATTAGTCCCCAATGAATATCAATGGACCTCTTAAAGCTATCCACCCCCTTGCTCATTACCACCTCTTCCGGTAAGCTGTTCCAAGTGTCCACAACCCTACTAAAGTAGTAGTTTTCCCTCATTTCCAGGTTAGCCAGAGATTTAAATAGCTTGAAACAATGACCCCTCGTTCTGCTTTCGGTGCAAAAATTTAATCCATTAACATCATTCATTTTGATAAATTGAAACAACTGAATCATGTCCCCTCTGATCCTCCTTTGCTCCAGGCTATACATATTAAGCCTATTAAGTCTAGTATCATAGTCTAAATCTGAAAGTCCCCTTACTAGTCTAGTTACCTTTCTTGAAACCCTTTCCGATACACAAATATCTTTCCTCAGATAAGGCGACCAAAACTGCACAGCATACGATTTCTGTCGTGCAGTCGCCATTTTCACAAACACTGGAATGGCCAGCGAAGAAAGAGAGTTAACGCTACCTGTCGACAACTCCGTGAAATTCGAGAATTTCCCCATTCTGACGATACTTTTATTTAATGAAACGGATTAAAATCTGAATAGTTATGATTTTTTGAAACCGGGTCATTCCTTTTGAAACCCCTGTATAATTAAAAGTTACTTTATATGAATACGATTGTATAAGAAGGGAAAAAAAATGTGAAATTGTTAGGGATTAACAATGTCGAGGAAAAAAAGAATCACACCCTTAAACTGATATTGGAATTTTCGCTGCTTTTAGAAAACACAGTTCTATGTCGGTTCTATTCCAGGTTTTGTTGCTGTTCCGGCGTTTAATTACAAACTTTCTCTTTTTAATTTGATGATCGAGCTTCAATAAGTTCGTAAGAACGAATTATTTCGTGTAATTAACTTTTGCTTATGACATAACTAAGAATTTTTAAATGAGCTACATAATTAAGTTCCAATCATTCGAAGAAAATTTGAGTTGTTTAAATGAATAAGCATCAGAATATTACATTTTTCCAAGTGAATGCTGTTTAAAAGAGAAATTAGATATTTTACTATATTCGCTTTTGCTCTATACATTTTGCTACCATTTTGTTTAGTTCAATAAATCTGAGTAACATTTGATTAATTTCGGATCTTTTCGTTAAAAATTTGAAGTGAATAAAAATTAAAGCAGTGTAAAGTAGAAAGAATTTAAAACTAATTATATAGTGACATTACATTAATAATTAATTTTGTTTTGTTAGGTAATTTCAATCATTGCATTGAACTTCGTTTAGATATTGAGGCCTAAAAATGTTTTTAGCCTTTCTGATTTTTGGAGAGGAAAAGTAAAAACGTACAAACCTCACACGCGTCGTTTATTTTATTTTATTTATTTATGCATTTATTTATTTATTTATGTTTTGGCAACACGAATCCAGTACCTGTGTGCGTCCAAGTTCTGAGTAACTTGTGTATACACTTATATACATTCATAAGATATATAAGTAATATATATTCATATAATATATGAATATATATTACTTATATATATTCTTAAGGTTTGAACCATTTCCTGTAAAAAAGAAAAAGATTCTTATATTCCTAAATACTGAATTTTAAACTTCTAATAACGATGCAATTCGCAAAAGGAACACCTGAATATTTCTAAAAGTAGAATTTTTTACTTCCTTTTACGAAGTAAAGAAAGTATTGTATTCGCAAAAGCATTTTCACCCAAAAATCAGCCTTACTTTCCATTTTGCTTGCCTCCGAATGAATATTGAGTTTTTTTTTTTCAACCCGACTACACATGGATATATGCCTAAGAACGTATAAACACCACAAATATCCATTTTGACGATCCCCGAATTAATTACAACGAGTTTTCTCGTGACGTCCGTATGTGCGTATGTATGTATGTGCGTATGCATCAAGCAAACTTAAAAACGGTATGTCCTAGAAAGTTGAAATTTGGTACGTAGACTCCTAATGGGGTCGAGTTGTGCACCTTCCCTTTTGGTTGCATTCGGATGTTCCAAACGGGTTCTTTTACACCTTTTTGTAGAGAAATCATTGTTAATTTCAATGCAAACTCAAGTGGTGCTATAATTTGGCAAGCACTTGACGATATATCGCCAAGCATTTGGTCGCCAACTTGGCGACAAATTTGGCATTTGTTTCTTTCAAATCTGGGATCAATTTGTCCATATTTAGTGAGTTAACCATTGAATCACATTAAAACTGCCTAAATTAAAAAAAATTATCTGTATAAAAAGTTTTTTTTTATCCTTCGGTTCGCAAAAAAATTGGGGTGAAAATATTTAAAGTGTTTTTTTTTTTTTGCTTTCTCCGAGGCACTATTATCATTCAATTGGAGTAAATTTCACTTGGCGACAAATTTATCGTTTTTTTTAGCCTACTTTCCCAGTAAAAGTCAGAAAAAAGCATGAAAGAAGGCTTAATGCATCTTAAAAATATCGAGAAAAACAAAAAAAAAATGTCAAAAATAAATAAAATAATTAAGTAAATATCTAAAAATTAAAAATTGGAAAGTAGGGTATTGAGATGGGGGAAAATGTCTGTCGGTATGTCTGTCTGTCCCCCCCTCCCCCTTATAACTTTTGAATGTATAGTACGATTCGAACAAACGTTTTTTCGTTCGAAAGATCTCGGCAAGGACACCCCATTCCCATATTTCACTTTTTGATTTGAACTATTTTTTGTTCAATTTTGAACAGTTTAAAAAAACTTAACATTAGCGCCTACGGGGAAATTCAAGGCAATTCCGAACTGTGAGGCAAATTTGCTTCAAACAAACTTTGTAGGAAAAAGCTTTTGATGAAAAACTTGTATATAAAATATCTTTTTGATTTGAACAATTTTCCGTTCAATTTTGAACAGTTCAAATACCTTAACATTAGCGCCTACGGGGAAACTGAAAGTCAATGTAGATTCCGTACATGAAGGCGGATTTACTTCAAACAAGTTTTGTTGGAAATAGCTCTTGACGCCAGACCCCGACACCGAAAATTTAGGGGCACCTGACTCCGACTCCCGTGCCCGACAATTAATCGGACTCCGACTCCCCAACTTCGACTCTGACTTCGTAGATTTGGCGAAAATTTATACACGGAGGACAAATGACTGACTCCGATTCTTGGATATTCGACTCTGACTCCTTTGTCTCAAAATGAGATTGACTCCGACTCCGCAGCTATAGTTTTAACTGTGAAATACTTATCGTTGATATGACTTGTATTTATTTTCAAGTTAAAGTTTTAATTTAGGTGTTCAGTTTTCGGCAAATATAAACTCGAAGTCATTTATGTTCCTACATAAAGATATGCGCAGGCGATTTTTTTTTTTTTTTTGACAATGAAATTTATTTCTTTAAGTTGACATTTTATTGTTTTTATTTATTTTGGTAAGTGCATAATTTCATTTAAAAAATTATTTTTGGCAACAGGGGAAAAAGTAACGATCTTTTTAGTTTCTTCTATATCTAATATATAGAAGAAAGTATTGGATTCGTGCAAATTTTCGAATTTTGACGGATTCGAACGTTTTGAGGTGTACCGAGTCCATTTCGACTATTTTTGGAAATTGTCTGTCTGTCTGTGTGTATGTTTTTATGTGTGTCACGTCTGTGTGTGACCAGTTTTTTGTGGCCGCTCTACAGCAAAAATTACCGCATGGAATCGAACGAAATTTGGTACACATATGTGCCGCTATGTGAACTTGTGCCCATTGGTTTTTGGCGCGAATTCCTCCAAGGGGGGGGGGGTGGAGAAATGGGACGTTTTTTGAGTTGCGCGTGCTTGCTATTCTTCAGGAAGTAACTGGCGGAATCAAACAAAATTTGGTCCATATGTTGCCATTAACAGGAACAGGTGCTGATTCAATTTTGGTGTCAATAACTCAAACGGGGGTTGAGCTATAGAACGTTTTTTGTCGTCAATTGTGACTGCTGTATCTCAAGAAATAATGAACGGAATCAAAGAAAAATTTATCGGCAAGTAGCCCTTAGTGGGTATAAGAGCTGATTTTATTTTGGTGTCAACAGCTAAAAAGGGGGTAGCGAAATCACCCGTTCTTTTTTTTCCATTGTGAGTGACCTATCTCAAGAAGTAATGCTACGTTCTGGTTGAAATTTGGAATATATGTGAATCCATATGTAAACAGGCTTCGGTTCAATTTTGACGCCAATCGCTCCAAGAGGTGTTGATTTTTTTTTTTTTTTTTTTTTTGCGAATAAAAATAGCTTTATTAATGCAACAATAAGAAAGATAAATCGTAATAGATTGTCGTCTGCGTATTTCTCGTGATTTTAATTGTATGGAAATGATCGGAAATATTATCTTAATGATTTAAAATTTTTAACTGTTGCCATCTTATGTTTGTTAACAAATAAAATATTTGTAATTAATTCAAGCAAGGCTTTTAAAATAACTTTCAATTTTCGCTCTTTGCTTTGCTTTTGCAATAATTCAGACATTGGGATGGTCGTCAAGTTTTTGCATGTGTAATTTTGTTTTTGTTGGGAATATTGCTTCCTCATCAAGCATGGGGAGGGATCAGAAAAAAAAAATATATATATAGAAGAAAGTTTCGTGATGGCCACAACATACTAGTGTTCTTTTTGTTGATATGATGTGCTTATTTTAATGAGCTTATTAATTTAAATTATTATTTTTTCGTTTTGAAAGCTGTTAAAGATTTTTTTTAATGGAAAAAAGTGTATTAACTGCTTTGTTTAAAAGGTGCTGCTATTTTATGTTTTTTTTTTAGATGAACGAGGAATATTTTATTCCTAGAAATCAGCTTAAGATATTAAAAAAAACATGTTTGAAACAATTTGAGATTTTAGCTATTTTTGAAAATATTGATTAGGTACTAGAAAGTAGTATTTAAATACGGGAAAGTAGGCTCGTTTAGTTCTATACGGAACTTCTTGTTTTAAATTTTAAATCTGGTTTCATTTTGGGCACTATTGGCGAGATTTAGAGAGTTAACCATTGAGTCACATTAAAATGTCAAACATTAGGAAAATTAATCTGTATAAATCTTTTTTTTTTTTTGCTTCAGTTCGCAACAAACTTGGGGTAAAAATATTTAAAGTGTTTCTTTGCTTACTCCAAGGCACTATTACCATTAAATTGGCGTAAAAGGAAGTCATGTGATACACACATCAGCTCATTTCAACTTAGCTTTAGGCCTCCTTCACATGACGCATCTTAGTCGAATCAACTTTCGAACGGGCGGGGTATACATTATTAATTGTAACCAGGTAAAAAAGGGAATGAATCGCCAGTCATCCTTCACACGACAGTTCACTGTGCCTGGTGTGCCGGCGAACCAGGCACCCGTGCCGTTACCATTCTCGTCAAAAGTTGGTTAGCGGATGTGTCTTGTGCAGGGTTGTCAGATTTAAGAACAGTAAATACGGGACAGGCTTCTAGAAATAAAAAAAATGAGGGGGGGATCTTTTTCAGATTGAGTGCAATTACTGGTTATGCTGAATTTTTAAGGGGTGATAAACAACCATGTTTTAATAGCTTTCGGAAGATTCCTCTGTATGTTTATGGGTGAGCACAATTTTGGAGGAAATCTTATCTCTGAGAATAAAGCAAGCAATATAACGATGTTCAGCATACAGATCAACGTTGATAGGAACAGGTACTAATTAGTTTTTGATTTGCGTTTGCTAAAGAGAAACGGTGCAATCGAAAAATTTTCTTGTTAAATATAACTACGTTATCTGAAATAGTAATGAAAGGAATCGTGGAACAAAACTTGTTTTTTAATGCCACACCAGCCAATGGGAAAACCTGAATGAATAAGCTTCATGGTCTGCCGACAAAACAAAAACATACAAACCAAATCAAAACGAAAACAATTTTTGCGTTTGCTGCCTCGTGATTTTCTTATTGCTCTTTATTTCACATTTTTTCTTTTACTTTATTTTTACTCGTTTCGTACAATATTGTTATTAGCTAGAATACGGGACTTTAGCCGTCCCGTATGGAAGTTCCCCGGGACGCGGGACAATTTTTCGAAAGACGGGACTGTCCCTTGAAATCCGGGACGTCTGGCAACCCAGGTCTTGTGTGCCGACACACCGAGAACCCCTATAACAGGAGAGGCCGACGCATCCGCCATGTTGGAGCAAGCGGGAGTAAGCATACTTATCGCACAACAGGGAAATACAGAATAAAAGACATTCCGTAGAACGCTGCAACATGTTAGCAAAGATTACAGAGTATTAATAACGTAATGACAAGGACGGATCCAGAAAGTATTCACGCAGGGAGCGATTGATTACTTACCCTTTTATAAATTCCCAAGCCTCTGCCCCCTAACAGCATAAAAGATCGTCTCACAAATTAAGTTTTTTTTTTTTTTTCTGTTTGGAACTTTTCTTTTTGAAAAATTTCGGAGGAGTGTACTCCCCATCCCTTGTCTTAACGTCATCAAAGGTTGATTGCTTTTCTTTTCTTTTATTTTGAACTTCAATTTTAAAAACTTTTCAGGGGAGAGCCGAGCCCCATCAAAGGTTGTCTAAAATCTTGGAACTGCGAAAAATTTCCTATCCAAAGTTCTTGGAACTGCAAAAAATTTCCTCTACAAAATTCCTATCACTGAAGCGTTATTTTTTTTCGCAACATTATTGAAGATCGTCAAAATATATGTTTTTGGAACTTCAGTATCAAAAATATGGCGAGGGAGAGTTCCTGCATCTCGGCTCAAGGAGGGGGATCGCCCCCATCGCACCTTCCCTGTCTCCCTCCTTGCGTAATGATAGTAAAATCATGAAAAATAAATCGATATTAACCTGACACAAGCGACCTCCATTTCCAGGCTGCCAGTCACTTCGTCGGCTATTAATTACCCGTTTCTTTTTTGAGCAATCACGATTGCTTATTGCTCTCACTTGACCGTCCTTGATGTTGTGGTTCCTTTTTCAGCTTGGACCAGGGGCCTCTGCAGCACCACCGCCCACCGGCACGGCTCCTCTGGTCCTGAGCACTGTCCCCCGGAATCCACACGCATCATCATACATATTCACACTCACACACGCGCGCCTTTACACACATTACCATTGTGAGGCGAATTTGCTTCAAACAAACTTTGTAGGAAAAAGCTTTTGATGAAAAACTTGTATATAAAATATCTTTTTGATTTGAACAATTTTCCGGTCAATTTTGACGGTGGGCAACTTTACACACATACACACCTATGTAGACACACTTAAGCCTACACACACACATTCAACTTTACACACGTAACCAACCAAGAGGATGGATATGCTTGGGGGGGGGGGGGGAGCCGTTTCTAGAAAAAAAAAAAAAAAAAACTCCAATGAGTGGGGTCTTGTCGCAACTCGTGATTGCGAAAAACATAATTTGAATTCAAAGTTTCAAGAATTCAAATTAGAGTTGATTGGGGGAAGTGGGGGTCACAGGTCTTTTTTTTTTTCTTTCTGCATCTGCTGGAAATCTGAAGAGCTGAAATCCTATCTTTTGGCTGTTTGCACAATGAACAGCCGAACAACCACCCATTTGACTCAATTTAACACTTGCTAAAGAAATGTAAACATCGGCAGCAATGCTATCTCTTTGAAGCACTGGATCAAGTTTGCTCCAAAATGGCATATGCGTCGGCTCCTCCACTATAGGGGCCTTAGGCGCACCAGGCACAGTTGACTGTCGTGTGAAGGATGACTGACGATTTCTTCATTTTTTCTAGTTATACTTCCTATTAACCGCCCCGCCCGTTTAAGAGTTGATTCAAATAAGATGCGTCGTGTGAAGGAGGCCTAAGCCATTACAACTGCAATTCGTTTTAATTAAATACACCCAAACCTGTTTTTTGCGGTCTTTTTTGTGCGTTTTTTTTTTTTTTTTTTTTTTTTTTTTTTTTTTTGTTCTGCACATGATAATCTCTACTAATAATAAAGCTGGAAGTCTCTCTATCTGGATCTCTGTGCCGCGCATAGCGCCTAGACCGTTCGGTCCATTTTCATGAAATTTAGGACAGAATTAGTTTGTAGCATGGGGGTGTGCACTTCGAAGCGATTTTTCAAAAATTTGATTTTCTTTTTTTTCTATTCCAATTTTAAGAACATTTTACCGACCAAAATTATCATAACGCAGACGAACAATTACCATAACGTGGACTAGCAAATCAACATAATGTGGACGTGCAAACTACCATATGCGACCATGGGCGAGCAAATTAACATTGCAAATTGGCGAGAAATTCATTATCCATTATTTATAAATATACAGGAAAACCAAAAGACCTTTTGATTTTCTACTACGGGCAAAGCCGTGCGGGGACCGCTAGTTATTTATAAAACGAGCGGAAATTATTTTTAATATGAGTGCGGGGTAGTATCTTCAAGTGACAACAGGGGCATCCCGATGGGAAGTCACTGTGACCTCCCACAAATTTCCTTATTCGGGAAATTTTTCGGGAGTCGGCAAAATTATCATCACTTGGTTTATTTTGATTCCGTTTAAATAATATAACATTTTGGGGGTTTTTTTACGTGAGACTTTTTTTATGCGGTCCCTATCCGCTGCATATATTTTTTTTAACTGTTGCGAAAACAACTATTTGTAGCTACTAGTACAGTTTCGAAAAAAAAATTTTAATGCGATTTTTTTTTAATGCGGTCCCTATCCACCGCATAAAAACAGGTTTGGGTGTACACTTAATTCGATTGGGATGGTTTAAAAGTGCAATAATAATAATAAATAAATAACGAAGATGTTCCTTTTATGCTTTTGAAAGGCATTCTTTTTATCTATTAATGATGCATTAGTTTTCTTTTCTTTTTTTTTTTTTTTGCTTTACGATTTGTAGAAGAAAACAACTTCTTTTTTGGATCTTTCAGCGCTTGAAATACATATACATATTCTTAAAACTTTTATCCCTTCCATTTTTTTCCGCTCAACAGGTTGAACTTCTTTATCTATTTACAGATAAGACAACACAAGAAAGGCTTGCATCACCGATAGACTGAATAACACCCAGGGCACCGGTGGGAATCGAACCCACGACCTCCAGGATATAAACCTAAGCTTCTATCTCAGAGCCGAGGAGTCCCCAACGGGAACGCCGTTACCTTGGGATTCGAGGTAAAGTAATCCATTGATACAGTTAAAATTCCTTTAAAGGAATGCTAGCTATAAGGCTAAAAGTTAAAGTATGATAACGGCACCAGTAACAGACAAAGGCCCAGTAACAGACAGTCATAAGTTTGGATTCAAATAATACGAATTTTAGGCGGGTGAAACTGATGCTTCTGTGGCCCATGGATACGACGGTACACCCATTAAGAGTTATCAGAGTGAATTTTATGAGCCAGTTGAGTTTTACAAGGCAGTGGTGGAAGGTTATGAACGGCTACCACTAGGTCAGCTGGTGTTTCATGTTCATTTGAATTTAATGAGGCTTTAGTTCTAAAAATAAAGAACTTTTGCACATTTTGAAGAGAAAAAGGGAATTTCGTCCGTTAACCATTCTTTCCTAGTCCTATCAGTTACTGGATATCATCTGGTCGGTGTCTGATATCCATCTGATTTTTCAGTGTCTGTTACTGGGGGGGGGGGGGGGCGGACCTTTGTTCGAAATTGAGCAAATAAAAATAAATAGAGTTAACTAATGCAGAGGATCCAGAAGCAGCCAAACGTTAGATGAGGTGTAGTTGCTAAAGAGAAAAATAGTTTGAAAAGTCTAAATGCATTAAAAGGCTCAGAAAATTGAGTTAACCTGAGGGCAATTAGTCCAGTCAATAGATACACTTTGCCTTGCAAAAAATGGGGTCAAAGATTTTTTTTTTAAAATTTGTACATATTGGTGCCGACATGAAAAAACCAAGTTATCCAACACGAAAGACCCCGAGAGAACTTTTGGGGGCCGAAAAACCACGAAAATTTATGACTTTTTTTGTTTTTTTTCCAAAATATCTCCAAAATGGTTCAACTTTGAAAAAAATATTAAATGCAAAGTTTAAAAAACATAACATTTCCTACAACTTTTGTGCTTACAACTTTTTTGTAGCACAAATAGCAAGCTTGCTATAGCTCTTTGAAAAGAAGCAGTTTTCCTCCACTCCGAAAAGAAAGCTTTCACACCGAAAGCAAGGCGTCATAATTATTAGAACTTGAATAGAAACTTTAGTTTCAGAGAGTTTATTCCCACTAGACTCCAAAAACAGACGATGTATTATGAAACTGAAATGCATATATACATTCATTTAAAGCACATATGACGATGCAATAATAAAAAAAACCTTCCCCACTGCTCACGAACTAACATTTCTGATCTGACAGAGGTAGTCTTCATCAGACTCCAATAACAGATGATATATTGCAGTTTGTAACTGAATTACACAATTTATACATTCATTTGAGGCATATAATTCGTACATTCTAGTCTAATTATTGCAAACAAAGATGCGATTTTTAAATATTAATGTGAAGGAATGAATATTAGGCAGCTAATAAGCAAACAATCAACACAATCATGCATCCTTTGTTCTGATACAATAATAATAATAAACCCTCCCCCACCGCTCACGAAGTAATGTTTCTGGTCTGACAGAAGTAGTCTTCATCATACTCCAATAACATATGATTTATATTGCAGTTTGTAATTGAATTACATATTCTTCTCATTCATGTAAAGCATATAATTCTTACCATCTATTCTATTACAAGCGAAAATGCTATATTTGAATATAAATGTGAATGAATAAATAGTATTAGGGTGATAATAAGCAAACAATAGACATAATAATGCATAAATGAAGGTACAATAGTAATACGTAATGAACACTTTGAAAAAATTCTGCAGAAACTGACTTTTTGAGGCATGAAAAGCCCAAAAGAATTACCTTTCAAAATGAAAATCGAACTGTAGAAGCTTAATACATACATCTAAATTACAGGGAGATTCATTCGACCTTAAAGCAAATAGAGAAAGGACAACAAAATATGCTGTTTATCTTCTTCGAAGCCGTTTTGAAGGCCCAGGTTCTCCCAGTTCAGAATCTGTAGGGAAAAGAAGTTGTGGTCCTTTAATTGTTCATCTCCTTGTTGCGGTAATTCCAAAAGCTCCTGGAACAAATTATCTTCTTCAGCAGTCTCATCCAAAGATGAAATTTCTGCAACATTTTCACAATTTGTGCCACTGCAGTGTTTGCACGTGCTGGAGCATTTTAAACCTGCCTTGTGACAAGAACAGGCTCCAGTACAGTTTTTCTTGCAGGTACAAGGTACAATCTTAAAAAGATTCTGAGTAACTGAATCTCCTTTCGCGTCAACAGGCAACAGACCTTGCGTTCTGCGTTCCCAACCCTATTTCTCTGAATCAATTATGTTGCCCAACCAACTTTGAATTTGGTGATAGCACCGATATGAGTGATAACGTCCAGCATCACCCCCCCCCCCACGTTGGAGGTAGCCCTGCAAGATTTATTTTAGCCCTGTATACTAGTTTTATAAAAAGATTAAATCGCGAAGTATCCAAAGATAGGTTCAAATACTTTACGTCACCTGTGTATAATATTTTCAAAGTGTTTTCTCCAGCTGCAGCTACGGCATCATGATGACTGATAGGGTCCATAAATACTTCAATAGCTTCCTTAATTTCACGAAGTTTTTTTTTTTTTTTTGACTATTTTGTACAACTTAATTTTGCCATGGCCAACGATTGCCGAATTCATATCACACCCACTAAACGCATGGATGAAAAGAATATTGCTGGGGTCAAACTTAAAAGATTTAGTGGGGAAAAAAACAAATCATAAACGTTCCCTGTTTCAGGTTTTAAAAAGAACAAGTTGCTGAAAGGCTGTCCTAAAGCTGTCATCAGTACCAATAGATCTATATCCTCTCGCCCACTAGAACAATTTTCTTTTTCAATTCCTTCAACTTTTCCTTCAACTTTTCAATTTCCTTCGCCTTTGAAAAGAACAGTAAGTAAGTCGGCATCTTCTTGAGTCTGCCTTACTTCAATGCCACATTCTTCGAAATATGTCTCAAGAAGTTGAATAAGACGATTCTTATTGTTATAATTTGTTAGAAATCTTTCTTGAGGAATTTAGTTAACATGTTAGGTTCAACCATTACTTCAAAGGAAGAGATTGATTGCTCGTTGATATAGCATTTGTGACAAGCAGTGTGAATTGTCACTTCTTTTAAGTGCATCAATAAACGCTGATGGTCTTCATTTTGACGTTTTGCGCTGCATGTTTGAAGATTTTCTATTCCCTTCTCCTTCACAATCTTTATTTCGCATTCATTCAAACTGATTTCGCAAATAATAATAATAATAAACACCTTGATCACGCGTAATCATTTCTAGAAAAAATATTTTAATACAGAACACACAGATTGAGAAACATACTCTCGCTCGAACTCTGAAGTGACCAACGTGAGTAGCTATTGAGTCGATTCATCTCATTTGGAGAGAGAAAAAAAGGAGGGGGGATAGAATGGGGGTGTTTTGTTTAAGTTAAAGGGAACAGAGGCATTTACCCTCTGCTGCGAAAGACAAATCATTTACAAGGTCAGACTGCTGGCGTTTCTCCTTTTTTCCTCCGTTATCCGATGCCTTTTCACGCACTTTGCTGAGGGGTTCAGAAAAAGTGTGACTTTCAAGAAGTTGTAACTCGCTTGCTTTTCATGCTACAAAAATGTTGTAATGACAAAAGTTGAAGGAAATTTAATTCTCTTTAACATTTGTATTTTAAGTTTTTTGGTAATTTTAACCATTTTTGAGATATTTTGAAAATACTACAAAAAGGCACAAATTTTTGGGGGTTTTCGGCCCCCAAAACTTCTCCCGAGGTCTTTCGTGTTGGATAACTTTGTTTTTTTTATTGGCACTATTATGCACAAATTTAAAAAATAAAATCTTTGACCCCATTTTTTGTAAGGCAAGCCCGTTTTTTTTCTACCTATTGACTGGACTAAATGTCTTAAGCATGCTTGTTACTGGTGCCGTTACCCAAGTTTCTTTAAATAAATCCTAGCAGTTTAAAAAAAATCCTAGCTTTAGGAGAGTAGGAGTTTCATTTCTTTAAATTAGACCTGGTTACACGGCAATAAGTAAAAGTAGTTTCTTTCAATTAATACTAACTGCAGTGTGAAGGGCTTAGGGCCATACCTTTTTTTTAGGAGGAGAGGGGAAGGTGAGTACTTTTTACGTATTTAACTTTGATGTAGTCTGCTGTCGGTAGGTGTGAATAATACCGGAACAAATCTAATCAAAGATGGTGTTACAGTTTGTCATGGAAACCGAAGCTTAGAAGATGGGGGGTAAATGACGACTGCTGGAGGTTTGAAACCTCTAGGACACTCCCGACTCCGACAGCCCAAAATCAGTCAGATTCTGAATTTTGGAAGTTCTGGTAGTGTTGCGGAGTTGGAGGAAAAATTGCAAAGTTGAACTTCTGAAGTTCTAATGCCTCCAACTCCGACTGCGATACCTTAAAATCAGACCGCGTCCGACTCAAACATCACAGTCCTGCTAAGGTTGCGAAGATGGAGGAAAAATAATGACTTAAACTCCTGGAGTTTTAATGCCTCCAACTCCGACTACGATAACCCAAAATCGGTCCGTTTCCGACTTTGACTTCAAAGCCCTGGCATCTCGTTGTGGAGTTGGAAGTAAAATAATGACTCAAACTCCTGGAGTTTTAAAGCCTCCATCATCGACCGCGCCAACTCAAAATCAGTCCGTTTCCGACTCTGACTTCAAAGCCCAGGCAGAGTTGCGAAGTTGGAAGAAAAATAATGACTAACTCCTGGCCTCCAACACCAACTCCGACTATGATACGGTAAAATCAGTCCAATTTCGACTCGAACTTTGCGCAGTTGGAGGAAAGCCGACCGACTCCACCAATCCCGCAAAGACACCGAATAAAGTAGCTGGCGGATTGGTTTGCATTTTAATTCGTGTTTTAATGCAATTTCAAAAACGTGCTTCATAACTATGCAACAATATCTAAATTTAAATTAACAACCAATTGAGATTTAGTAATGGAATGTTTTGAAACAAAATGTATCTAAGATATTTAGCAAGAAGCTAAGGATCTTGGGATACAGTGGTGCAACTTTGGGCTTCAATTTCTTAGTATAACGGAGCCTCTCTGTGTAATTTCTTTACTCTATTGTCTCAATAGTGGGGATTTTTGATGGAAGTAATTATTTCAAAGAAAGGAAAATTTATAAGCAATTAAATTTGTTACATTATGCCACAAATTTCCAGTATATATTACAAGCATTTTCGGATCACTTAAGTGCAGAAAAGGGTTTCAGTTGACTCAATGTGCACTAAAGTGAGTTCCGAATAATCTTCGTTGAAAGAAAGTGTACTGAAATGTACTTCGAATGTGCCCCGCTTAAGATGTATGTAAAATTTGAACTTAGGTAGGGTAGATCGGGCACGTTTACGCATGCGTTACGTTCCCTAGCAAATATTCTCACAAGTTTTTGAACATTAGTCGAGCTTCGGTCGGGCATGCAATCAAAATGCATTTTCGGGCATGCATTTTGAATCAAAATGTATCTTAAGATATTTAGCAAGAAGCTAAGGATCTTGGGATACAGTGGTGCAACTTCGGGCTTCAATTTCTTAGTATAGCAGGGCCTCTCTATGTAATTTCTTTACTCTATGATCAACAATAACATTTGTGGAAAGTTGTTTCCCACTGCCTTAGAGATGGATAGAATAAAGTAATTAAAGTATTCATTTAAAACTTATCGTCGATAAATTTATAATAAAACACATCTTACGTAAGCAAATATAGACGGTAAACAAATGGTTTGAGCATTATCTGCACGTAATGCGCGCGTGTGTGTGTCTAACTCTGTGTACAGTCCACTCGTGTCGTTACGACATCGACAGTGCAAACTTGACTCGAGTAAACTTGAAAGTCAAACACACCACTTACGTCATCAGTAAGCCAATTTTTACGATATTTTATCAATTACATTCTTCCCCTTTATAGCAATAGGAGGTTCTGATTATTTCCTGAATATGTTTGTGTAAGACAGGTAAAAGATTTATTTCCCTTCTCAATTTTTGTAACTACAGTGCAGTCTCGAAAATCCGAGTAAATTGGGGTTCATGTCACCTCGGATTATCCGGAAAATTCTTCCAGATTGAAAATTGACACTATTCAGGCGACATAGGAGGGACACTGTTTTTAATTCTTGTGCAAAGAAAAAAAAAAGTATTTTCTTCGCGGCAAAATTTATTACTTAAATTTCAACATAAATTTACGTTTCAATTGCGTCTAAACGAATTATGATTTTTGTTTTTCTCGATATCGGTGTGTATTTATGTGCGCAGTTTTATGCAACCAAACCATACATTTTGACTGCAACCGATACCATTTTGACGAGTTTTCTGTATCTATCAGAGTGCGTATGTACGAGATGTATCTTGCTTAACACGAGAACGGTTAGTTGTGAAAGGTTTAAATTTCCTTTTTGAAACTCATGTGGCCACGAGTTGTGCACCTACTTTTTCATTGCAATTAGATACTCCAAAAGGGATGGTAAAACGTTCTTTGTAGAAAATCAATGTCAATTTTGCGTATCTAGTTAGTCTCCAAGGCAGCTTTGAATACATATCTTGTAGTCGTAATGCATATCTTTTAGTCGAATATTTCGTGTCTCTTTGGAAGTTGTTGAAACAAACTTCTCAATGTCTTTTCCTTATTTCCTGTTGAAAGTTAATTTGTTTCAGAGAAGCAAAATTTCTATTTTCAGATTTTAATGAAAATATTTTTTGAGCGACTAAGAAATTAAATTTAAAATATGAATGAAGCACCTCGGATTAAGCGGATCTTCGAACTTTCGAGGCTCAAATTTTTGAGACTCTACTGTATACCAAGTTAAACATTCATCTTATCAACTTCACTAAAGGCAGCCACGATAATTCATTTCATTGAATGTTCGCCAACACATTCAATGAAATTAAAAAAAAAAAAAAATGCCAAGAGTTGGGTACTGGATGCTGTTTTTGTCTTAAGAGGATTGTGTAAAATCTAGAGGGTCGGCTTTAAGTAAATGCCATTCGGGGAGACATGGATGCCACCGCCCAGGAGGATGCACATTCGTCAAGATTCAAATAAATGCCAGGAGTTGGTTGCTGGGTACTGTTTTTGTCTAAAGAGGATTGTGTAAAATCTAGAGGGTCGGCTATAAATAAATGCCATTCTGGGAGACATGGATGCCACCGCCCAGGAGGATGCACATTCGTCAAGATTCAAATAAATGCCAGGAGTTGGGTGCTGGATGCTGTTTTTGTCTAAAGAGGATTGTGTAAAATCTAGAGGGTCGGCTATAAATAAATGCCATTCTGGGAGACATGGATGCCACCGCCCAGGAGGATGCGCATTCGTCAAGATTCAAATAAATGGTAGGAGTTGGGTGCTGGATGCTGTTTTTGTCTAAAGAGGATTGTGTAAAATCTAGAGGGTCGGCTATAAATAAATGCCATTCTGGGAGACATGGATGCCACCGCCCAGGAGGATGCACATTCGTCAAGATTCAAATAAATGCCAGGAGTTGGGTGCTGGATGCTGTTTTTGTCTAAAGAGGATTGTGTAAAATCTAGAGGGTCGGCTATAAATAAATGCCATTCTGGGAGACATGGATGCCACCGCCCAGGAGGATGCGCATTCGTCAAGATTCAAATAAATGCCAGGAGTTGGTTGCTGGGTACTGTTTTTGTCTAAAGAAGATTGTGTAAAATCTAGAGGGTCGGCTATAAATAAATGCCATTCCGGGGGACATGGACGCCACCTCCCAGGAGGAGGCGCATGCTCGGGGGGGGGGGGGGGGGGACAGTAAAATTTGTATAATTAGCATAAAAATATATGAAACGAACATTTATGGTCAAGTGAGAGCAATATGCAATTCGTAATTGGTCAAAAAAAAACTTGTTTTTTAGGAGTGTTAAGCATTTTTGTTTGCCTCAAAATTGGAATAGATTTCTAAAAAAAAAATATAAATAACAAAAAAAAAAAAAAAAAAATTTGAATTCTGAAATTTTGAATTCAAATTATGTTTTTCGCAATCACGAACTGAGACAGGACCCTACTCATTGGAGTTATTGTTTCTAGAAACGGCTCCTGTCCCCCCCAAGTCTGCCTCTCCTCCTGGGCGGTTACTTGTGCATAGTTGTGTGTGTGCCTAGACCTGTGTGTATGCACGTAGGCATGTGTGAGTGTATGTGTGTGAAGTCGTGTGTGTGTATGTGTGTGAACGTGTGTGTGTGTAGGACATGGACGCCTCCGACCAGGAGAAGCGGATAGCTCAAAACCGGAGCAGCCGCGCCGCGCCGCCAGCAGAAAACGGTGGGCGGTGGTGCTGCAAAGGCTTCTGGTCCAAGTTGAAAAAGGCACGGACACCAAAAACGGTCAAATGAGAACAATAAGCAATCGTGATTGCTCAAAAAATCTACTAACTGATTTGAGATAATATTGAAATTTACCCGCAAATTCCAAAACCAGTAGCCGGAAACATTTTTTGCTGTTGCTGAATGTCACTCTAATTAACACATACTCTAAGACGGCCAAACATGAAAATAACTAATGCCCCCTTAATACTAAATGCCTGTTGTTTCTCACTTTTAACATGCAGCATAAAATGAATCCTAAATCGAGGGAAAGAGGATAAGTAAATTTTGGTTCAGATGCCACTGCCATCTATCGGAAAGTATAAGAAATGGATAGCAATTAACACAATTGGTTAATTTCTAAATTTAAGCTTTGAAATTAACCAATTAAAAATTTGATTTGAATTTTTTAGATCAATAGCCATAGCAACGCCTTTGCCAGACTGCCGCTAGATAGCTCTGTCCTCTGTACCGAAAATCAGCGCGGGCGTTGACGGCAGTACTGTCTGACCATCGATTACATGGAAAGGCTAATATCCGGTTTATAGGCGGAAATGGACGTATCTACAGTGCTGACCAAATTATTAGACTAAGAATGTTTTAAAAGCAAATTCTTTATTGATTACATAACTATAGACACATAAACGAACAGTGAAATTATTATCTAATATTTAGTATGCATTCCCTTGTTCTTGATGAGCATTTTAACCCTTTCAGAGGCGCGTCATTAATTTTTGAGAAATCTTAAGAAAAAACACCACAAGTGGGTTTATTTGATCATCTAGACATAGATGTTTCAGTTTAAAAAAAAATTTTCACAATTTTTTCGCTGGGGGGTGGTGTCCCCATTTGTTCACACCCCCAACCTGGGGAAGGACAAAAACATGTTTATGTATGTAAAAATGAATTTGAATCTTTTCGAACAATATGATTGACTACCTCAGGTAAAATGAAGAAAAATTATACACTCTTTCAGCGCTAATTAAAAATTTTAAAATCTGAAAAAAATTCCAATTTTTGGGGTAAACAAAAAATTGATGATTTGAACAAGAAATTGAGCCGACGAAAAAAATATTTTTTTGTTATTCTGCCATCTAATATTGTTCATTGAACTTATGAGAAGAGGACTCAAACGATTTTGATTCAAAAAATTCGGAAAAAAGAGAGAAAAAATTTATAAATTAAAGGTTTCACAGCGCGACCACTGCCCTGAGAGTGTTAAGTCTTTTTGGCATACTTTTCACAAGGTTTACACCATTTCTTAAATTTTTAAAAAAGAAGGTAAAAAATTGTTTATACTCACTATTATATATACTCACTTACACATACTTCACTAATTACCTAAAACTAACTTTAACACACTAATAAAAAAAACCAGTGAACTGTTTAAGCTGATTGAGGTTATGTTCCTGGTAGGTAGATAAACGAAGAACATAAACAAAGTAGACAGTGCTGCCACCTGCAAACATTAAATTATGCTAAAATAACGTAATAATCAGTGTACAGTATGTACTGTACTTTAACAGAAAAATAAATAGTATTTTAGTACAAATAGTGTACAAAAAAAAAGACTCTTTAGTCTAATAATTTGGCCGGTTTGCTACAGATATGCACGTTTGCCTCTCTATTATTTAGCCCTAGTTTTGTAAAAATGAAAATTTGCTGACGGCAATATTTGTTAACTCTGAAGTATCTTCGATCTATATTCTCACTACAAAAATTAATAGATTTACTTATTCACAACAAAGTTTTGAGCTTACCATTTTGCTCTTACATTCACGAACGAAACGAAAACATTTTATTTTCTTTTTGTTGGTTCCAGAGTAACTAATTTTGTTTCCCCTCATTTTATTTTAGAGAATGCAATAAATTAATAAGGCACTAGTGACATTCTAAAACGCTTGTCAATATCACATTTCTCTATTTTTCCTTCCCCCCAGCTTGATTCATTCAGATGGAATCATCTTTACTTGGCCGGTTGCCAAGTTACATACAATCCGTGGTCAAACAGTACACTTTTTGAGCCAATGCGATCAGCATTAAGGAGGCGTTGACATAACCAATTATGTTTTTCGTTCTGTGAGTGGCAACGACTGAGTAAAATTACTACTTAGAACAATCACCGTGTTATTGACAGCTGCACGCCGGGAGCAAATTGTTAAATATGTACGTAACTGTAAATATCTAATTTACTATAAAAATAGCCGCAACAATTCTCTTTTCCGAATTCTTTATTAAGATATGACATTTTCGGTTATGAGTAATATTAGACTGTTAGTTATCTCAATTGACATGGATTTAAATTAAGTAATCCAAATACAATTTCTAAAAAGCCAAACCGAGTTTTAAAGTCTTTATTTTCGTTATAAAAAGTATAGCAAATAATTACAAATGTGTTTTCATCTGAAACAACTGTAATTGGATCGCTTTTTCCCGAAAGGCTTCCGTTATTTCCATTTGTTATAAATATGTGAACTTTCATTATCAAGGAAGAATTGTTTTTTTTTTTTTTTAGCTTCTTACAAAACAAAAGCATAACCCTAAGTACTAAACCCCGCATTTGGTTAACAAATTTAAGATTGTCAAAATAATTTCGTGATCCGCTTATTTTTAAGGAAATTGCCGGTTCGCTTGACAAAACAAATAACTGTTTAGAAATGTAACTCAAGAAATAAATAATCTCTTTCTGATTGGATTAATGTAATTGAAATCTCTTGAATAAAAGAACTTATTGAAATTAGGAATGAATTATTATGCTTCTTAGAAAAATGATAGAAATCTGCTTCTTAGAAATGATCAGTTTAATATTTCCCTTTATGAACTGCATTTAATAAGACAAGTATATTACACTGGTGCAAGACATTAAGAGAATTTTCAGATTTGGTCAGTTATCTCCAAAACGACTGGACGGATTTTAATGAAATTTGTAATGTACATACATTGAAACAATACAAAACAAATAATCATCCAAAATTTAAAATACACAAGCATGATCATAAATAACACTAGTTAGAGTCGGAGGGTATGAAACAGCAGTTGCAAAATTGAACAAAAAAATGGGTTAGTAGGGGGTATGGTCCCCTCTAACAGACATATAGGCCTTGCAGTGTGACTCCATACTTAAAATGAAGCAGTTTATGGGATCATGGGGCAATTTTTTCCACTCGTTCAACAACGCTGTTTTCAGGCTATGGATGGTTCCCGGAGGAATGTTGCGAGTTGCTATTGCCCTCTCGAGCAGGGGCGGATACAGAAAACCATTTTAGTGGGGTCATGCTGACGAATGATCCCCCCCCCTCATAAACGAACCTACGATTTTAGGTACGAAAGATTGCTTGCTGGTCAATAACACGCACCAAATCGACCAGGAGTAAAGCACCTAATTGGGGATAAACGTTGCAAATTAATTTCATAAGCAATGAAGCGAAGTAGTTCAAATATTTACTTTAAAAAATAATTAATGAATTGAAAAAAAAACTGTAATCGTTTACATTTTATGCATATAGTGGTTGAACACAATGTGGACAGATATTTTTGTCGACGGTTTAGGGGGGGGGGGTCATGACCCTCGTGACCCTCCCCTTGTATTCGTCACTGCTTTCGAGAGTGTCCCAGACATGCTCTATAGAATTGGAGTCAAGAGATCTGCTTGGTCAATCCATACAGTTAATATCCTCCCTTTCCAGAACTTTTTCGACCAGAAGAGATTTACGTGGCCTTGTGCTAACATCCATTAAAATTAACTCAGGGCTAACAGTGCCCCTCAAGAGGTGAGCATATTGTTCCAAGAACACATCCCTATACCTCGCAACTGTCTGAGATCCTCTCTCAAAACATGGTGGGGTGTGCAGCCATCCAACATGATGCCTGCCAAGACCGTCAAACCTTCTTCTCCATAATGGTCGATTTCACGGATATTGGAGGGTAGGTAGCGGGTCCCGGTTCAGCTTAACCGACTATTCTTGTCCTGCGTTCATGTGGACAGAAGCAGGAACACGCTACGCGCCCTCCAATATCCGCGAAATCGACCATTATAGCGGTGGTTGTGGTTTGATGGTATGTGCAGGCATCATGTTGAATGGCCGCCCACGAGAGATGAGACGGGCTCAGCCCGGGCCCGAAGCGGGCTCGTGCTCTAGAATCGAAAATAGATTTCGGGCTCGGGCGGGCTCTGGCTCAAACACAGATATTCAATCTCCATACAAATTCAAAGCAAATAAACATTTTCCTACTGTGAGAAAATGAAAGGAACATTTAAATCTGTTTAATCAATGTCAAATTTACCCCCCTTCCCACCAAAAAATAAAAAAATAAACGCTTATTTACAGTGTTTTTTTTGCGATTACTATTGCAATATGTCATACAGTAATGCATTCGAAGTGGAGCATTTTAAGAAGATTTAGAAACTTCTGTTAAGGACCTTTAAACTTCAAAATTTTCGATTTTCTGAAAAAAATATATGTTATGCACAGTTTAATTCTGAACAATTTGATACCTTATTTATTACTATACGCCAAAAACTTTTTGAGTTATTGTAAAAATGCTTAAACTTTCCCCGTAGAGATTTATGTGAACAGTAGCTGTTTAAGCCTCTTTTTCTCAGGTGCCGGTTTCTTCGGTTTTCTCGATTTGCGCGCATGATATCTCAGAAAGTTTCTTATATATGTCCGTAAAACTTTTAATGTATGTTTATCTGGTTTATATTTATGACCTGAACCTAAATTTATTTATTTTTTTAAAATTATTTATTTATTTTTTTGAAATTTGGTAAGTTAGTATCGAAAATTTCCAAAATTTAGGGTAAAAAAATATTTATTTTTAAATATTAACTTTAATTTTTTAGTTGAAATTTAGGTTCAGATCGTTAAGATGTATCAGTCAAACATGCATGAAAAGTTTTACGGAAATATATAAAAAACTTTCTGAAATATCATGCGCGCAAAACGAGAAAACCGAAGAAATCGGCACCTGAGAAAAAGAGGCTTAAACAACTGCTGTTAAAATAAATCTCTACGGGGAAAGTTTACGCATTTTTACAATAACTCGAAAAGTTTTCGGCGTATGGTAATAAATAAGGTATCAAATTGTTCAGAATAAAATTATGTATAACATATATTTTTTCCAGAAAATCGAAAATTCTGAAGATTAAAGGTCCTTAGACCCCTTAATGAAGAACATTTGACGTAACATTTTTCATTAACAGAGAGATCATGTTAGACTGTAAAAGGCTCAGTTTTTGACACAAGAAAGTTTCCTTCAGGCTCGGGCGGGCTCGGATTTCGGTCCGAGACGATATCACTCGGGTTCGGGCGGGCTCGGTTACAAATTTTCGGGCTCGGGCTCTAAAAAATGAGCCCGAACTCATCTCTACCGCCCACCCCTCCATGTCTTAAAAGAGGATCTGGGACAGTTGCAAGGTATTGGAATGTGGTTCTGGAGCCCTATGCTCACCTCTTCAGGAGCGCTGTTAGCCCTGAGTTAGTTTTAATGAACGTTAACACAAGGCCACGTAGATCTCTTCTGGTCGAGGAATTTCTGAAAAGGGAGGATATTCACTGTATGGATTGACAAGCAGATCTCTTGACTCCAATTCTATAGAGCATGTCTGGGACTCTTTTGGGAGCTGAATAGCAATTCGCAACACCCCTCCAAGGACCCTCCATAGCCTAAGAACAGCATTGTTGAACGAGTGGAAACAATTGCCCCATAATCCCATAAACTGCTTAATTTCAAGTAATGAGTCATACTGCGAGGCCTATATGTGTGTTAGAGGGGACCAAACATCCATTGTTTTGTTCAAGTTTGCAACCACTGTTTCATACCCTTCGACTCTTAACGAGTGTTATTTATGATCATGCGTGTGTATTTTAAATTTTGGATGGTTATTTGTTTTGTTTTCAATGTATGTACATTCCGAATTTCATTAAAATCGGTCCAGTCGTTTTGAAGATAATTGACCAAATCTGAAAATTCTCTTAATTTCCTGCACCGGTGTATTTAACAAAACGACAAACAAAGGGAATCATACATTAAGCTGTAGAACATTAGCTTAATTGAATACTATGGACTTACTTTCTTTCTACGTTATAGTTAAGAGAAAACTGTTGAAAAATATTGCATTTCGCATCGATTAATAAAACTTTTCAAATTCGATTAGAGATTAAAATTCAATCCAAGGTCACATACACGAAAAACTTTTGTTACTTGTAAATTAATAGATTATTTAACCCACGTACAAAAAATTTGCTTTAGAAAAGTTATATCTATCAGGATTTGCCCTAAGCAAAGTCTGTTGAAATTGGAATGTAACTTGGGCTAAAGTAAAGGTAAAAGAGTGTGCGCATAATTCCACTGGATAGTGAATCGCTGTTTAGTCTTAAGCTAACTATTGCGCTAAATGTAATTATTGCAAACCATTATATGAACATTTAGGTAAATTTATGAGAATGTTTACATTATTTTATTAACATGGAATATCCCCCTCCCCACCCCTGTTATTTTGTTTTGCATGTTAGTTCTAATGTATCTGATGGGGCTATTGTGAACACAGCATTTAGAAGCACATGTAACCAGTTCCAATATACACTCCATAATATTAATATTAGTGCAACATATACCAGTTTAAAAAGGTTTAAATATTTGTAATTATTATTTTTATATGAAGGATTGTAATTTTGTTGAAATTTGTTCATGTATAGTTACTTGTTATTATTATTGGTAAATATTTTTTTGTTAGACTGTATTATTATTATTATTTTAATTATTTTGTTAATAAAAAGTTGGTCCAAAATTTAGTGCTATATAATACTTACGAAATAAAAAGGCATAAAATATTTTCAGTTTGTTAAAAACTGAAGTTAAAATTTTCTCAAATACATTATCATACTCTCTACTCGAAAACAATCTACATTTAGAATAATCTTGATATAAAAAAATCGTACTATGTTGGATTATAATTTCTTTTCGTGTCCATCCAGCGATCAGAACATGCTACGAGACTTCAAAATTTGACAGTAGATAAAATCATGTATTTTAAAACCAATATTTTTAACAACAATTTTGCTGTATATTTTAAACGAACGTAGTATGAGTTAAAAACGTTTCACTATAACTGGTATTCACGAAAATACGAAGGCAGTTCGGAAAGTAACCGTCGTTTGGGCATGGCGCTGGAAGTACGGTTCGGAGCGTCCTCAATCGAATGCACAAGCAATCTGTGAGTCCGTAAGCTTCCAGTGGGAGAGTGAAAGTGTTGTAAGACCAAGCGTTTGCTAGTTATAGCGTGACAAAATGAGTGCCGCCATAGAAAGTCCAGCGAAATGTGAGGTGCGAGGAGTGATAAGATTTCTTTTGGCCAAAAAAATGTCAGCAGCGGATATCCATCGCGAATTGTGTTCCGTATACGGCCCAATCATAATGAGTCCTCACACTGCTATAGGAACGCAAGAGCTCCAAGAACTTTTGAGCAAGTTCAAATGGGTTTCCCCGTCCTCCCTACAGCCCAGACTTGACTCCTTCTGATTACCATCTGTTCACTGCAATGAAGACGTGGCTTGGGGGACAGCATTTCGCTGACGACAAGGAACTTAAAAGCGCAGTGACACATTGGCTTAAATCGCAGGCGGCCGCTTTTTATGCAGATGGAATTGATAAATTGGTAAAACGGTACAAGTGCCTAAATAATGGCGGCGACTACGTTGAAAAATAGAGGAGAGTTGTACCTTTGATATGTAAATAAATGTTTTTCCTCTGTGCTGGTTTGTCTTATTTACAGCGATTCGGAGGTTACTTTCCGAATTGCCCTCGTATTTCATATTAGAGTCATTTCCCTGTGAAGTAATCTAGTGGTCCCCGCTCTTCCATTTCAAATTTGATGAAATTTTGCAAAAGTGCAAAAATGCCTTTGAGACTAGCCTATGAAAGTTTTCTGATTCCGAGATCCGAATTGAGAACCTAGGATTTCCCGCAAAAGTGTTCAAAAAGGGCGGAACATTTTCGTGAAACGAATTGTCATGTTTAGGCAATTTGTTTAGGCTAAGGTTGCTGAAAGTGTTATTACACTGGAAGTTTTGAGATTTTAAAGTATTTTTGACCGTTAATGCGTTCTATAGTGTTTTTTTCTTTTCTTTTTTTTTTTTTTTTTTGAGCTAGGCGCATCAAATTTTGCGTAGCACGCAAGTGAACTCACGAAAATGCGCGGTGGGGATACTTTTATCTGAATTTTTAGTTTTTATAAATTCTGAACGAAACCTATTCAAAGCATCGTACTTCGCAATTCTATTGTCAAAATACTTGTTTTTAATGGCAGTTGCAGTATATAATAATGATTTTCTATTAGATAGTGTCATCCAAAGTGGCTATTTTTAAGTAGCCTGTTTTCAATCCGCTGTAGCTCAAGTTTCTCACCTTGCTGTTATTTTTCGTTAGTGCCAATAGAAAAAAATATACTTAAAAAAAAAAAAATAATCGAAATAGGTTTTTTTTCGATGGTGTTCATCTAGATAAGGTGGAAGAAATGAGCTTGAAATTATGCCTGTCGTAACGAATTGCGATGTTTTGGCTAAGGTTGTAAAAAAAAACTTATCACATTGGAAGCCTGAAGTTTTGCGTTGTAAATACGCTCTAGTCTCTTTTTGAGTTTGAGTTCAATTAATTATTTTTGTGTAGCACGCATGAAAGTTCCCGACAAAACGCAGTGGAGAATTTTTTCCTTAGATTTTGCAATGTCATAAATTTTAAGCAAAACAACTTAAAAGCTCAAACTTCTTAATTATACTGGAAAACCGCCCGTCAAGGTATGATGGGTGAAAACTGCTTCTATATTTGAACGAAGCCATTGCTTATTTGATGATATTGTGATACTTGAAATTTTAACCCTAACTCCGGTGGATTAACCCTAAACTGTAGTAGGTAGCGTTAATTGGTTTCGTTTCTTCATTCCCCTGAAATGACACAGTCTTACCAGTAAAACAGTTAAATTACCGGATCGAATTCAGCCTTGTCACAATAAAGCCTTTCCCTGCAATTTAAACATTAACTAAAAATATTATCAAATGATCATGCCGTGAGGCGAGTTTCATTGTTGAAACTCGCGGATTACTCGATCATTGGCTATTATATGTATGAGGATTGTTAAAATACATGTATTTCAGGGAATACAGTTGCAACTCGTAAATATTTCTAAAAGATGCTGTCATCCAAAGGGGCTATAAAAATCCTTTACATTAAAAATAGCTTGCATTATGCGCTTTAGCTCAGTTTTGTCTCTTTCTACCTTGTTTTCGTTAGTATCATTAGAAAGAACAGATTTTTCCTAATAAAATAGGTTTTTTCCGGCGGTGTTCTTTCAGATAAGTATGAAAAAATGAGCTTGAAATAATGTATGTAGTTGACCTGGAAATCTCGTTCTACAACGCATAACGAATAGTGATTGCCATTAACCCGAGAGAGATCGCGCGAGGCACACAATCACCCCATTCTTATCCTAACTATTGTCGCAGGGTAAATATGTATCTGTAGTCAATCATCCTTTTAGTATCCTCCTATCTAACAATCCCCTTGGTAGGTGAAATGTGTTATTTTTACTTTTTTTTTTCTTGCTGCACGTGAAGCAACCATTTCTTGGATATCACGTGTTAATGTGAGGGTAACTCACTCCCCCCACGTGACTGTTACTGTTTCGAAATTTCTCATTCTAAGCAGCGTAGTTTTGCGTTCTTTAGCTCTCTTTTGGCATTTATATTGCTTAAGTTCTGAATACGGGCGTGCAAACGTAAACTTGCAGATTACGAAATGATAGAAAATAATGATTTATAGAAAATTTCAAATAAAACTGATTGGGGTAACTCAGTCACCCCGCGCGATCTCTTTCGGGTTAAAACTGGTTTATAGTTTTTTTTTACAACTGTTATTTGTCAAATAGTTTTTATATTTCTCTTTTAAAAAGAGTTCTGGAAAGAGACTAATTCAACAGACATAAGATATTTATCAGGTTTCTCCATATCTAATTTGCTACCTAACTTTCAAGAAGGAAGAATCAAAAACCTTTTCGGACTAATAATAGTTGTAACTACTGGAAACAAGTTTCCATGCTAATCACCATCCGTTATACATTGCAGTTCGAGCTTTCCTAGTGAAGACAGACAGTATTTCAAGCTCATTCTTTATCCTTATCTAAAAGAACAAAATCGAGGAAAAAACCTATTTTTGTAGGAAAAAATACTTTTTCTGACTAATATAGTTGTAACTACTGGAAACCAGTTTAAATGCTAATCACTATCCGTTACAGTACATTTCAGTACGAGCTTTCCTCGTTAAAATAGATAGTATTTCAAGCTCATTCTTTATCCTTATCTAAAAGAACAAAATCGAAGAAAAAACCTGTTTTTGTAGGAAAGAAACTTTTTCTGACTAATAATAGTTGTAACTACTGGAAACCAGTTTAAATGCTAATCACTATCTGATACAGTACTTTGCGTACGAGCTTTCCTCGTTAAAATAGACAGTATTTTAAGCTCATTCTTTATCCTTATCTAAAAGAAAAAAATCGAAGAAAAACCTATTTTTGTAGGAAAAAATCTGTTCCTTCTAATGGTACCAACGAAAAGAAAATTAAAGGTGACAAACTTGAGATACATCGCATAGAACATATTTTTTTTTTCCATGTAAGGAGTTGTAATAGCCACTTTGGATGACACTATCTTACAGAAAATCAATATTTACACTCTGCAACTGTAGCCATTTAAAAACAAATATTTTGACAATAGTACTACGGAGTACGAGGCTTTGAATAAGTTTCGTTCAGAATTTATGACAACTAAAAATCCAGGAATATTTTTCCACACCGCGCTTTTTTTATGAGTTTACATGCATACTTCACAAAATATACGGTACTCAAACCCACAAAACTCATAGAATGCCTTAACAGCCGAATGCGCTTTAAGCTTTCAAAATTTCAGGCTCCCAGTGTATTATTATTTTCTGCCATCTAAGCATAAACATGCCAATTTGTCTCACAAAGCTGGTCCGTCATTTTAGAGCACTATTTTTAAGAGATCCTAGATCTAGTTGTGAGCTTCGAAGGCACACACACACAACCACACACACACACACACATTTCTACAACTCTATAAAATTTCATCCAGTTCGGGGATGGTTGAGCGGAGGCGATTTGAAAAATCAGGTCAGTTGACGTGGAATGACTCATTAAAAAGTTTTTCTTAAAAATGTGATGCTAACCGTGTTTTTATTTGTTTCAGGCTAGTTCACGTGTGCCCCCCCCCCTGTAATGGCACATATGAACAAATGAAGACATTCTATAAAAATAACATAAAGTAAAGAAATGTTTTTTTTAAAACTTTTTAAAAAAAAATCTATGACACAAAAAGGCAAGACTATTCAATCATGGGGACTTTTTTTGCGCTGAGAAATTGATTTTTTTAAATTTATTTATTTTTTTATTTTTTTGGAAAATACGGAAATGAAAAAAAAAAAATGTTCATTTAAGTGTCGCATTTAATTCATATTTCTTGTCTCAGTCAAAAAAAAAAAAAAAAAAAAAAAAAACTATTTAGAGGTAACATTTCTCCTTCAAAACAAAATAAATAAATAAATTGAAATAAATGAACATCTTGTAACACTTTGTTCCCTACTTTGCACTATGCCACTCGAAGAAAATTATCCTAATGCACGGATATAAAATAATAATAATAAGACTTAGCAAAAAGTTAATCTTATAACTATTTCTTGATAAAATTCATCGATCAAAACTAATTGCATCTTAATGCTCTTTCAAAGAACTGGAAATGTATAGATTTTTTAAATTATCCAAAAGAAATTTTAATTAGGAACTCGACATTTTGGTACGGATAAAAATATTTCAATTAGCTAACTTATATTAATTTACCCTTGTTTTTATCTTCTCTTTCGAGGAAAGTTCCATCAATTAAAATGCTAATCCTGATTATTATTGAAATTGGAAGAAGATCTTTTTTTTTCTCTTTCCTGAAAATTGATGTATGTACGTATTCATACAACTATATACTGAGTATTAAACTTTAATCTTTGGAGTAAATCTAGCAGATTTAAATACACCCAGAGAGAGTTAACTAAAAATGTTTTAGAAAAGCAAACCTAATTTACCAAAAAAAAAAAAAAAAAAAAAAAATAGCCTATAAGCTGTAGCGACACTACAATGGCGGGAGATGCGGCTCGCCCCGGGGGACATCCTTAGGGGTAAAAGATCCAAAGCGATTAAACTTTCGTTTGACCGAAAAAATAAAAATGAGTTGTTTCCGGAAAGTTTAATATTTACATGAAACATTAAAACGTTTTTGATGTGTTTGCGTAGGAGGGAGGGGGTCATCACAAATTATAGCTCTGGGTGACACCCGTGGTATAGCCCATGTACTAACAAAACCCGTCCATCTTAAATAATTAAAAACTGAGCGTATGAACATATTTATGTATGTATCTATGTCCAAGTTATTTCTCCCGAACGCCAGTGAACTGACCACCGAACCAGGTATCGATAGATTCGTAATTTTCCCGTCTTTATGTTTGGTTATTTAACATAATCCTCCGAAAAAAATTAGTGGATATATCAATTAAAAACTATATGAGCCGCTCAGAAGCCAATGCGGTTAAGTCCAAAACACAAAAACTGAGTAAAGTAATGTTTTTTGATACATTAGTTTTTAAAATTCTTGGTTTATTAATTTAATTGGAAAAGTGTATACAGTCTTTTTTCGAGGTGTAAACTTTGCAAGAAAACAAGATATGTGCAGGATGTGTTAATAAAAACGTAAGTATTTATTGAAATAATGACAGCATCGTAAAACTTTTAGGACTTATATCTTTTGGCAGCTGAAAAATATAAGAAATTTATGTAAAAATAATAAAATAACATTTATTGGGTCATACGTTTTCTGTTTATTCATCATAACAAACATCATCTTCTTCCGAGTTATTTAAATGTAAATCTTGATCTCCACGTGTTGTCCTTAATGTCCTGTAAAAGTCGTGTTTAATTGGAGGTATAGACTTTAATAAACATATGATGTCTTTTTTTGTTTCTCTTGAAATTGTTCTGCCATTAGGATATAATATAGGTTGAGTTATATTTTTTAAATTTTCTGGCCTACCTATTTTTTTTTAGTTATAATTGCATGAAAGGTGTCAACCTCGTCAAAATTATGTTTGAACTTAATGCTGCTTGGGTTTGACCTTTCCAATTTTATCCATCTCATATTAAGCCAATTGACTGTTAGGCTACTTGTTGATTTTTTTCTGCTGGTAACAGCTTCTTCCAATGGTTTTGTTGGAAAGAAATTCTTGTGGATTCATTTCTATAACTCTGAAAGGGTTCTTTCTTTTACAATAGAAAGTTCTGAATTCAAGTATCTGCGTCTGGGATTATGACTTGTATAATTGCTTGAAATAGCAGGAAAGGAACTTAATGTTTTCGTACATGGGAATCATGTATTTTGTTACCTGGAATATGTTGCCCCCGGTGGGCCTTCAGATCTTCCTTTGAATAGCAATTATATAGTTGCCCGTTACTTATTTGATATGTTTCTATAAAATATTTTTTGCAAACACCAACATCTTGGCCGTTAAGTCTAATAAAATATTCAAAAGACTTAGATCTTGGTCCATTGGTGTTATTCCTGGGTCGTTGTCTTTTGATAACATGGACTCTAATTAACCCACTTAAAAATATATTTTGCTTATGATGATCATTAAGCTTGTAAAAGTTTTTCATCGCCTGTTTTCTTTGATAAAAGGTTATCTTGCGATTACGAAGTCGTAAACAGTTAAAAGGTTTATTATCAAATTTCTTTGCAGGAATTATTCTTTTATTTCTATTTTGATATTGTTTACCTTGTATCCTTTTTTGTTTCTCAACATTTCTAGACCATTTCCCAGGATTCCTGCTGTGTTTTCTACCAACTTTTCCGTTATTTCGATGATTTTCTGTATCTTCGTTATCTGACGATGTATCAGAATCAATACGGTTAACTCTCCTTGAATTAGAATGAAATATCGCATCACTTTCACTTTCACTGTGTTCTATTTCCATTGACATTTTTTTAGTTTTTATACCCTTACAATAAATCTATTTTATTATTTTAAAAAGTCAGAGTTTTTACAGTTATTTAAGAAAATTTATTTAATGTTTCTGATAACACAATAATTTTCGCAAACACTTCAACATAATATTTTTGTGTTCTGACGCATAAAACTCAAACAATTCTAATTAGAAGGTGACAGTTAAAGTTAGTATGAATTTCTTGTTTTTCAGTGTTGCCAACAAATATCGAAAGAAGAAGAATAATTTAACTTTTATTTCATGGTTTATGTAAGAAAATAATGATAAAAAGTGGACTTATTCACAATGGCTTCTGAAATTATTATACAATATATTCAAAAGCTATTAAAAAAGGGCTGTCTAACCTAGAAAAAAATAACCAATGAGTAAATCCTTTAATAACTAAGAACATTATTATTTATTTCATCAAAATTTCCAAAAATCAGAAAATATAAAAAAATGGACTTAACCGTATTGGCTTCTGAGCGGCTCATATATTCATTATGAACTTGGATTTCGACATAAAATCCCTATTTTTCGAAGGCTTTCCTCGATTCAAACTATTATTCAGTGCTTCATCTCAAGTTTCTGCAACAATGCCTTTATTAAAATTTGTAGCGGGGGTGAAGAAAATCATTAAGCATGGCCCCACTCAATAGCTGCGCTTATCAAGTATTGAATGGGGCCATGCATTAAGACGAAAGATCTGTTGCTATTTTTTTCTCGAATATGAATAAGTAAAAGTCTGGTTTTGTTTTAAAGACTTTTCCTGTAATCGGGGGATTTCAAATGTTTCCTTTTTGGTTATTTTTCCGCAATCTGCCGCAAAATTTAACTTTTTTTTTTGTTCAAGCCTTATTGTTGAACACGCGTCACTTGACATAAATTTTATTTTCGAGGTAGACCGTGCAAAGCCAGGCGATGCAGTTAGTACTATTATTAAAACCTGTGAGCATCTGCATGTGTCTGTAACCCTATCTTCTCCGGATTGGCAATGTCTACCAGATCAATACTGATACCATTGGACACAGGATATGCAGGAAAAGCGGTTTCGACCTGTCTCAACCCTCAAAACCTTAATGGCCGGACATCCAGTCTTGAGGATGTTCTGATTATATCCAGAGGTCTCCTGACACACAGAAAAGTATTACAACAATCTATTGTCACCCGGCAGCACTGAGCCAACTAAAATTATGGTAACGCGGGTGGCAAGCGGGGGTTGGCGAGCGAAGTGAGCAGGAAGCCGAGCCCCTTAGTCTTAACTGAACTTTCTGCATATATATATATATATATATATATATATATATATATATATGAAGATATATATATATATTAGGGTGGAACGAAAAAAACAAAGTTCTTATTTTCGAATCGTAATAGTGCGAAAAAGTTGCGATTGGTGAAAACTTGCAAAACAAAACAAAAATTTTAAAAATTGGATAATATCTTCCGATCCCGCAACGAGCCTGAATATTTGAAAAAATGGAAAATTTCGTGTTTTCTTAGTGATTTTTCAAAAAATTTGTTTTAATGTTTCTTTTTAAGGCTCTAAGACGGAAAAGTTACGATTGGTAAAACCTTCAGAAATAAAAAAAAAATTGAAATCGAATAATACCTTCTGATCCAGAAACAAGCCTAAAAAATCGAAAAAGTTGAGAATTTCAGGTTTTTTTTTTCCCCGAATTTTAAACATTTTTGGTTCAATGTACTTTTTCAGGCTACAAAACGGAGAAGTTACGTTTAGTGAAGACTTCAAAAAAAAAAAAAAAAATCTTTTTGAAATAAAACAATGTCTTCCGATCGCGCAACGAACCTACATGTTTGAAAAAAAAGTAAACTTTAAGCCCTTTTTCAGCTTTTTTTAAATTTTAGTTTAACGATCCTCATAAGTTCGGTATGAAATACTAATGGAAGAACGTTTGTTTATAAAACAAATGTGATATTTTAGTACAGTGAAACCTCCGAATAGCGGACAGTCAAGGGACCAGAAGTTTTGTCCGTTATTGGGAGGTGTCCGCTATTAGGAGGAACTACTTAATTTACCTTTTTCAAAGTGGACTGTTGTTCCCTTTGTAGAACACAATCTAAACAATTGCGAAAGGTTTACTACATTTTACATCAAGTGTAATTAAACTGTTTTTTCTTAATAAAGGTATACTGACAGCACACACTTGTCTTAAAAAGCATTTAATCAATTAAAGTAATCAGTTAAAACAGTTTGACATCTCTTTTTTGCATTACCAACGGCGGCGATTCGGCGGAGCAACCCCCCTTCCCCCCCCCCCCCCAAAAAAAACTTTTTATGGTTAATTTATTTATTTTATCTCGAGTATCACTATTGCATGATTGACAGTTTTCAATATGACCTTGAATATGAGCAAATCTTTTTCATATCTAAAAATTAAACAACCCAACGAAACCACGGCGCCATAAAGCCGACTACTACCGGCGCCGGTCTGCTCAATTGCATCTCCCGAGAGCTCCAGTTAGAAAAAGCGCCCAGTTTCCTCCTTTTTATCTTAACTTTTGAATAGTTATTGTGTACAAAATTCATTAAAATCTTAAGAAAAACGTACGTTAATTGTTAGACTGACATCAGTTTTCAGTCTGCTTCAATACTCTCAAAACTAGCCGTTACAAAATAATGACTTTTTTTTCCTTTTTCATTTTTTTGCTGCCCGTAAAAAGTACTATTCCGTTTAGTTCTTTTTTTTTTCTGCCCCAACTTTTAAGCCCCAATCGCTGCCTCTGCCCATTACCACCCTTTTAATTCCCGTAAACAGTGATAAGGAAATGATTGGTGGGGGGGGGGGGGGGGGAGGGGTAGAATATCAGTTGTGGAGGATGAAAAGCTTTGTAAGTAAGGCAAGCAGATACTAAGATATTCTGTGAAAAGAAAAAAAAAAACGGAAATGCTACGATCGCAAGGGAAATTTTTTGTGAAATAACTGTCCGTTATTCGGAGTGTCCGTTATTCAGAGTGAATTACATGGAATGGCCTATATTGAGGGACTGGGACTTTCAAAAATGTCCGTTAATTAGAGGTGTCCGTTATTCGGGAGTGTCCGTTAAGGGAGGTTTCACTGTATTAGCCTGCCTGTGAAATTGTCCACATGGCCCTTTAATCCCGCGAGTGTATGCATCTAATATACCCCATTAGCGCCTCACGATCTTGAATTTATGAGCTTTTTAGTTTGCTTGTGTTTATAGGTATCTTACTTAAATGAATAAAGCAGTCGTGCTGGCATCAGTATTTCTAAATGTTTCTAATGTGCGTGTGAAGTCGATTTGCTCTGCTAAACGTGTTTCAATCATTAATCCATCTTTGCAGAAAAGAATTACGAGAAAGTCCTTTCAGTGCCCTATATTTGGCCACCCGAGAGATTTGCCAACAAACAAGCTCCCTACTTATGAAAATGTACTTCAAAGTTGCTTTCAAGAGAGATTTGAGTTAGCTAGAAAAGTCAATAACACGAAAGTGAGTTTTTCCATTGTTAAGGACATAGTGGCGCAAAAAGTTTAAATGTATCTTTGATAAGGCCTCGATTCCTACAGTTTCCCTAAAAAGAATTGCTCAGCTCATCGATATCTTCTACAAAAAATATCTCAATTTCATGAGATCTTACAACCGAGACAAGGATAAACCACGACCATTGCAATGAGCTATTTGTTTATAACATTTCATTGAGTTGCCTTTTCGCCATCTTTTTCTGCATTTGGATGGTGGAACAACTGGCTTAAGTTCGTTTTCTGGACCAATAGGAGAACAACTCAGAGATTGCGAAAAACTGCCAGTAATAGATTTTCAAGCAATTGACTGTACAATTCCAGATGTAAACAGAAAGTGCTTGAGCAAGGATCAAAGATATCTTTTAGATATATCTCAGGCAATAAAGGGTGGCAATTGCACAAATGATTTGTCAAATCGTGACCCCGGCCCACTCTCACATTCCAGATGGCTCACTTGTGCAAATAAAGTCCTTAGACTGTACGTAAGTGTATCGATCCCATCAGGGGACTTAAAAGACATAGTGACTTTTATTTTGAGATGTTACATGCCGATCTGGTTTGAAATAAAGAACCGCAAAAATTTCACAGACGGTGCCATTCATGTTTACAGAACAATTCAAACCTGTCGATACTTACCTGGCAATCTAAAACAAGTTGTTTACCCTGTCATTAAAAGAAACTCTTTCTTTGCGCATCCCGAAAACTTATTAATGGCAATGGTGTCTAAAAGCAAAAGCATTAGAAACTTTGTCATTCCATCTCTAAATTTCGAAGCAGAAGATTACACAGAGATTATTAATTGGAACACGACAAAGCTATCTTCTCCACCTTTTCTTCGAAAAGTTCCTAACAAAGACATTGAAAATCTTATTGCAACAGGCACTATACCCGACTGGGATATAAAACTATTCCCCTGCCATACGCAAGCTGTCGAAAGATGTGTGAAGCTAGTGACGGAGGCTTCGCTCAAAGTGTGTGGATTTAAATCAAGAGATGGCTACTAAGAGCAACATTGATCAATTATGCCCGAATTTTCCAAAAAATCTGATTATAAATTAGCTTTAACAAGTAACACTTAAAACAATAAGACTTGTATACTGGATTGTAAATTTGGTAAATATTTTATAACTTTTTATTATTTAAAAATGTTTCATTGTTGTAAAGAATGGTAGAGTTTTGCATGTTTAGAAGATACCTTAAAAGCCAAGAAATAAATTAATGTTTATGTGTAATATAGGGTTTTTTAAAAGGCTTTTCCCTGTAACACCGGGGAAAAAAACAAGAAAAACAATTTTATTTTTAATCACTAAGAAAAGATGAAATTCTCCCGTTTTTTTACTTTTCATGCTTGTTCCTGGATCAGAAGGTATTATTTGATTTCAATATGTTTTTTTAAATTTCTGAAGGCTTTAACAATCGTAATTTTTCCGTCTTAGAGTATTAGAAAGAAACGTTGGAGCAAAGTTTTTAAAAAATCGCTAAAAACATGAAATTTTCCATTTTTTCAAATTTTTAGGCTCGTTGCGGGATCGGAAGATATTATCCGATTTTAAAATTTTTTGTTTTGTTTCGTAAGTCTTCACCAATCGCAACTTTTCTGCACAATTACAATTCGAAAATAAAAACTTTGTTTTTTTCGTTCCACCCTAATATATATATATATATATATATATATATATATATATAGATATAGATATAGATATATAGATATATAGATATATATATATATATATTTTTTTTTTCCTTGAGATATAGCGATCCCGGTTTCAAGCGATTGATAATAGTAAATATTTACTAGTACCTTTTTAGTCTTTCTTTATTTGGATATCGAGTTTCTTTCTACTCCTTGCATTATGTTTTGAGTTAGAGTGATCACAGAAAAGTGGCAACCCATATACGTATCAAACGCACAGAGAGATAAAATTTTCCAAAAAAATTAGTTTAGCGCACATTAAATAGTATAAATTTGTGAACATTTAAGGATTAAAAACTTTCTCAAATCCAGTACTTTACGTGTACTTTGGATCTAGAACACGTTAAAACGAGCTGATGTGTGTTCCTTTTGCGCCAATTTAATGATATTAGTCCCTTGGAGTAAGTAAGGAAACACTTTAAATGTTTTCACCGCCAGTTCGCCACTAACCGATGCAAAGAATCGTTTTACAAGTATTAATTTTCCCAATATCGACAATTTTAACGCAATTCAATGAATAACTCTCCAAACAACACCATAGCGCAACATTGAAACCGAATTCGGAAAATAATTTTTTCACCAAATTTATTGCCAACTTGGCGATAGAACACCAGTTAGTGACAAAACATGGCGGCCAAACGCTTGGCAATGTAAGCCAAATGTTCGCCAAATTATAACATCACTTGAGTTTGCATTGATGTTAATGCTGATTTTCCCCCAGAAAGGTGTAAAAAACCCTTTTTGGAACATCCGAATACGACCGGTTCACAGCTAGACCAGACTAAAAGTCTACATTTCAATTTTCTACGCCATACCGTTTTTAAGTTATGCGAGATACGTGCATACATACGCAGATTCAGACGTCAAGAGAAAACTCGTGCTAATTCACTCGGGGATGGTCAGAATAGATATTTCGAGCAGCCATACGTTTATATATACGTGCAATACTAAACATTTATTCAGGGATAAGTAAAATGGAAAATTAAGTCGAAATTTGTGGGATTTTTTTTTTTTTTTTTGAGAATACAATACTTCCTGTACTATGTAAAAGATATACAGAGTGTTCCGTTTTAACCTGAAAGACCTCTTTTTCCGCAAACGTTAGTCCTAGATGCATACTTCCAATTGCAAAAAAGTTTAAAGTCATATGCTGAGTTAAGATGTTGAAAGTTTAAAGCAAAAATTAAAATGAGTCAAAAAATACAAAATTTTAATTTTTATACGGGCCCTAGGTCAACTTACTTATATTTATTGAAATAATCTCCATTGAAAGATATTACTGACACAAAAAAAATTGACATTTGTGCGACCAAAACTCAAGGAGATATTCGAGTTCAAAATTTTAAGGGACTATAGAGAAGATGAGATTGGAACTTATCGCCCTTTCAGAAGAATGACAGGTTGTCAAAGTAAAAAACAAAGTATTTATATTTTTCATTATTATTCCAAAGAAATGCAAATGTTATGCCATGATACGCAAAAACAAACCACAAAACCTCAATCAGATTGAAAAACCACGCTCTATACACACATAAAATTTTAAACACTTGTTAACCGCTATATTTCCCCCCAAAAGGTGCTATTGACGGCGAATGTAAAGTGATGTACGTCACAAAACGCTGCGTTTCAAATCTCGGTGAATATTGGTCGTTCTAATTTCAAACTTTTTGTGCTGGAATTATTTTTCAATGGAGATTATTTCCCTAACTATAAGTAAGGGGACTTGGGGCCCGTTTAAAAAGTTAAATTTTGTATTTTTTGACTCTCTTTTTTTTTATTTTTGCTTCATATTTTAGACATTTTAACTCTTCATCTGATTTTGAACATTTTCTCAATTGGAAGTATGAATCGGGGACCAACGGTTGCGAAAATAGAGGTCTTGCGGGTTAAAACGGAACACACTGTGTACATAAGATACATAAAGTTCCTCGCTTTTTGCATTTCCTCGAGCGATCCCCAGGATTTGGCATCCATTCTTTCATGTGACACCTCTATGGGTAGCTACCATTGCTGTTTGAGAGTTTTGATGCCCATTTTTCCTCCAATGGGGTCGTTTCCAAAATTTTAAAAGTATTTTTTTTTCTGAAAGAGCATGCTTAAAAACATAGGATCTGACCATTTTTCACATAATTTGTTTCAGTTTAATATTTTTAAAAAATTACTTAAATCTGTGATCTTTCATTGTTTACATTTCTTGCCGATGACATCACAAATGAGGAAATGCCATTCAGAGTTGCCATTCACAGTGCAAAATATTTAATTTGCATCTTTACTTACGTGTATTGGCAACGAGAGGGTTGATAGCAAGCACAGAGCGCAATTTTAATTCCCTGCTTGATTATCGTAACGTGGAAACATAGTAGAAAGATGCGGCAAGGTGCATCAGTTGTGACGTCATCAATACTACGCCTTGTTTGCAAAATCGGACATTTTAAAAAATTAATTTAAAAAAAACTGTTGGGAAAAGTAAAGTATTTTCTGGGTCCATGTTATTTTTTTTTTTTTTTTTTGCTCATTCTGTCCATTTCAATGACTAACAGTAGTACTTTTGACTGAAGGAAACCACCCCATTGGAGGCACCTAGTCTCTCAAGATGCGGAATTGTACTAGGAGCTTGGTTTAGCTAAAGCGCTTGAGTCGAAAAATATCTTTACTATGCCAAATCCGGCTTGGACACGCACAAGCTTTTGTATCTTGAAAGTCCACTGATAAGACCTGAGTTTAAACCCGCGAACTTTGGCATAAGAGGTTGACGTGCAGCTACTACGCCACTCTATTTACAACAAAGACAGAGAAGAGGACTTAAGTCCGGACAAGAGTCTTTATTACGGGTGTCATTCTGGTAAAGCTCTAAAAGTGTTTTCCCCCCCCCCCTCCATTAAAGGGCAAACGAGGTTAAATTAAATTTTCAAAAGCACCGAAAACATTAATAAAGCTTAAAGTTATCCCATTATAACAACATAATATAACAAACATAAGAATTAAAATGTTTAAAAAAATGCACACTTTTTAATAAGATGAATAAAGAAAATAGATACTAAAAATATTTTCAATTCCAACATCAGAGAACGAAAAACTATAATTCGAATCCTATACGTTCTGATTCCAACTAAAATGTTAGTCTCAAAAAGAAATGGAAGGTCCATGAAAAACTATTTAAACACAAATTAACTACGAAGAAAATGAAATCGATACCGTAAAGAAACGATTATATTTTGAACATTTTTTCCGGTTCAATTTAGTACATTAATTTTGCGGGAATAGTAAATAACTTGTTGTGGACTTGACTTTTAACATAAAATTACTTTATTTTGTATTTCAATTGAAATTAATTACGACCTAAATTAATTACTCCAGACTACGAAAGTTTTCCATTTGCTTGAAGTTGTTTACGATGCCCATTGTAAGAATTACCGTCGTTTGGCAACTATTTCATTAACATTGCGTTTTATTAGATACATTGTTTCGCGGAAACATATATTTTACTACTTCACTCTCAGCATTGAATTTCACGTAAATAGATAGTCAGTATAAAGTTACGACAACAGTAAAATCTTTCCACCGTTTTGACTATGGTTGTAAAATTTCAGCCTAACGAAAACTGATGCGAGTTTAAACTAACTCAAAATGAAGTATAGGTTATTTTATATATTGGGTTGTTCGGAAAGTAATTTCGTTTTTTTCCCCGACAGTACTTCATGGCCTATGCCTTTTAAATAGTCATAAACTGTTCAATTTAAAAAAAAATAATAATCTTTTATCGATCACTGGTGTTGTTATTCACCGTTTTGCAACAATCATTTTCTTCATTGTGTCTTCATTAGCTTCAACTGGCTTTCCAGAACAAAGTGTCTTTTCAACATCTAAATTGCCGAATAAAAATTTTGTGAATGGTTTGTGAACAGTACTGGTGTACTGTCAGTACGTCTTCTCCCAGTGTACATCGGCTTTTTTTTTTTTTTTTTTTAAATTTTATTTCTTGAACAGAAGTTTTACCTCTTCGATAGCGAAAAGTAAAATACGCTGAAAATTCTGCTTTCACTCTTCATATTCCAACCAAAAAATACTGCGTAGATTCAAATGGTCACTTTTACAAGCAAACCTTGGGACATAAGCTTTCAAGATATGTAACGATTATACGGTGTAAGTGTGAATTTTGTATTTTGGTTTTACAAAATGCAATAAAATCCAATAGGAAAAAAAAAAACGAAATTACTTTCCGAACAACCCAATACATAGGGGAGATCAGGGGTAGTTGTTACACTTGGTAAGCTATTCCGTAAGAAGCTAAAATTAATCACTGCAGAAAAACTCGCTTTTCTGAAGCTAGATAATATTGTTCATTCTTGTGACGAGTACGTACTAGGGGTGTGACGTCGATGTTTAGGAAACATGGATGTTTTTGTTAAAATATCGATGTTTTTAACATCGATGTTTTATTTTCGATGTTTTTGCAACATCGATGTTTTGGGTTCGATGTTTTTTCGATGTTGATGTTTTTGTATTTTAATTGAAAATTATAATAAAATTTCTCATAGAAGCGACATCGATTGAGAACCTAGATCTTCATTTAAAAAAAAAAAAAAACAATGGTATCTATAATTGACCCAAAAACATTTAAATCTCAGAACCATCGACATTAACTAATTTGAAAAGTGCAAGAGTTGTGCTCCTCTTAGCTACTATGCAAAATAATCTGCTGCTGCCAGGGTGTTGAGATTATCTGTAATTTCCCAAAACTATTTCCGCTTCAACGGAGAATTTGAATGCATTCAAAATAAACATAGAGATTTTTTTCAGTGTATGTATTATAAACATAAACGGCGACAGGAAAGCTTCCTCCGGTCTGATTTGTTTTTTTTTTTTTTTTTCCTGTTGACTTGCGAAACGTGGTGTTGTACGTAGTTGGTTAGAGAATATATAAATATAATTTAATATTAGCTTTACTTGGAAATTTCTGAAATAATAGCAAAATCTTAAGAATTGACGCAATGCCAAAAACGAATTTCACTGGTCCACTAAGAAACATTTTTTAATCATATATGTAAGTCTGTAGTGTAGTATATTCTAAAATGTTTGGAAAAAATTGATAAAAAGATTGACGTTTTGAAATATCGATGTTTCAAAACATCGATGTTTTTTCATCGATGTCGCACCTATAGTACGTACATAATTTCAACATTAGGTTTGAGTCACAGCTCAAGTTGGTGTGACATAAAATATTAAAGTTTTGTTAGGTTTTTGAGAGGAAGACATTAAGAAAAATATTTTTTTTTTAAACTTTCCATTACTAATATAAAAGCAACAATTCAATTTATGTGTCCTCCTTTAAGTACAAAATAAATATTTTCGAACATTTGCCTTTTTTTTATGTTATTAGTTTTTCTATATACTTAGGAAATATGTAGCGGAAAAGTAGTTAACGTTTAAGTTAATCTTCGTTTGCTTTTTTTTCCTAGTATGTGCTTTATTTCTGCTGAGGAGCTATTTCCAACTCTTTTGAAATATAATTAAAGCAGTGCCTCTTTCGTAAAAGCTTTGCGCAATAAATAAATCGAATCCAGACATGTCAAGGCATTTGTTTGATTTTCTTCACTTAATCTCGCCCTCGAAAGTTTTTCAATTATTTAATTTGAGATCTCGCTTTCTGTTGTACATACCACATGGGAAAAAACGCCATTTCTGATATTTTCTCGTCGTTTGCTAATTATTTGTAGAAATAGATTACTTTTAATTCATACGAAAATATTTTTCCGACGTTGGCATACATTTTTTGAATGCGCGACTTATACAAATAGAATTTCGCGTGAAATTTATTTTTATTCAGCTATACTTTAACTAACGTCCATTAAAAATACTTCTAACTACATCTTTGTGTGATTTATTTTATTTTTCTTTTTACAAAACTGAGTGAACTATAAAGTTTAATTGAGTTCTCAAATTTCTATTTAAAAAAAAAAGTTTGTTTAATTAAACGTAGTACTTGCAAATGCTTGACCTTGAATGTTATTTCAAGCATATCTCAACCTAAACGATCCATATTTGAAATGTGTAAGAGCTTTATTTATTCACTAGCGATACCCGCACGGCTTTGCCCGTAGTAGAAAATTAAAAGGTCATTTGGTTCGCCTGTATATTTACAAATAGTGGATGGTGAATTTCTCGCCAATTTGCTGTGTTCTTTTGCTCGCCCATGTTACGGTTTCACGTTCTAATAATTTGATAGTTTACTCATCCACGTTATGATAATTTTCTCGGTAAAATGTTCTTTAAATTGAAATAGAAAAAGAACAAAATCGAATTTTCGAAAAATCGCTTCGAGGTGCTCACCCCTATGCTAATATGCCAAATTTCAGGAAATTTAGTTGAACGGTCTAGGTGCTATGCGCGTAACAGACATCCCGACATCCAGAGTCACAGACTTTCAGCTTTATTATTAGTAAAGATTATCTCATCAAAAACAACCCTGCTATAAAAATTTCCCCGCCAAGAAAACCTTTAACTCTTCCCCACAAAAAGGAAAGCCTTCATCCTAAATCCAAAAACCCTCGGCCTTAAAAAGCTATGATATCTAGTTTTCCCACCAAATATCTGTCAAACTACCATCCTCTATGTTTATATCTGTCAAACTCCACCCTAAACCGAAAAACCCTCAGCCCTAAAAAGCTATGATATCTAGTTTTCCCACCAAATATCTGTCAAACTACCATCATCCATGTTTATATCTGTCAAACTCCACCCTAAACCGAAAAAACCTCAGCCTTAAAAAGCTATGATATCTAGTTTTCCTACCAAATATCTGTCAAACTACCATCCTCCCTGTTTTCCTCTTTCATCACAACTACTTTCTCTAGAACCTTCCCCCATCACCAACTCCTAACCAGTGATGATAGATCCTTTGAATTGTTTTCAATCATGTTTGACGGGTAGCGTGTTGCTCCACCAAGCAACTACCTCACTTTACAAAGCTTCCCGCCAAACAACATTGAAAACAATTACTCGAGCTTTCTTACTTGTGCTTTGTGTCGTCACTATCACTTAACGAAAGCGTTTCCGACCATGCATTGCTATGTAATTTCCCATCGTCTTAGTGTACTGTATCTGCTCTGAAACTGAAAGTCTATAAACGCTATACTGATACACCCTGTATAAGAGCATTTAAATTTTGAATGTATATGTTTACATATTTCTTAATGAATGAATAATATCTACATTTATCTTTACTAATAATAAAGCTGAAAGTCTCTCTGTCCGGAGGATGTCTGGATGTCTGGATCTCTGTGACGCGCATAACACCTAGACCATTCGGCCGATTTTCATGAAATCTTTACTAATAATAAAGCTGAAAGTCTCTCTGTCCGGTGGATGTTTGGATCTCTGTGACGCGCATAACACCTAGACCGTTCGGCCGATTTTCATGAAATTTGGCACAAAGTTAGTTTGTAGCAGGGGGGGGGGTGCACCTCGAAGCGATTTTTCGAAAATTCGATGTGGTTCTTTTTCTATTCCAATTTTAACAACAAAAATATCATAAGATGGCCGAGTAAATTACGAAATTATCATAACGTGGAACCGTAACATGGGTACAAGCCAATTGGCGAGAAAATTCACCATACCTTATTTGTAAATATACAGGCGATCCAAAAGACCTTTTAATCTTTCTATTACGGGCAAAGCCGTGCGGGTACCGCTAGTTTTAAATCAAGAAATAATCCATCAAAATAAAAAGTTCCATTTGTACTGCAGAGGCCTGTAAGACGATCGACAACTCACATTAATCCAAAAATAACTATTCGCCCGAATTATCTTTATAATCATTTTTATAATTTTATTATTTTGCGAATTATCTTCGAATTATTTCTTGGAATAATGCTTGCATAAGAATTTCAGTTGTTAAATTATGGTAAAGTTGCATGAATGCGAATAGTACCAAAGAAACCAAACATTGCAATTTAGCCTGTTTAAAGCAAAATGTTAAAATCTAGGAAACTGGCTGAATTAACTGAAGTAAAAGGTACGTCAAGAAAACAAAACGGCATTCAGTGTTATTAATTTTGCAAAATTGAAGCTTGCCCCAACGCGCAACTGAAAACCAACTGAGTTACTAAAAACAAATCTAAAATAAATGCAAGAAGAGAAAAAGTAATGAATCTAATGTATTAATACGGAACTTAGCAGAAAACAATGGATTAAGGAAAAGGATTATAAATAAATTACTATGAATGAAAAAAAATCTGACATATTAGACATACTAATGTAAGCAACGATGAATGTTGTCTTGCGTATATTGCGATAATGAACTGTTTTCAACATTTAGGTTAGTTAGAGGAAATGTCAACATGTTTGACCTCTAAATCTCTACTTCGCAATTTCACTTCGTTGATGTATTGATTTTTTATTTTTTTTTTTGGTGGAGAAGAAGATATAATTCTTTAAAATGTTTTATAGGATTAAAATAAATATATTTTGTGAATCGGCAGCATTAATCAGTTTTGTAATTTGAGATCTTTGATTTTTGAACATCAGTACTATTCTTATTATATTTGCTTTTTACTTCCTTTCCCAAAAAAGGAAGTATTGTTTTCGCGAAAAAAAATTTCACTCAAAAATCGGCCTTAATTTTCATTTTGCTCACCCCTGAATGAATGTTGAGTTTTTTTTTTGGACTCGATCACCTTAGGATAAGTGCCTAAGAACTTATAGACGCTCGAAATATCCATTTTGACGATTCCCGAGTTAATTACAACGAGTTTTCTCGTGACATCTGTGTGTACGTATGTATATGCGTATGTGCGAATGTATGTCGCATAACTCAAGAACGGTATGTCCAAGAAAGTTGAAATTTGGTAGGTAGACTCCTAGTGGGGTCTAGTTGTGCACTTCCCCTTCTGGTTGCACTCAGGTGTTTCTAAGGGGGTCTTTTGCCCCCTTTTTTTTTGGGGGGGGGGAACATTGTTACTTTCGATGTAAACTCAAGTGGTGTTATAATTTGGCGGACACTTGGCGATATATCGCCAGTCTTTGGGTCGGCAAGTTTTTTCGCCAACTTGGTGAAAAATTTGGCGATTTCTTTTTTATTTTTAATTCTGGTTTCAATTTTACCTCTGTTGGTGATGTTCAGAGAGTAAACTATTGAATCACAAAAAAATTGCCAATAATGGGAAAATGACATTAAATTGGAGTAAAAGGAATTCATGTGATGCACACATCAGCTCGTTTTATTGCACCTTACTATGAATGCTGCTTTTATTTTTATGTGTAGAATTTTTTTTTTTTTTACGAATAGAGTAATAATTATAATGCTTAAGTTCTAAACCTTTTAGATCAAAAATTACCGATTTAAATTTGCTTTTTGGTCCTGTCCCTAATTTTCTTCACTTTACAAGTGTAACAAGTTTAGATTTTTACTTCCTTTACATAAAAAAGGATTGTATTCACGAAAAAATTTTCACTCAAAAATCGGCATTAATTTCCATTTTGCTCGCCCCCGAATGAATGTTGAGTCTTTACCACACGTGCATATATACCTAAGAACGTATAAACACCCAAAATATTCATTTTGACGATCCCCGAATTAATTACAACGAGTTTTCTCGTGACGTCTGTATGTACTTATGTATGTGCGAATGTGTGTATGTGCGTATGTATCTCGCATAACTCAAAAATGGTATGTCCTAGAAAAATGAAATTTGGTACGTAGACTCCTAGTGAAGTCTAGTTGTGCACCTCTCCTTTTGGTTGCATTCGGATGTGAAAAAGGGGGGGGGGTCTTTTACACCTTTTTTTGGGGGGGGGGAGGAATCATTGTTAATTTCAATGCAAGCTCAAGTGGTATAATTTGGCAAACACTTGGCGATATATCGCCAAGATTTTGATCGCCAAGTTTTTTCGCAAACTGGGCGGCTCTTTTTTTTTAATATCTGGTTTCATTCTGACCAATATTGGTGACATTTAGAGAGTTAACCTTTGAATCACATTAAAATGTCCAATAATGGGAAAATGAATCTGTATAAAACATAGACTAATAATAAGAGTAGACCGAGCTTTCTCATTCTTGCTGATGAAGAAAATTGGTTCATAGATGTATCACGTGACTAGTGGAAGAGCTTGGCGAAGACTTTGGCAGCATGGTTGCTAGATGGCAGCATTATCTATAGTTTGGCACTCGACATGTATTTTAAGACAATGTGTTTTCATTAAAAAAAACTTCCAGGTGCAGAGATTGAACTGTTTTTCTTTTAGTTATGCATTATTTTGACATTAGTAATAGTTTTTGATCAGTTTTCGGTAACTTTTATTTCATTTGGAGCTGTCAGCGTTGGCGTGAACGAAATGGCGTAAACGTTTTGCGTTAACGCAAAAATGTACTAATCGGTATCTTAAATTGAAACTGTAGGTAAAAATCTTACCATTTGCTGATTCTTCTTGGTCGCTTGCATCTTTAATTGCTTAGAGAGTTATTAAAATGGAATAAAGAAAATGCACAATACTATCTAAACGAAAAACTCACTATATTAACAAAATATTTACAACTTAGAATAACAAATTTACAAATCGGACTCCATAAAAGATCATTCTTCCGTGTTCCATCAATTCTATTTATTTTATTTCGCGCTGGCGTTGATCGTCTGCTACGATCAACGCCCGCTGTTGCTAGGATATCCACCAGTCACATGGTTTGGTTTATGAGCAGCAAAAGGGTTGCCATAGCTCGGTCTACTCTTATTATTAGTCTATGGTATAAAACGTTTTTTTTGCTTCAGTTCGCAACAAAGTTGGTGTAAAAATATTTAAAGTTTCTTTGCTTACTCCAAGACACTATTATCATTAAATTGGAGCAAAAGGAATTCATGTGATGCACACATCAGCTCGTTTTCATTCTAAGGTTAACTTGCCACAACTGTGGGACAACACTCCATACACTTACCTATATTAAGTGACGTACCCTGCGAATACGCTCCGTTAAGAATAATTCGATTCCGAGTCACAACTGACTACAACTGTATTTATGTCGAGGACTGCATACTAAGTGCCTTGCCTCCATTATTTTTTATACCGATAGATGGCAGCACCATCACCGGATCGAACAGTTAATGAGAATTTAGAACTAGATCAGGAGCTAATAGCTACCTGGTGCTAGCACCCCCAGAGGTATCGCTTCACTTGGAGGACATTGAGACCACGAGCATATTTAACGTCGCCCAGTCCCCTTTAATGACGACGGTGGATCTTCGACCATCGAGGTTCGAACTCAGGACCCTCCGGCCCCGAATCCGACACTCTACCGATCGGGCTACCACGGCCCCGTTAAGAATAAAGTGTGCTGAAATGTTTTCCGAATCTATTCCGAATGTGATCGTTTCCTGCATGTAATGTAGGTACTTTTGTATGGTAGACAATGTAGCCAATGTAAACAAAATTGTATTTTTAATTCAAGAAAATGAAATACAGAACTACATAAGAGAAATAACAAAATTACATTGTATAAACAGAAAATACTTCTCAGAAAAATACATAATTGAGCTAACTTGCTTTTTTTCACATTATGTTTATCTAAGTGACTGTCCGAATTAAACGAAATCCGGTTTATTAGGGTCCGGATTAAAAAGGGTTTACTGTACCATTCATTTATACTAGTTTACCCGTGCGGAACTCCGCACTGTGCTTCGAATCGTTTCATGTGGCATTTCGCTCTTTAAAAATTTCAACGAAAGAACATTATGAAGAAGAAGCGAAAAAAGTAAACGCACAAAAGAAGGCATGTAATTTGAACACATCAGCAACAAGACCTCGTTAAATACAACAATGTGAGAATGTGATCATCGCTCACTTTTTGGTTCTACATATTTTCAATGCAAACATAAATATCATTAAAAGTGTGACTGAGTGACTCGCGAAAAAGCAGTAATTGTGCATGTGAAAAAAAAAAGAGTTGTTGCAAATACAGTCCTGCCTATGTGAGCACCTGACGGAAAAAAAGAAACATTAAAGAGATATTTATTGGTAAGGATTCGAATTGGCGTCATTCTGGTTAACAGCACGACACCCCAACCAACCGAGCAGTTGCACCTTCGCTTTCGAATGCTATTCATTGAAGCAATGTGTAATAAAAAACAGCAAAAAAGCTTTTTGCCAAAGGGAAGAAAAAAAAAACATGCGTCTGTATGTTATGTCATAAGCCAGCATGATACGCTTTAAAATTATTCGTAAAACATGAAATTCGATTAAGGAATGAGGAAGATCTCGCTTAGCGATTGAAACAAACATGCTAGAGAAATAATAAATTAGATTGAAAAAAAAAAAGATTTTTTTTTTTAATTGATATAATTTCTCATAACAGGCTGCTTTAACCGTTACGGCTTGAATGCCAGCACATGTTTTTCTTTTAATCGAACACTTAAAATTCAAAACCAAAACCAGTTGAAGTGAGTCCGTTTTTTAAGTGTAATTTTTCGAACGTAGACAAAATGTTTTTTTTTTTTTTTTTCCCCGCCGAAAGCCGAGGAACAGAAAATGATTTCTTACTAATGAAGTTGATAATAATTGTAATGTTTTACAACGTATTCTTGCGCGCGCGAATAAATAGTTAAAGGTTTAGTTTTTCTGCACAAAAAGGATTTACTTAAGGTCTGAATTTTTAAATCTAATACTTTATGCTTACATCATGCTTTGTGGTCTGAACGGAGTCAAAGGTTTAAAAAAAAGAAAGAACACCCTTCGATTAATGGTCAACTTATCTGAACAATAACTGTAGCCTGCATAGAGATGTAAAATTTCCGGAAATTTTGAAGTGGTGGAAAAAAACCGGTCCTTCACAGTTTTTTTTTTTTCGGGAAAAAATGATTTTTTTATGAATAAAAATAGGGTTTCCTAATAGCTCTGTGCTTTATGGAACATATAAAGGGTTAAGCATCAAAAAATATATGCTATCCACAAATCTTCTTTTTCTGCTCGACATATTTTTTTTTCTAATTAAACTCCCACATAAAGGTAAGTTTAATTAGAGAAAAAAAACTTTTTGTTTTATAACTGAGAGCTTTCTTGGTCAAACACCAGAAATAAGTCAAGTCGTCGTTCAACCAATAATATTGGGTAAGATGTGTGTAATCATAACAATTACATTTTCTATTTTAGATTGCCTTTGAATCTCTCAATATGATCTTATATAATTAAAAACTGAATGTATGTATCTATGTATGTACTTATGTATCTATGTCCAAGTTTCTTCTCCCGAACGACGGTGAACTGACCATCGAACTAGGTATCGATGGATTCGTAATTTTCCCGTCTTTTGGTTTGGCTATTTAACATAATCCTCCGATAATAATTAGCGGAGATATCAATTAAAAACTATATTCATTAAGACACTTAGATTTCGACATAAAGTCCCTATTTTTCGAAGGCTTGCCTCCATTCAAATTATTATTCAGTGCTTCATCTCAACTTTCCGCACGAATGCTTTTATTTAAATTTATAGCGTGTAGAAAATCATTGAGAGGAAAGATCTGTTGCCATTTTTTGTCTCGAATATGAGCAAATAAAAGTCTGGCTTTTGTTTTAAAGGCTTCTCATGGCAATCGGGGGATTTAAAATGTTTAGTTTTTGGTTATTTTTCCGAAATCTTCCCTCAAAATTTTACTGTGTTTTTGTTTTTTTTTTGTTTAAGCCTGATTGTTGAACTCGCGTCACTTGATATAATTTTTATTTTCGAGGTGGAACGTGCAAAGCCGGGCGACGTAGCTAGTTTTGTTGCACAAATGGCCGACATTGAGGTCGTCAAAGTAGATCGCCTTCCCTGGTTGTTAACCGTCTATTATTTGGCCACGGTTGCTTTAAAACAAACAGCAAGAATTACTTGTGCAATCAAACGAGTGTTCAATAAGTGTCCCCGAAAGTTTTTGAAAAATATTCTAAAAGAAGAGACACGTGTCATTGTTGGAAAATGTCCACAAACATGGAATACAAAAACATTCCCAAAAGTGTAAAACAATGCTCTGAACCAAATGAGTGTTTTAAAAAGTATTTTCACAATTGTTTTGAAAACTAAAAAGGATATTGAAATGTTTTTAAAAATGGTCACAAGTATCCGTACATGCAATAAACAAGACAGCCTTGATATCACATCCAGCGGCTGCAGTTGCGTCCTTGTTGGAATTCACCAGTCTGGAATAGTGAACAACCAAGCTGGAAGCAAATATCATTATCATCTCATTGAAGCTAAGAGCACCAGCAATCTCAAAACCTCTGTTGTTCACTATTCCAGACTGATGAGTTCTAACACGAACGAAACTACAGTCTTTGGATTTGATAAACTGGCTGTCTGGTATAGGGGAGAGTGTTGTTCATTGGCACGCTGCTAATTTCTAAGAATCTATTTTTAGATGCTATGTTTTTGTAATCTCTGATAGTAACCTTCAACACTAAATGGTGCAATAGTAAAAATCAGCATCAAATGAGTAAAATTGTCGATTTTGTGAAAAAAAGAAACTTTCATGACTCCAAAGTAAATGTTTTCTTCATTCTTATTTCATTTTCTGTCTTTGTACAACCCAAATTCAAAGTAATAGAATACTTCCCACTTTTTGGAAAAAAGTTTAAAAGTATTTTTTTCTGAAAGGGTATGGTAAAAAACATAGGATCTGACCATTGTTTAAATAATTTGTTTAAGTTTAATATATTTAAAAAATTGCTTTAACCGGTGCGCTTTCATTGTTTACGCTTCTGCCAATGACATCACAAATGATGAAATGCCATTCACTGTTGCCATTCACAGAGCAAAATATTTAATTCGCATCTTTACTCACGTGTATTGGCAACGATAGGGTTGATAGCAAGCGTAGAGCGCAATATTTAAATCGTATCTTGATTATTATAACGTGGAAACGTGGTAGAAAAATGCGCCAAATTGCATCATGACGTCATCAAGACCACGCCTTGTTTGAAAAATGGGACATTTAAAACAAATTAATTAAAAAATAACTGTTGAGAAAATGAAAGTATTTTCTGGGTCCATGGTTTTTTTTTTTTTTCTTTTGCTTATTCTATCAATATCAGTGAATAAAAGTAGTAATTTTGACTGAAGGAAATAACCCCATTGTTACGCGCACAATACTTTATCTGGAATGAAAATCAACTCCGACTCCGCTAGTCTAAGGGGTATACTTTGAGTACAAATTACATTTTGGTTCAACATTGTCAGCTTATTAAGATTTTCCAAAATTTTAAAAGATCTCCAGTTGTCGGATTTCTAAATTGGAAAGTCTTGTTTAGTTGAGTGCTTTCGCCGGCTGATCGATAAAATGGAACTTCATTATCGAGAGCAAGTGAGAAATATTCGTTTCAGCAACGAATAACACTTGCAACTGATTTGAAAAATAATAAAAGCAGGTCATTCCTTGCCCAGAAGTATGATTTTATTCAGTGTTATTTCTCCTTTGTATTTCCTTGGGATTTCTTTTGCATTAAAAAGAAGGATTGTTACTTAGCAGCAAAATGTCTTATGTGTAGTAAAATGAATTAAAAAAAAAAATCTTTTTTTTTTTTTTTTTTGCAAAAGCTGTGGACATAAGTACAGGCGTCCCTCGTATAGCACGGTACTTGAACAACACGGTTTCGATATTACCCGGTACCAAATTTGCGATTATTATAACACGGTTTCGGTATTACACGGTACGAAAATTGATTTTAATACTTCATGGTTTTGATATAACTTGAATGTTATATTTAAAAAAGATGGAATTTCATTTTTGTTTAATACATTCTGTCAATAGTTGATAACTCTAATAAGTTTTTACTTTGTTTTTATGAAACTTGTTTTCAATATAACACGGTACATATCCCTTGATTTACATTAATTCCAAGTCTCGTATAACACGGTTTCGATATAACACGATACATCTTACATATAACCTGATTTTTCTCATGCACATGCATAATTTTTATTAAAAATAAGTAAAAATGTTATTTTAGAAAAAGTCTCGTATAACACGGAACACGGTTTTGATATAACACGATACATTTGATCCTTATTTTTCTCATGCACATACATAATGAGTATTAAAAATAAGTAAAAATGTATTTTGTAGTAAGTTACCGCCCTAAAGCCAGGGCTAAGGCAGAAATACTTAAAATACACCGCCAGCTCAGTTATTCCATCCGAGGACTGCATGTTTGTCTCTCTTGGCTCCCTTAAGAGATTTTTCGCCTCCAGCTCATGTCATTCCTATTCCGGGCTGATGAGTGCTAAAAAGCACGAAACTGCAGTCCTCGGATGGAATAACTGAGCTGGCGGTGTATTTTTGAGTATTTCTACCTTAGCCCTGGCTTTAGGGCGGTAACTTACTACAAAATACCATAGCTTTGCCATCATTGAGTTGAACCGCACCATTGTTGCGGTCGCTCATCTGGTTTGCTAATTCTGCATTAGCTACGAGTTTGTTTGGCTCTCTTGGCTCCCTTAAGAGATTTTTCGCCTCCAGCTCATGTCATTCCTATTCTGGACTGATGAGTGCTAAAAAGCACGAAATTGCAGTCCTCGGATGGAATAACTGAGCTGGCGGTGTATTTTAAGTAAGTAAAAATGTAATTTTTAAAAAAGTCTCGTATAACCTGGTTTCGATACTACACGGATCGAGTTAACCGCGTTATACGAGGGACACCTGTACTAAAAAGAAGAAATGCTTAACTTATTCTCATGACATGCGATCTGATAATTAAAAAAAATAATAACCTGCTGACAGGTTCATTTTATTTTACTTTTAAATTTGTTCCTGTTAACATAAGGTTCAACTTGTACTTTATACACTTTTTTCTACCCTTGAAAATATAATACAATTTAATACCGAAAACTCGACCTAATATGAACCGGAGAACTGATTAAGTTTGAAAATGTGGAGTTATCAGGAACGTGCAAGCAACAGGTTTTTTACGCGGGATTTTTTTGTCCTGTTAGAATGTGATCAAGTTTTTCGGATTCGGTCGAGTTATCGAGTTCCGTATTATCGAAACTTTACAATGTCAGTCAATTTTTGTTTTGCGTAACGACTAGGGTTCGAAAATATCATGATATTTTCGAAAATATCCGATATTTTGATATATATCCAATATTTTCAATTAGCACAAACTAAAGTCTTCGAAATAATAAATGCATCCTCAAATCACTCTTTATTTTCTTATATTATTATCACAATATCGTCGCCTCAGAGCTACAGTAAGATATCTTAGTGTTATTTCTGGGATTAGATATTTTACTGTTGCTCTGAGGCGACGATATGTAGACTTAAAATTAAGGTTTCTTTCGTCATTTATATCTAATATAGCTTTTACCCGTGGCTTCGCTCACGTTGATGTAGTTTTTTTCAATTGCTTCAAGTTAATGATCAACACAGGGAGAGGTCAAATACTTACCAAAAAATAGTTTCTCCCCAGTTTCGCCGACATTTAAAATGGCCTCCCCCTTTAATATATCAAAAGATGTGATGAAAACTGAAAATCATGGGAGGGGGGGGGGTAAATGAAATGTCGGCGAGACAACCAAAAAATCGCACAACATAAATCAGGAAAACATTCTGGAAAATAATCAGCCAAATCCATGTATTATTTGCCTGTTTTGTGCAAAAAATCTTACTTTAAAATTTAACTTAAGAAAAGCCTTGAACAGTCAGACGAAAAGCAAAAATAGTCAACAATACAGCAATTGTCGCTATCGACAGGGAGTTGAGATGATACCCTAAATACTATTTTGTGTTGAGGAAAGCCTTCGAACATGGAACTAAAAAGCTCATAACTCGTTTTTTATTCTACTTAGAAATTTGGTACAGGTGCCATCTTCAGCAGAAAAATCAGAGCTTTCGATGAACATATAATGTTAATATGTGCAAATATTTTTTCATCCTCATATTAGAGAATTTATACGAAAATTGGATTTTATCGCCCCCTAGGGGTTTTTTCCCCCCATAACGGGGTGAAAACTACCCTATGTGTTATTCTGATGCATAAACTATATTATTGTAAAGTTTCATTAAATCCATTCAGTAGTTTTTGCGTGAAAGAGTAACAAACATCCATACATCCATACAGAGAAACTTCCGCATATATAATAGTAGTAAGATTTCGTTTTACATTTGTATCAATTTGAATAGAGTTACTTTAGCATTAGCTGTTTTACTCAGTTTTCTTCTGTTAGCTACTTTTAGAGTTATATGATTAAGAAATAAATAATATGCATTAGTCGTGGACAGTCATGATACATTTTCTTTTTTTTCTGAGCAATGTTTAATATTTAATTAGGCACTTTTAATATGAATCAAAATTTTTAATCACTGATAATTTTATGAATATAAAATACAAGTAAAGAAGGAATATTATATTACTTTGAAATACAATTAATGGTGTATTATACATAATAAAAATATAATACATAACTTTTTGGTTATTTAATAATAAATGAACAATATTATTATGATTAATTTACATTTTATATTGAAAATACCATAGTTGAAAAAATAAATCTCGAAAATATGAAAATATCCTGATATTTTCAAAATAAATATTGGATATATATCGTCATATATATCATGATATATATCGAGTGATATATATCGGCGAACCTTGGTATCAACAAATGATAATTTTTTTATTAAGTTGTAATTCATTTTGATCCATCTCTTGAAAATGATATTTATTTTTAAGGTCAATTACTTACTAAACATTTTTTGTCATTACAAAATAAATAAATAAATACGTACTAAAAAATCAAAGATGCCCAATCTTTTATTACCCGAGGGCCACATCTCCTATTTCAATGGTTCTCGCCGGTCAGAACAAAGAACATTTTCATATGTTTAATTTTTTAAGCATTACAAACCAACCGCATGGGTCTGCCGCGGGGGGTCATATGAGGTAGTGAGAGGCAAAGAGATGTAAGTGGCAAATTGACAAATTTGGAGATAACCAGTACACATTGTAGGTGAACCCCTCCTCTGTCCTGGAGCAAGATATAGTTCTAGTAGCCCTGGTAGTTGCTGCTGTACAGCATGATTTAGAAAAAAAATATTCAATGAACGCCTACCTAGGACGTAATCTTTAAATGCGTTTAGCTCAAAACTTGAAAATGTCCACTGGCATCCCTTTGTTTCTTATTGCCTCATATGTGCCAACGGACCATTGGTTGATCACCACTGCTGCAAATGAATAAAATAATATAAAAAGTCAACATTTATGTATAAACTAGCTCGTCGCCCGGCTTTGCACGGCCTAACTCGAAAATAAAAGTTATGTCAAGTGAAGCGTGTTCAACAACCAGGCTTGAAAAAAAAAAAAAAAAAAAACAGTAAAATTTTGCGGCAGATTGCGGGAAAATAATCAAAAAAGAAACATTCTAAATCCCCCGATTACAGGAAAAGACTTTAAAAAAAAAACAGAATTTTATTTGCTCATATTCGAGATAAAAAATGGCAACAAATATTTCGTCTCAATGATTTTCTTCACTAGACGTTAAATCCCGGTTATCACAAATTTGCCATTTCAACTGCGCTTGCGCGCAGACTTAGCTTTTTTGGAGTTTCTGTTTTAAGATTTCGTGTTGCTCGTTTGTATTTAGGCTGAGCGAGAGTCCCAACAAATTAATGAATGCGATTAGAATACTTTCACAGCGATTTCGTGATATATTATATGAAGCTACGGATATGAATAACTGATAATCTTCATAATGTAAAGAGAAAAATGACACTTCAATATTTCTCGGTTTGGAAATATTTATTTAACATAAACGTAAAACACGTTGTGTACTTCAAAAATGATTGGAACATGAGTATAGATATGTCTTTTGCGGATATTTTACGTTAGGCGTAAATAGCTTAGTATTATACATTTTTATTTAGGTTGAGGGTTCGGCTTTGTATTTAGAAATTTGGCCCTGAAAATGGCCTTTGTTTGATAGAAAATCAGACTTCGAATCCATTAATAGTTAAGACGCAAAACTCAATCTTTACCGAAGCCTAAATCAGAAAAAGCTTTGTGATTTCTATTTTTTATCTGTTGCCTATTTATTAACAAATTTAAAATGCTTGTAATTAATTTTAGCAAGATTTTTGAAATCAGCAAAGTCCGCGCGCAAGCGCAGTTAAAATGGCAAATTTGTGATAACCGGGATTTAACGTCGAGTATTTTCTTCACGCTACAAATTTTAATTTAAAAGCATTGTTACGGAAAGTTGAGATGAAGCAGTGAGTAATAATTTGAATGGAGGAAAGCCTTCGAAAAATAAGGCTTTTATTTAGAAATCTAAGTGTCGTAACTAATAATTTTTAATTGATATCTCCGCTAATTATTATCGGAGGATTATGTTAAATAGCGAAACATTAAAACGGGAAAATTACGAATCCATCGATACCTGGTTCGATGGTCAGTTCATGGGCGTTCGGGAGAAGTAACTCGGACATACATAGATAAGTACATACGCTCAGTTTTTAGTTATATAAGATTCGTTTTTAACTATCCGAATTCTCTTTTTACAGCCTTTATTTCAGTTTTCTGTCGTAATAAATGTTTTCAAACAGCTGAATTTTATTTTCAGAGCCTTAAATTGAAAAAGAAAGTTTTATTTCCAAAACAAACAAAAATATGCATCACCTCGAACTCTGTACTCCTGAAAATCCAGCTAAAAATATTTATTTTATCACACAACTTATTTATTGCGCTTTAAATTCGCTTCAATTGCATGTTTAAAGCGTGTTAATCTGAATTGCAAAAAGGTCTCTCTTTAACTACAGTGATTTGGCGATAATAATTGCAGTTAAAAAGAAGCAAGAAGCCTTCACTTGGCGATACAAGTGTGAACTACATAGTAACTAGGGGATTGCAGGGCAAAGTGAAATAGCGGTGCAAAGTAAAATGGTAAAATATTTACTTTGCTTTTAGCACCACCTATCAAGTATTTTTTTAAATATGTATACATAGTAACACATGTCGTCTATTCCAATCAAGAAAAAAGTACGTCTGAAAATAAAAAAAAAATGATAATGCAAGCAATTTTTATAAATTAACTAGCTGCGTCGCCCGGCTTTGCACGGTCCACCTCGAAAATAAAAGTTATATCAAGTGACGCGAGTTCAACACTCAGGCTTGAACCAAAAAAAAAAGTCACTGAAATTTTGCGGCAGATTGCGGAAAACCCCAAAAAGTAAACATTTTAAATCCCCTGTGATTACAGGAAAAGCCTCAAAACAAAAACAAGAGTTTTACCTGTTCATATTCGAGAAAACAAATGGCAACAGATCTTTCATCTCAATGATTTTCTTCACCCGCTATACATTTTAATAAAAGCATTGTTATGGAAAGTTGAGATGAAGCACTGAATAATAATTTGAATGGAAGAAAGCCTTCGAAAAATAGGGATTTGACTTTGAAATCTAAGAGTCATAATTAATAGTTTTTAATTGATATCTCCGCTAATTATTATCGGAGGATTATGTTAAATAGCCAAACATGAAGACGGGAAGATGACGAATCCATCGATACCTGGTTCGATGGTCAGTTCACTGTCGTTCGGGAGAAGAAGCTTGGACATAGATAGATAGATACTCAGATTTTATATGTATAAGATGCTCATATTTTAATATTTTGTTGTAAATCAAGAATGATTTTTGTGATTATTAAATAAAAAAGGTTTTTGTAAATAACATTTTAAATCTTAATTGATGCCTACTAATATTCAGCGCAGTACCTGTTTAGTGTTAAGCTGATTTGCATTTCAAATATTTTGTACTGTTAGTCAAGAATATGCGGGGCAAAGTGAAATAGTTTATTTCATTTATCAAATCACTTACGTACACCTTTATAAAACATTTTATTTGCATTCTTTCATTTAATAATTCTCTTATTTTTTCATTCATTCATTTATTTTCTAATTCATTCGCTATTTTATTAACTGATTCATTTTTTCTCATTTATTAACTTATTTATTTGCTATTTTTCTGTTTCATTTCCTTTTCATGTATTCATTTCTTCTTTTATTTAACATTGTAAAATGATTTTATTTTTCACTTTGCCTCATGAACAAGGATCATGGAAGGAAAACTGTCCACTTTTTTAGAGATAAAAATTTACTGCAAAAAATAGAAACTAAAGTTTGAATGCAAGTTTTATTCAAAAAACATATTATTCTTTCGTTATGTAACGTAATTTTCAGATAAAATTTCTAACTTGTTCATGTTGAAAAAAAAGGCGGTTTTGAAAGGGAAAATCTTATTTATTTATTACTAGTGGTACCCGCACGGCTTTGCCCGTAATAGAAAAATTAAAAGGTCTTTTGGTTCGCCTGTATATTTACAAATAATGTGTGGTGAATTTTCTCGCCAATTGGCTTGTACCCATGTTGAGGTTCCACGTTATGATAATTTCGAATCTCGCCGATTGGCTTGTGCCCATGTTACGGTTCCACGTTATGATAAATTCGTAATTTACTCGTCCATCTTACGATAATTTTGTTCTTAAAATTAAAATAGAAAAAGAACTACATCGAATTTTCGAAAAATCGCTTCGAGGTGCACACCCCCATGCTACAAACTAACTTTGTGCCAAATTTCATGAAAATCGGCCGAACGGTCTAGGCGCTATGCACGTCACAGAGATCCAGACATCCTACAGACATCCTCCGGACAGAGAGACTTTCAGCTTTATTATTAGTAAAGATAAAGAAGATAAAGATAAAGATTGTTCATTATTCATTTTACTTTGCCCCACATTCCCCTACTTCGTGTGTACCAAGTTTCAACGACGTACGTTGGTAAAAACAAGATTCGCATCTAAACATGGTAACGATCATGGTGGTTACTCAAACAGGGTCACATACTAAATTTGATTTTTAATCTAAGTGTTATCTGCGAATGTAGTGGAATATGGGGCAAAGTGAAATGGTGGAATATTTACGCCAGCCTAGTAATATTTTAACTATGTAGTAACACATGTAGTCTATTCCAGACAAGAAAAAATTACCTCTGTAAGTGAAAGAATATTATAATACATGCAATTTTCAAAAATTGATAATCATATTATAATATTTGTTGTAAGTCAAAAATTGTTTTTGTAATTATTAAATTATAAAGTTATTGTTATTAACATTTTAATATTAACTGAGACCTACACTATGCGGTGCAATATTTATTTTCTTGATCTTAAATTTATTTGTATTTCAGATGCTTTGAACAGTTAGTCAAGTGCATGGGGGGCAAAGTGGATGGGGCAAAGTGAAATACAGTTGGCTCTCTGTTTAACGACGCTCTATTTAACGACTTTCTCTATTTAGCGACGGCTTTTCATGGCCCCCAGATGGTCCACTTTAGTTTTAAAAGCATTCTATTTAAGGACGATTTTTGTGGTCCCTTGAAAGTAGTTAAACATAGAGCCAACTGTAGTCCATTTCATTTACTTATTCAATCTTTTATAGAATCATTAGTGGTACCCGCACGGCTTTGCCCGCGATAGAAAAATTAAAAGATCTTTTGGTTCGCCTGTATATTTACAAATAATGTGTGGTGAATTTTCTCGCCAATTGGCTTGTGCCCATGTTACGGTTCCACGTTATGATAATTTCGTAATTTACTCGACCATCTTACGATAATTTTGTTCTTAAAATTGGAATAGAAAAAGAACCACATCGATTTTTCGAAAAATCGCTTCAAGGTGCACACCCCCATGCTACAAACTAACTTTGTGCCAAATTTCATGAAAATCGGCCGAACGGTCTAGGCGCTATGCGCGTCACAGAGATCCTGACAGACAGAAATCCGGACAGAGAGAGCGATCCTGACAGACAGAGAGAGCGATCCTGACAGACAGAGAGAGCGATCCTGACAGACAGAGAGAGATCCGGACAGAGAGACTTTCAGCTTTTTTTCTAGTAAAGATTTTGTATGAGTTAATTAGTTGTTCCATTTACATTCTTTCATTCCCAAGTTCCCTTATTCATTCAATTATTCACTTATTTTCTTAATCATTCACTATTTTTATGATTCATTTAATTTTTTTCATACATCAACAGATTTATATATTTAATGATTCTTATTGTTTCATTTTTTTTTTCATTTATTCATTCATTCTTTTATTACTCATTTATTTGATCAAAAGTATCTTTTACAATCGAACAAAAAATATCTTTGGAAAAATATTTTATTTTTCACTTTGCCACATAAAAAAAGAAGGGAAAAATGGAAAAATTTCCACCTTTTTTTTTTTTTGAAGATAGATATTTGCTTTCAAAAATAAAAAATAATGCTTCAATGCAAGTTTTATTTTAAAATATATTGTCCCTTTTTTATGTACCATAATTTTCAAAACAAGTTTCCAAGTTGAAAAAAAGTAAGTAACCTTAACCATTTCACATTGCCCCACATTCCCCTTAATTGAATAAGAATAAATAATGCGTGGACGCTCTTTATCGAAGATCTGCTATGTGACTCGTATGCAACATATGATGCATCCAAGATTTTTTTTCTGAATGTTTTGCTACAAAATTTTTTTTTTCGGTCTGGGACTTAGAGGAATGACGCCGATACTCGGGATTTTCACTCAAATAAACAGTGAAAAAAAATGCAAAACCAAAAAATCCAGAAAATAAGATCGGGTTTATTTTAGGGGAAACCCCTCCACGATTCTCCTTGGTTGCTACAAATGTTCATGCTTTTGAACCTTTCCCCATTCTAGCCCTTCATTATAATATTAATATTTATTATAATGCTTCTTCCCTCTCCAAATAAAATTTTTATTATTATTATTATTAACATTTATTACGATTTATCAACAAAGCACACACATACATAACAAAACATAACAAACAGCAGTTGCAGATACGTGTTTCGTGTTTTTTACGAAAACCCTTTGTTTACCTGTAAAAAAAAACTGGACTTTTTAGAGATGACGCACGTACCTGCTTTGACTACGAGGGAATTGTAATCCTTCACAAAAATAATTATTTTTTTATTTTATTTTTTCGAGTGATCGTTCACATTTATTATTTAAAAAAATGATATTGTGCGCAGACAACATAATTTATATTGTATATTTCAAAATTGTATTTTTGTACCCTATCATAGTTTAATCCATCAGAAGACAAAACGCATTGTTGTCCTTTTTTTCCAAAACGAAACTGACATGAAAAATGTTTATCGTTTTTTAATCTACATCCGTCAAGTCTGATAAAAATCTCGCATCTCCGTGCTTTATCATAGCTAAACAAAAATATATCAACATTAATTTCGTGTCTGTAGACACTTTCGGAATTAGAGAATTTCATATATCTATTCGTTTATCTTTAAATTCTATTTTGGTTCGTATACAGCTGAACATTAGTTATAAATTAGTTACAATTTTTGTAATCTTGATTCTAACTGCACAATTTTGGAAAAAGTCAGGTATTCTTGTTTCAAATGCTATTAATTTTATTCTTGGAAACATATTGTTCGTAATAGTTTAACCGATTAGAGATATAATTTGTGATTTTTTTAACATAATGTTGTAGTTGTATAAATGATGAACATTGATGTGTCGCTTAAAACTTCGTCATAAACTATTTTTAAGTTAGATGTATTAGCTGAAATTATCTTTATGATATGAATAGCGAAGTTCCCCATACCTGACACTATACGTGGTTCAACCAATTGGATGGAACTCAGAAGAAAGCTCTGTTTTTATTTTTATCCAGCGCAGTTGCCGCCGAAATCAATTACTCCATAGGTATTGATTTGGAATGGGAACTTGGCAGATTTTGTGACCACGAACGTATTTAACGTTCCCCAGCCACCATTAACGAACACGGACGATCTTCTACGGGCTGGCATCAAGCCCGGGATCCTCGACTTCGCATTGGTCATACCAGATTCACCCAAAAGTACCTCCTACGCCACGAACCAGCTCCAACATGCATTACATGTAATGTGAATCAGACTGTGTTACATATTTAAATAACTGTTCACATTTTAATCACATAAGTTTAAATTATTTAAATGATTTTAATCCATCTTTGAAGGAGTTGCTGAGGGACCCACCCCATTGCAATTTATACTCCTTCCTTAATTTAGTGTTTGTCTCGTCATTATGTGATTTATTCCTATTCTTATTTTTCAAGATATTGTTTCATCTATTTTTTTTCTTAATCTATACTTTGTTTAAATGTTTTAACGTTTACATGTTTTAAACGGCTGTTTTTTAATACTAGTACTTGAAGTTTTATGCCTTTTACTTCAAAATATGCTTAGTTTTACTATTTCCTGACCTTTCTGTTAAATGAAAAATAAATAGTATAAAACTAAAATTCGTTTGGCGCAGTATAGCCCTCAAGGGCTCTTGCGCCATTGAAATCAAATAAACCAACCAAGCTTGGGATCCTCTAGTTACGAGTCTTATTCTTAGTTCAATTCAAAATTGTAGACAAGTCTCAAAAACGACGACTATCAATTTAACGAAACAAACATTTATTAACACATAAAAGAAACAGAACTCTAACCATAAGAATGGTTCTTGCTGGTATTATAGGGCCAGCGGCTCCTTTCGTAAATTCAACATCAACATCGAATCAAATCTAATCCTAATATCTGAATCTGAATTGAGATTCTAGCAATTTAAACTTAAGTTTGACATAAAACTGGTGAGATTTTTAATCACCAAAAGAAACTAAAAGGGAGATTTAATATGGTTTAACCTGTTGGATGCAGGGCCGTCGCTAGCTAAAATATCTGGGGGGGGGGGGGGTGTTTGACAATTGGCGGCCCCCGCCGATCATTTAAAGGGGTCTATTGCCCCCCCCCTTTCCCCCAGGTATTGAAAAATTAATATTTTTACATATAAGTGGGTGTGGTTTTCATTGTTTTCCGATAAAATTTGCATTTAGACCCTTTGTCCCAAACTAATGGAAAAATTACTGATAACTGATGGGCTGGACGGCCCCACACAGCTCTACTGTTTTCAATTCAAGTATATGCTAAAAAATGTCAACTGAAATGAAGAACCGTTTGTAGAAAAATCATATAAATGCAATAAGTTCACAAATTAGTATCTGATAGTTAAAGTCTTACCCTTTGGCATTTTTCCCCCAACTATATCCTAGAATCTAGACTAATCAACATCGACTATCGTAAGGCAGATTTTTTTTTTTTTTTTTGCGGTGATCTTTCATTGAGAGTACATGCCACAAAGGAGTGAAAGGCTTTAGAGGAAATGCAGATAAAAGTTCAATCGTTAAAAATGTTTTGGAAACGTAGATCCCCTATCATTAATGCCCCCCCTGGTAATTTATAAATAAAACAAATCTGTATTAACAATAATTTAATCCTAATTGTACCTTATTAAGATTAATAAAGCATTTTTTTTCTATCGTTTACAATCCCCCACATGTATACATACTCTGTTTTACGATTGAATTTGAAGGGAGGGGAGTATCAGAAAAGGGTTTCAAAGACAACCTTAAATGCGATATAGAATACTCGGTTTAAAAGGGAGTCCGGGGGTTTCTCCCCCGGGGAAAATTTGGAAAAATAGATGTAAAATCCTGCGTTTTGAGGCCTTATCAGCATAATTTGAACTAGAAAAATATCAGTAAAAATATAGACAAACCAAAACTTTTTACAAGTTTCACACTTTTTTGCAAATTAAGAAAATACAAAATAGCTTTTTTTTTTTTTTGGTTCTGCAAATCGTCGACATTGATCGACAGAGAGACGAGAGTGGAAAACGCATCATCACTTGCTCACATCAACATTTGATAGAGTTAATTTTTGATCATCCCCCAAATCAAACGACAAACAAAATAACTAGTAAAAAATAAATAAAAATCTTAAAAGAAATGGTGTGGAGATTCGGAAAACGGTAACGAGAGAGTAAATCCTTGACATTCAAACAGTTTAAAGTTTATACACTATATATAAGAAATGAAATTTAAGCACTTTTCAAGTACACTCAAAGACTTATTTAATTATTTTCAAAAACTCTAGAACAATTAAACTTATTTAAAAAACCTTTCAGTCTCTAACATTTTAATACTCGATTGTATCGTTTCACCAAATTGTTCTAAACTTGTAAGAAACTTCTGTTTTAAATTTTTGTTTTTTCAAAGACTAGATTTCTCATTCCAAGAGTTTTACTGTAAGTCAGCGCGGAGTCCCCTAGCCGCGGGGCCCTGTGCGGCTGCCCAGATTGCACGGCCCTGGAGCCGCCACTATCCATTAATTACCAGCTGAATACATCTTATTTCAATACAGAGCAAACTTCTGTCAGAGCAGTCTCCAGTTAACAGCCAAAATATCTGCCAGGAACAGTCACTTGTGTCACAAGTGATCGAACTCTAATGGATAGAGCAGCGGTTTTTCACCGAGACGAACTGAGCGCGAACTCGGGCATGGGTCATGGTCATGGCAATAGTTTACTACTTCTTTTGTAATATATGACAATTCTAAGGATTCGTGCTGAAAGGAAGGTACAGTAGGGAGTTGTTGGAGAAAAAGTACTATCTCGTGGAATTTTCTCTATACATGATTTTTTTTTTAAATTGAAAATTTAGATCGTAAAAGTGTTAAATTTTCCACCAGGAAAGAAAAAAAATTAAGGGCATCATTATGCCGCCCCCTCCCCCCGGATATACTGTTGCACGACGATTTTTTAGTTTTTAAACAGTACAGAAACAACGCTAGGAAATATCTGGAGAAGTGACCCGGGCTTGCCTGCAAGAGAGACATAGGTTAAAAAGTCAGATCTTCCAGCCTTAAATACAGGACCATAGAGAGCCAACGGCCCCTTGCCAGTCAGCCCCCCTCTTCATAACACTTATAGGATTTATACTACTGTGACTACGACCCCCCCCCCCCTCCCCGTGGGCCGGCTCCTCCGTTTTCGACTTGACTGGCATGGCTTCTCTTCGGCTCTGCTTAAATATCTATATTTTTTAACGCATTTAAAGCAATGATTCTTACAAACCACTAAGTAAAATATTAATAATTAATAGTTTAAAAAACTAATAAACACGTTCTTGTGCATGAATAAACTAAAAAGTAAAAAATAATCTTTTAATATTAAGTACATTCAACAGGGAGAGGATGTCCCACAGCGTCACAGCTAAATATAAATTAGCTTAAAACAATGCGAATAAAATAATTGATCAAACAATTAACTTTAATGTAAAAAAGCATGGGGTGCTCTCATTACATATTTGCAAGGATTCTGAAAAAATGATAACGTCTAAGCTTACAATGAGAAATCTAAGACATCTGATATCAAGCACCTCAAACGATTTATGTGATACGATACATTAAAAGTTTGGGTTTTAAAGGGTTTTTAAATAGTTTATTAATAGTTTTGCTAAATATATTTTCATCAAGTTATTTTTTCTTCGTGAGGGAGCTGGATTTTAATATTGTTTGAAATAAATTCAGCTCGTTACTTATTTTTTTTTAGGGGAGGGGGAACGGAATTTTCATTTTTTCTAATCGTAGCAATTATTTTAACCTGATTCTTCCTAAAAGACATAAATCTTCGCGATCCAAATAAAATTGCGCAAGAATCTTTGGAGGTTGTTGAGCGTCAGCGAGCAGGGGGCGGAGCCCTAGTAATTTAAAATTATATTGAATCTCTTCAATGGAATAAATTTTCACTTGAAAGACAGGGGTGCCCATCTCCCCCGAGAGCAAGATCAAATCCTCCCCTCTCCCAATATCACAAAGAACCTCCCAACACTGGTGCCCCCCAAAAAAGAGAAACATACCTCTTAAAACACCCCCCAAAAAACTTCAATGGCGCAGTGTACGCCAGAATAACCCCTAGGTCGGCACCACTGTAAAACAAATCTTACATATAAAGGTATTACAATGACCTCATACACAAGATTATCATTTAATGGTTGCAAAAATCAGTTAAGGCAATTATAGGTTATTATAGTTGTAGAAGTTTTTTCTTTTTTTTCTAACTGAAAACATAAAAGAAAAAGTAAGTAAAAAGTACAGTTACAAGCAAAGGTTGGGAAGAGCCGAGGAAGTATAAGAGAGCTTTTATGAGGAGCAAATATAAATAATAAAAGTTAAAAACAAGAAATGGAAAAAGCGGAGGCTTTCAACTGTACATTATGGACTACATCAGAGTTCGTTCAAAACCTTATAACAACTTACTTTATGTTGCTGAATAAAGCAGCTTTTCTATGCAGCTCCTCCAGTAGTCTTTAGCTTTGAGCATGAGCTCTAATTAATAATAGGAAAATTTTCTGTCTGTCAACACTCAACTGACAGCGTACCAGTAAGAAAATAGAATCGGACGTTTTCTCGGAAATGTATCAACTGCTCCCCTCTCTTTCAGCATCAAGGCTCTCAAGGTCACACTCGGAACAACAACCCCTCATGCAAACTGGACACACCAGGCAGGGTACCACACAGGGACACAGGGCTGCAAGCACTGCTTGAGCCCCGTACGATGTACTATCAAATGACAACCGGACGTGGCGAGGAACTACAGATCCGCGGGCTATAAAGCAATTATTCCCTTTGATTTTGGACACAAAGTAGCGTCTTTTTTTCAGCGAAACAGTCTATACTACGACAGTTGTATCCAGTTGTATCGCTTGTTTCTGTTTTCCAAAAAAAAAAAAGGAATAGGGAAAAGGCTCCGTCATTTCACTGTTATTAAGAAAAAGTGCCTTTGGCGCTTTTGGCCCTCTGACAGTGACTTTTATTCCGTGCGGCAGTGCAATGCAGTGCAGTGGCGTAACCAAGGGGTATAATAGCGAGTTCACCCTTCCCCCGCGTATAGCAACAAAATTATTTGTATGAACACATTACAAGTGCCTAGATTGCACTATCCGACCTTTAATTTCGAAACATTTTATATGACCTCCCCCCCCCCTTTTTCTTTTCTCCCAAGGAAAGTTTCTTGCTGCACCACTGTGCACAATATTTACCTATATGTAAGAGCATTTAATCTTTGTCGCTCTAAGGCGGGGTCTCTTCCACGAGGGCAATACCGCTTTCTTTTTATTTCAATATTATAAACATTTCTTTTCTTCTTTCTTTTACATTTACTACATAAAACAAATGTGGCAGTGACAATCGTTTATTTTAAATCTTCTGTTTTTTTTTTTATTAAATACAAAATACTGTCCCTACTTCGGTGCAGTTTGAATCAGATTAATGTAATACTTCTGCATACAGAATTGATTCAGGTGTCATGTCTTCTCCACTTTTTTTCACTAACATTCTCAGATTTTACTGAAAATGTTGCACGTATTTATGCAGTCCTCTTTTTTCAAACACGGGATGACCAATTTGTAATATCCCGTTCATGCGGCCCCACTTAGCGATTAATATTCGTATTTTCCGCATTAAATGCCGCCCGAAAAGAATCTCAGCTATCTTTCGCGACCCCATTTATAGTTTTTTGATAGCTGAAAAGTACCGGATGTTTTAGATTTCAGGTTTACTGATATTGCTAGTTATGTTTTAGTTATTTTATTTTTCTTTTAAATTTCAAAGAACCTGCCGCATTATGAAACAGATTAATGTAATACTTCTGCATATAGAATTGATTCATGCCTTCTCCACTGAACAGATTTTACTGAAAATGTTGGCGCAACTTTTAAAGTTCTCGCACGTGTTTACACAGTACTTTTCTTTTTTCTAACAAGGGACGAACGATATGTAATCGTTCACGCGGCCCCACTTGGCGATTAATATCTGCATTTTCCGCAACGATTCTTAGCTGCTTTTCGCGGCCCCATTTATTGTTTTTTCTTTTTCTTTTCTTTTTTTTTTGGCTATTAGGGCCGCAATAGCTGAAAAGTACAGGATGTTTTAGATTTCAGGTTTACTGATATTGCTTGTATAATGTTTGCTTCGCATTTTTTTCCATTTTGCGGTTTTATTCCTTGCATTAGAAATTAAAAATAACGTAAAATCGGCGGCCCCTTTCCCCAAAAAAGTGGAGCGGTGTCACACTCCCCCACACCCCCCCTTGCCGACGGCCCTGGTTGGATGGAACTCAGAAGACAGCTTTTTTTTTTTTTTTTTAATCCAGACCCCTGTTAGGGGACTGTTTGCCCAAATCAATACCTCCATAGGTACAACCCAGCCGTAGGTGGGGTTTGGTCTTTGGGGGACCAGGCCCGTCCCTATACCGGTCCCAAGCCCGGGTAAATGGGGAGGGTTTTACGATGGTGTAGCATCCACGTATGTAAAACGACCACTCTTTACTTGCGTTTGAGCAGATTTGTATCTGCCCAATGGCTATCGAGTGGAACAGTGAGTAGGCAATGGGCGCCACCGGAGTCAGGTCTGTACCTGGGTCCACGGTGTCTAGAGTCGTAAGTGGTTGGATTTCGTTCCCGTAAGGGTTTAGGGGGCCCCGGCCGAAAGGTCAGTACTCTGGAAGTCCTAGATGGCATAGCAGAGTGTGGTTCCCTGTTGTGTACCTCCATAGATATTAATTTGGAATGGGAACTTGGCGGGTTTTGTGACCTCGAACGGGGTATTTAACGTTCCCCAGCCACCATTAACGAACACGGACGATCTTCTATGGGCAGGCATCAAGCCTGGGATCCTCTAGTTACGGGTCCGACGACGAAGGCATGTATACAGAGGCTGAAGATATATTATTTGAGACAGGGAGAAACAAAGGGAAGTAAGTGGACGTTTAAACCATTGAGAAGGGATTAACTGGAGGGAATGAAGACTTTCCTTCTTGAACCAGAGACCCCAAGTCACGTGATAGATTTTAAAGCAATTAAGAAATCAGGTTTCTTTTGCTAGTTTCACTCGATACGTGTCAATCATTCGTCGTTGTTGAGTCACGTGACTTGGAGTCCTAGCCTCAGCTTTTGTTAAGCCAATGATTGGGCTTGCTCCCTCCATTTACTTATTCCTGCTCTATGGTTTTAACGATTCGAGTAAAATGCGTTTGAAGTTCGAATCCAAGGAATTTATAATTTTATTGAAATCCAGTGATGTTCCTATCAGTTTTTTTGTACTCCCAGTAATCCATTACGCACAATATGTGTATGCGATCACTTTATATCTTTAAACGAGCAATTCTTATGGGTTTGTGGGTATGTATGTATATATACAACCAGCTCAGAGTTTCCCTAGGTTGAGGTCTGTGCTGGAGGGGAGGCCTGTAATCAGTAGTGGGCAGTTCTCATATAGCTGAAATGATTAGTATGCCGATGAAGTGTTTGTATCTGTTATATATCTCGTCTCGCGGAAGCATATCCAACTATTGGCGATAACATTAGTACTACGTTAATGTTTTGCTTTTTAAGTATATTTAAGAAAGTATTTCGAACCTTAGAAAAAAATAAAAAAGGCTCGGTCGCCCAGCTAGTACACATAATGTGTCATAATATGAAAATTTTTGAAGCTTGAGAGTATACGCTATATGTCTAAAAAAAATTTGAGGATATTGAAGTGTTATATGGAGTCCCTATGGGAACACCACTGTGGAAATCGATTTCTAGATTATGCTTTATAGCAGCAAATTTCACATCTACTATTACTATTTTTCGCTTTAAAATAGTGGATGTTCTCCTATCACTTTGCACTGGTTACTTGGGTGGTTCGAAAAATCGTTTTTTTTTTCTTTCGGAATCGCGTTACCTCTCAAAAGTTGTAGTTTGGTACCCTCAATTGGGGAAAAATAATTAAAAAATTCGAAGTTGGACGATTTCAGTTCGCGCATGAGGCTGCAAACTTGAAAAAATATGCTAAAAATTGAATTTTGCAAAAAAATATTAAATTAACTTTTTTATATCTTTATAACGCAGCAGCCATAAGCGGTCATTATATAGCTTAGTTTGACCCTAAAAATACATTTTATAGTTTTTAAATAAGATCTTCCGTTTGTGCGTACGCCTCAAATTAAACTAAAATCTCCTGCCCAATCTAAGGCGCATGCGCGAACTAAAGATATGTAAAAGCTATAAAATATTTTTTTTTAGGTTCAAACTATGTTATATACTGACAATTTGTGGCTGTTGCATCAAGCAAAAATACAAAAAAAAAAACTAGTTTTATTATTTTCCGAAAATTTTAATTTTTAACACATTTCTTCAAACTTTTAGCCTCATGCTCGAACTGAAGATGTCAACTTAATTTTTTTATTATTATTTTCCCCTAATTGAGGATACCAAACTACACGTTCTGAGAGGTAACGCGATTTCGAAAGAAAAAAAATCGATTTTTTTCGAATCACCCTACTGGTTACCTCTAGATTTTTACTTTTGACACTTAAAACAGTTTGCTTCTCACTGCCTCATTTTTTTTATACAAGAATAATTTTCAGTTTTTATTGTAGAATTTAATGACAATTGTTGAAATATTGACATAAGAAGAAATTTGAAACGAATAAATGCTTAGTAGAAAACAATATATATATATATATATATATATATATATATATATATATTTAAAAAGCATATTTTGATTTAAAAGAAACATATTTTACAGAAAGAAAATGGTGGAAGACCGTTCTCTTGTAAGGAATATTGAAAAAAAAAAAAAAAAAAAAAAAACTTAAGAATATATTACTTGCTAGCAGAAAGTCGATTCTTCTAGCTAAGGACCCTACATATACGAGCCGACGCATCAGCTTAAGATTAGCCATTTTGGATCGGAGCGCGTGTTCGAGTGGTTGCCTTTTCTGGCGAGTTATCGCGTTTGGTGATTGTTCACTGTGAGCAATTATTAGCGGCACACTCGTGAATTGTTTATTAAATAAAATATTATTTGCGGCAAATTTGGTGAAATCCGAAACTTTGCTGTGGTAACCCTAGCAGTGCAAGAATGAAAATCCGATCCAAAATGGCTAAATTTAAGCTGATGCGTCGGCCTATCTATATAGCCGCTATACTTCTAGCAAGAGGTTATGCAAAGTGCGTATGGTTTTAAGTCGGTCAATAGGTGAAAAAGATTCTAGTAAGTACCAAATATAAAAGTTTACTTCCTGGTACTGACGAATTAAAATTACTCTAAGAGAAGATATAGAAATATCAATTCATTACACGCTGAGCATTGACATACTCCTTAAAAAATTGAAAAGAAGAGTTTTTAAATTTATATTTACACTAGCGGTACCCTCACGGCTTTGCCCGTAGTAGAAAATTAAAAGGTCGTTTGTTTCGCCTGTATATTTACAAATAATGAATGATGAATTTCTCGCCAATTTCTATGGCTATTTGCTCGCATATGTTACGGTTCCGCGTTATGATTACTAGGAAATTTACTCGTCCACGTTATGATAATTTCCTCGGTAAAGTGTTCTTAAAATTGGAATAGAGAAAGAATAAAATCGAGTTTTTAACCGACTTCAAAAAGGAGGCGGTTATCAATTCATACCGTATGTATGTTTTTTTTTTTTTTGTCCACTCATAGCGTCTCACCTAGTGAACCGATTTTGATGATTCTTTTTTTAAGGGATAGGGGATGGCTCAACTTAGGTCCCATTACTTTGTTTGACCATATTTGTTCTTTAGAAAAAAAGTTATGGGCAAAAAACAGTAAATTTTATGCAATTTCCCTATTAAATGATTAAAATGATATTGTAGCGAAGTTCGCACATTTCATCCGTGGATAACGGTGGCTCAGTGGTAGAATTCTCGCCTCTCACACGAGCGACCCGGGTTCAAATCCCGATTAGGACAAAGTGAATTTTACTAAAATTTCGTTTCTACTGTTTCCCGTATTTTCTCGAATCTTCTTTTGATTTCTGTATCTTTCCAAGTCTGAAAAGTTCCAGCACTTTCTCAAGTTGTATATAAGGAGATGTAACGTTCATTCGTGGTTCTGAATGAAGATCTCGAGTTGAGACTAACGAGTATTCGCTTCATTTGGCTTTCACATTGTCTTCGCTATCTTCATCTACGCGACAATATGAAACTCATTGTTATAAAAGTTTGGTGCCATATAACCGTAACATTAATAGTAATTGTAATGATAATTTTGAATGACGGCTTCTCTGAAGCAAGCATCAAATTTCTTCAAGGGATATTTCGATAATGGGGAATCTGGCGCTGTCGTCTCATTTTTGGCGTAAATAATTTTATTTTAGTAACCCTGCTGATTTATAGTAACCCTATGTGAATTATCAAAATCTTCCTTTCTTCAGTGCTATTGCTCCATAGTAGGGGTAAACCTAACCTGGAAGCGAGGTGATGCAGTGATTAGGATCTGTTTAGCCTTCACAATGCTACCATTAGGTTTGACTCAACTACTCTGTAGTATTTTTATCGTTATCATCTATGCCGATAACAGATGATCGGGACTAAGTAAGAAAATACAGGATTGCATCATGAGCAACTTAGATGCTGTGGAATCTAAATTAGTTAGGAAAAACGTAATTTTTAAATGGTTATAATTAAATTAACTACGCATGATTTCCAGAGAGGAACAAAGATAAGTTTTTAGTGCCAATCGCTTAAAGTTTAACGCGTGTCAATAGTTTTTTTTTAGTATGGAGCATTTTTAAGAAAAAAATGTGAAGTTTCGTGATTGTAACTTCTTATTATTTCTGAAATACTTACATTTACACTAAAAAGAATAAAATAAAAAAAAATTTGAAAAAAAAATAGAACCGACTTCAAAATTGCTCTAAAAAGTGAAAAATAATTTTATTCTTTAAACACCATCGATAATGCTTTTAAACATAATTTTTGAAGTTGGCGCAAAAACGATAGATAAAATCATTCACAGCCATAACTCAAATGCAACTATAAATTTAACCAGGACCAGTTTCTTCACTATCACATACATTATGCATTGATGACAGCATATTTGAATAGCGATATAAATGTTTCGTTCGTAACTTTGGATGCTTTTCTGAAAAAAAATATGAACGAAGCATGGTTATACTGGATTTTACGTTTTGTTTTTGCGCCAACTTCAAAAATTATGTTTAAAAGCATTATCGATGGTGTTTAAAGAATGAAATTATTTTTCACTTTTTAGAGCAATTTTGAAGTCGGTTCTATTTTTTTTTTTTTTTTCAAAATGTTTTTCGAAAAATCGCTTCAAGGTGATCACCCCTATGCTACGAACTGGTTTTGTGCCAAATTTCATGAAAATCGGCCGAACGGTCTAGGCGCTATGCGCGTAACAGACATACAGAGATCCAGACATCCAGAGACACAGACTTTCAGCTTTATTATTAGTAAAGATTAGATGCAATCAGTGAAGCAATACTTGCCACTACAACTTCGCATTAAAAAGTATTCTTGGTGAAGTGTAATGTTATCGATAAACAGTTCGAATTGACATTAGCATTCTGCTATTAATAAAAACATTTAACAGAAGTGTATACGAATAATCCACTATATGTGGACATTAGGTTATATAAATAAAGAAACCAAAGAAATGTGAAAAGAAAACAAATTGTCAACTAAAATTATAGTTCATGTCAGGACATCGAGCGAAATAAATCTTTAACGGATTTTCTTTAGCAGCTGCTGCATCAAAATTGATTTTCACAACTTCTGCCTCGGTATCAATCATACGAACGTTGAAATATGAAGATATTGGTGAAAATACCAAAGATTTCATCCAGCAGAAAAATGAAGCATTAATTCAGTATAAATTGTTTCTGCGAAATAAAACTCTTGATACAATTTGTGGTTGTTAAATTGATTTAATTTCCAAACAAAGAAGAATCTTGCAATATTTTCTGAATTAATTAAATTTTGGTACAGAAAATAAACATCAAAATATCTACCGAAGCATTTAATGTATGAAATTGTTCATATACCTTGTAATCTCGTAAAGGAGAAAGCCGTTTGTAGGTAAAATAATTTAAAAGATAGTAGGGTAGCGGCACCATTAACAGACATGCTTAAGATATCTCAGGTTTAACTCAGTTTTCTGAGCCTTTTAATGTATTTAGACTTTTTGAACTATTTTTCTCACATTTAACTACATCTCATCTAACGTTTGGCTGCTTCTGGGTCCCTTGAATTAGTTAACTCTATTTTTATTTGCACAGCCCGGCTGGTGGCGTGATGGTTAGGCGCTGGTCTTCTAAGCCTGTGGACCCGGGTTCTGGCCAGTCGAGGTAGCCAGTTGGTGGATTTTCAAGATGCGGAAAATCATCTGCGCCCATGTCGTATGATTATGCGGTATGTAAAAGATTCATTGGGTATTCGTTTGGCTTAAAATATCCCTCGGCTAAATTAAATTCCTAGTGCAATTTCGTATCAAAAGAGAGCCCAGGTGCCTCCATCTGGTGGAAACTGGGCGTCAAAAAACTACTGTGTCATGCATCAGCGCCTAAATGGTGACACATGAAAAGACTGATGCATTGTTGAGGAGCGCACTAGGTCTGGTTATGGCCCAGGCGCCCCTTGAGGTGGGTCTCTTATACAGCCCCATTGGAAACAAAAAAATAAATAAATAAATAAATAAAATAATGATAATAATTGCTCTGTTTCGAAAAAAGGTCCGACCCTCCAGTAACAGACACCAAAAAAAGTGATTTTACCCAGTAACAGATACGATAAGGGAAAGATGAGTAGTGGACAAACCTCCCTTTTCTCTTCAAAATTTGCAAAAGTTCTTTATTTTTTAGACCTAAAGCCTTATTTAATTAAAATTAACGTGAAACACCTGCTGACCTCGTGGTATCTGTTCATAACCTTCCACCACTGCCTTGTAAATACCAATTGGCTCATAAAACTCACTCTGACAACACTAGATGGTTACGTCGTATTAATGGGCCACAACAACATAAGTTTTACCTGCCTGAAATTCTTATTATTTAAATCCAAACTTATGACTGCCTGTTACTGACCCTTGTTTTATACTGGCGCCGTTTCCCTATTTGCAGAAATTTTGAGTAATCACGAATTGCTTATTATCACTTGACAAAAGTTGATATTGCTCTGAACTAGTGATGAGCACAATCGAGATCTCGGAAATCGAGCACTTCTGATATTCGTGTGATTGATAATCGAGAGCTTTTGAAATCGAGTGCTCGAGTGATTGATAATCGAGATCTGTTGAAATCGAGAACTCGAACGATTGATAATCGAGATCTCGAGCGATTTATAATCGAGATCTTTTGATAATCAAGATCTCGGGAATCGAGTACTTCTGATAATCGAGTGATTGATAATCGAGATCTTTTGAAATTGAGAACTCGAGCAATTGCAAACGAAATCTTTTCGAATCAAGAACTCGAGCGATTGATAATCGAGATCTTTCCAAACGAGATCTCGAGCGATTGACATCTCGATTACTTTGAATCGAGTTCTCGAGATGTTTCGGATCGAAATCTCGAGATCTTTGATTTGAGTACTGAGTTCACTTTCTGATATTTATCAGAATTGAGTTGACTTCTACAGGGGTGTCAACTAAAGGCGGGGGGGGGGGGATTTGATGGCGCAGCCTGCTCCACTGACTTTTTTTATCTCATTTTCGGGAGGGGGCGGGCTCTTTTTCTAGACGGTGCTACCCTCCTCCCAATCCCCAGAAAAGTTCTAAATGGAAGCCTGTTAAGGGGGTCGATTTGATAGATTTTAGTTTTCATTTAGGGGTTTTAATCCTAAGGGGGATTCAGATTTGACGAGATTCCATGTTATCTTGTCAGATACGAGGATTTTCGGTTTTGGGGGACTCGGCTCGGAATCGGATTGGTATAAACTTTCATAGGTTTATGGTTAGCGGCTAGCAAACTGGCAATGTGCCCGGCTTGACTCTCGGTGGCCGTCAGGGGATGCTCCGTAGCGTTTTAGGTGGTGCATATTCGCCCCTCTCCCCAAACTCGGAAGCCCGAAAGGGTACGGAACATTTGGTTTGTAAAACGGGTTAATTTCCCTTTTTTTAAAACATTTTGAGTGACTCATTCGAACGGTTTTATGTTCGAACTAGTAGTACCCGCACGGCTTTGCCCATAATAGAAAATTAAAATGTCATTTGGTTCGCCTGTATATTTACAAATAATGGATGATGAATTTCTCGCCAACTTGCTATGTTCATTTGCTCGCCCATGTTACGGTTCCACGTTATAATAATTTGGTAATTTGCTGGTCCACGTTATGATAATTCGGTAATTTACTCGTCCACGATATGATAATTTGCTCTGTTAAATGTTCTTAAAATTAGAATAGAAAAAGAACAAAATCGAATAATCGCTTCGAGGCGCACATTCCTATGTTACGAACTAATTCTGTGCCAAATTTTATGAAAATCGATTGAATGGTCTAGGCGCTATGTGCGTAACAGACATCCCGACATCCAGAGACACAGACTTTCAGCTTTATTATTAGTAAAGATAAATGATTCTCAGTTTTGATTGTTTCGAAAGATTTCGGGCTTTTAAACGAGAAGTTATTAATATCAACAAGTAGAGGAACCACACTGCGCAAAAGGACTCATTTGTTCTTATTTGTTTGCTTTGCTTTTTTTTTGGTGTTGATGTTGAGAGTAGTGGAATCAGTATATTTATCTGACTTGTGTATTTGGAGGGAGGGTAAAATATTCTGGCAGCTTTTTTTCCAGAGGTTCGGGATTCCCGGCGCATTAAAAGTACAAGTGTAGATTTAAGTGCCATTGAAGTCCATGATTATTTTGTTTCTTTCTTGATTCGCTCTTTCTGATTTTTATTTTTCATTAGGTGGCTTGGGAGAAAATGCAATAAAAGTAAGCGAAGAAGGGAAGTTGAAATGTTTCTGAGTACATTAAGAAGAATTTTTGAAACTTGTCGCGTGGGATTATACGCAGATTGCTATTGCCTTTTTTTTTTCAAATTCCATACGCAAGATATTTGTAACTTCTCATATACGTATCATTTACTTTCGCGTGCGTAGTTAAATTTAAGTTTTTTGCTCTTTTTGCTCATTTCTAATAATGTTATATTCCTTATATTTTCATAAATGTTGATTAGTAGTCTATGATTTACTCAAACTTTAATTTTGGAGTCATTATATTGAGATGCTGAATTTATAAGATTTTTATTTTTTTTATATTTTCGGCAAAACTGCTGAAAATGCTTAGGCTGGCGGTGGTCCATTTCGGAACTTTGGGTTCCGTGGCTACGCTTCATTTTCCGTGAACCCTCAAAAAGGGTTAATTAATATCAAACTTTTTCGGAGAAGCAGATTATTCGGTTTTCAAATCATTCTAGTCGCACGATAACCGAACATTCCTCAACAAGCAATATGTTATGCAGGTATCCCCACGGGAGAGGGAGGAGGCATGCAGGGGGGGGGGGCATTCCGCAGACCGCGCCATTGAAGCTTTGGCGAGGATAGGAAAACTTAGAGGGTTTTTAGTCTTATTTTAGGGTGCGCTCGTCCTGGGGTTTCTCCTTCGCATTTGGGGGGTGGGTGTTAACGCCCTTGGGAGTGTACTGGAGCACCACTTGAAAACTACGAACACCCCTTCCTCCAAGAAAAATACTCCCTGACGTCGTCCCCCTTTGCGTCATAACCCCCCTCCAGGTGTAATCACTTCTGCACAGGGGGACCCATTATTTCAAATATTTCTGGGAGAGGGGACAAAGGGTGTACACTCAATGCTTTTTTGTTTCAGAAAAAAAAATACGCTCACTTACATGAAAAAAATTCCTTTACAAAGGATCCCCCTGACCCCCTAAATGACGGGCTTACTTCTACAACTGAATCACTCCAGACGTCAGTCAAGTGAAAGGTTCATTCGACTTAGAACCCCTATAACTGGAGAGGCCGACGCATCCGCCATATTGGAGCAAGCTCACAACAGGGAAAGCTACCTTTATTGGCAATCATTCGCCAAACAGGGAACGAGAGAGTCGGAGAGCGAAGTTGAACATTGGTGAAATTTTGGAAACAGTTGGCGTCGTTTCCAGGTTGCTAGTCACTTCGCGGGCTATTAATTATCCATTTCTTTTTTCTTTCTGCATCTGCTGGAAATCTGAAGAGCTGAAATCCTTTTTGGGACACACATTTTACAGCCAAACAATCACCCATTTGACTCAATTTAACACACGCTAAGAAATGTAAACATCAGCAGCAAATGCTATCGCTAAGAAGCACAGGATGAAGTTTGCTCCAAAATGGCGGATGCGTCGGCTCCTCCTCTATAGGGGCCTTAATTCGACTATCAAATCGATCGAAAAATATACTGCCCCTTGTGATTGACATCTCGAGAGCTCAAGAAATCAACATTTCGAGAAGTTCACAAATCGAGAACTCCAGCAGTCCATCACTCGAGAACTCGAAAAGTGATAATCGAGAACTCGAGATACGATAATCGAAAAGTGATTGTCGAGAACTCGAGATACGATAATCGAGAACTCTAGACACGATAATCGAGAACTCGTGGTAATCGAGTTCTCGAATGATCTTGAATATTCGAATGATTCGATTATAAGAACTCGATTATACCCTTCACTACTCTGACTTTTAAATTACCACGATAACGGTTGCTTTTAATATTTATTTAGAGAGCAAAATTTTAGTTGTCATAGTTATACATGTCGGGTTTGATTCCCTTCATATTTTTTCAGTGATTAACTCAAGCAGATTTTACATTAAAAAAAAAAGTTTTGTAAAAATATTACGTTTTTCATGGAGAAACGCAGATGAACTTAAACAGCAAATCTAAATACTAAATACAAACTTCTTGATAACTAATTCCCATAATTTATTATTTATAGAAAATTAATATATATAACGTCATACGCTGTAAATAATTTTTATGATAAGTGAAATGGTGGCATCATTTCTTTTCTCTCTCTCTTTTTTTATGGATATGCCTTGTATCACCTATAATTAGGGGTATACATCATAGGGGTATTTATTACTGTATTTTAATCTTAGAATTCTACAACTAGTAAGTTTCCATAACAAATTTTGAGCATGTTTGAAAAACGGAACTTCTAGCCCCACTCTCCCCTACCATGATGAGTGCTAATTTCATAGTCATTTCCATTCAATTTGTGGCAACAGAAAACCCAACGAACAGGGCGATTCGAGGTTGCCAATAACGGAAATAGAATTCAAAGCGTCAAAATTCAAATTATTGCTTTTCCTCTTTGTTTTACTTTATATATTTGGTAATTATTTTTCATGTGGTTACATTTAGGAAAATTCATTAATTGCTTAAATTATTCCTCCAGGTCCCCATTTTTCCTTACGTTCTTCAAATCTCTGATGTTCCACATGGATCTCGCAATGGGGTCGTTTCCGAAATTTTAAAAGTATTTTTTTTTTCTGAAAGAGCATGATTAAAAACATATCTGATCATTTTTTAAATAATTTGGCTAAGTTTAATATTTTTAAAAAATACTTTAATCGGAGCGCTTTCAATTTTTCATCATGCTTCTGCCGATGACATCACAAATGATGGAATGCCATTCACAGAGAAGAACATTTAATTCGCTTCTTTACTCACATGTACTGGCAACGATACGGTTGATAATAGCAAGCGTAGATTTAATTCGCTTCTTCATTATCCTAACGTGGAAACACGGTAGACAGATGCGCCAAAGTACATCATTTGTGAAGTCATAAAGACCACGCCTTATTTCCGAAACCGGATAGTTAAAAAATATAATTTAAAATTAAGCGTTGAGAAAATGAAAGTTTTTTCTGTCCCTGTTTTTTTTTTTGGGGGGGGGGGCTTATTATATTAATTTCAGTGACTAAAAGCAGTACTTTGGAATGAAGGAAACTGCCCCATTGAGTCTGAAATGCATTATAGGTATTAACTCGTTTAATAGGTCAAAATGACCTATAGTGAAATGTAAGGTATTTAACAGATTCTTAAGATAGTGTAAATGACGAGTTATGAATATGCTTAAAGGTTATTTTAACATTTGGATAAAAATTTTGCATTTCTAGTTCATAGAAAAATCTAATTCTATCGGTGTTAGAACTTAGAATTTGTACCTTTATAGCTGTGCTATTTTTATTCGTTTTCAATTATAATTTAACTATTTTTTTTAAATATAAATTGTGAAAAATTGGTTTGACCAGTTGTCGTCGCACTCGTTTAGTTATGGTTTTACTAAAAACTAGTAATGGTCATGCTATCTGAATTGAATTATTTTCGGAAAATACAGTATAAACACTTATTTTTATTACATTAATTTAAATTTAATTGATTAATAAATATTTTAATATAATTATTATCCATGACCGAATCGAGCAACTTTAAAATTAAACTAGTATGTATGTGCCCTTATGTGAACTTGTGCCCATTGGTTTTTGGCGCGAATTCCTCCAAGGGGGGTGGAGCAATGGGACGTTTTTTGAGTTACGCGTGATTCCTATTCCTCAGGAAATAACTGGCGGAATCAAACAAAATTTGGCCCACATGTTGCCCCTAGCAGGAGCAGGTGCTGATTAAATTTTGGTGTCAATAACTCAAACGGGGGTTGAGTTATAGAACGTTTTTTGTCGTCAATTGTGACTGCTGTATCTCAAGAAATAATGAACGGAATGAAAAAAAAATTTATCGGCAAGTAGCCCTTAGTGGGTATAAAAGCCGATTTTATTTTGGTGTCAACAGCTAAAAAGGGGGTAGCGCAATCGCCCGTTCTTTTTTTCCATTGTGAGTGCCCGATCTCAAGAAGTAATGCTACGTTCTGGTTGAAATTTGGAATATATGTGAATCCATATGTAAACAGGCTTTGGTTCAATTTTGACACCAATCGCTCCAAGGTGTTGGTTTTTTTTTCGAATAAAAATAGCTTTATTAATACAACAATAAGAAAGATAAATCGTAATAGATTGTCGTCTGCGTATTTCTCGTGATTTTAATTGTATGGAAATGACCGGAAATATTATCTCAATGATTTAAAATTTTTAACTGTTGCCATCTTATGTTTGTTAACAAATAAAATATTTGTAATTAATTCAAGCAAGGCTTTTAAAATAACTTTCAATTTTCGCTCTTTGCTTTGCTTTTGCAATAATTCAGACATTGGGAGGGTTGTCAAATTTTTGCATGTGTAATTTTGTTTTTGTTGGGAATATTGCTTCCGCGTCAAGCATGGGGAGGAATCAGAAAAAAAAAGAAAAATATAGAAGAAAGTTTCGTGATGGCCACAACATACTAGTTATTTATCGCTTGCAAAATTTACCTTACGTTTTTTTCATCAAAAAGTATTAGCTAAATAATGCTTTTGAGTAAGAATGGCCAAACAATCAATTACGATCATAACTAGTATGTTGTGGCCATCACGAAACTTTCTTCTATATTTTTCCTTTTTCTGATCCCTCCCCATGCTTGACGAGGAAGCAATATTCCTAACAAAAACAAAATTACACATGCAAAAACTTGACGACCATCCCAATGTCTGAATTATTGTAAAAGCAAAGCAAAGAGCGAAAATTGAAAGTTATTTTAAAAGCCTTGCTTGAATTAATTACAAATATTTTATTTATTAACAAACATAAGATGGCAACAGTTAAAAATTTTAAATCATTGAGATAATATTTCCGATCATTTCCATACAATTAAAATCACGAGAAATACGCAGACGACAATCTATTACGATTTATCTTTCTTATTGTTGCAATAATAAAAAAATTTTAATTCCCCAAAAAAAAAAAAAAAAAATCAACACCCCTTTGGAGCGATTGGCGTCAAAATTGAACCAAAACCTGTTTACATATGGATTCACATATATTCCAAATTTCAACCAGAACGTAGCATTACTTCTTGAGAAAGGGCACTCACAATGGAAAAAAAGAACGGGCGATTGCGCTACCCCCTTTTTAGCTGTTGACACCAAAATAAAATCAGCTCTTATATCCACTAAGGGCTACTTGTCAAAAAAATTTTGCTTGATTCCGTTCGTTATTTCTTGAGATACAGCAGTCACAATTGACGACAAAAAACGTTCTATAACTCAACCCCCGTTTGAGCTATTGACACCAAAATTGAATCAGCACCTGCTCCTGTTAGGGGCAACATGTGGACCAAACTTTGTTTGATTCAGCCAGTTACTTCCTGATGAATAGCAAGCACGCGTAACTCAAAAAACGTCCCATTGCTCCACCCCCCTTGGAGGAATTCGCGCCAAAAACCAATGGGCACAAGTTCACATAGGGGCACATATGTGTACCAAATTTCGTTCAATTTCATGCGGTAGTTTTTGCTGTAGAGCGGCCACAAAAAACTGGTCACACACAGACGTGACACACATACACACATACACACACACTCATACAGACAGACAGACATTTTCCAAAAATAGTCGAAATGGACTCAGCACACCTCAAAACGTTCGAATCCTTCAAAATTCGAAAATTTGCACAAATCCAATACTTTCTTCTATATATTAGATATAGAAGAAAGTAAAAATGGGTAACTGACAAATTGCTGTTGAAAGGTTCGTCTGAACAAAATCAACAAAAATAAATAAATGGAACAAAAATATATAAATTAACAACAAATATATATAAATATAACTTTTCCCCTGCTGGGCATTTTTTATTTATCGTTTGCAAAATTTACCTTACGTTTTTTTCATCAAAAAGTATTAGCTAAATAATGCTTTTGAGTAAGAATGGCCAAACAATCAATTACGATCATAAAAATCAGTGAGAAGTAAAGGGATGTAAATGGCAAAATTAAAAATTTGGAGATAACCAGTACACAAGGGAGGTGAACCTCTCTTCTGTCATCGGGCAAGAGATGGTACTAGTAGCCCTGGTAGGTGCTGCTGTATAGCATGATTTAGAAGAAAAAAAATCAATAAAAGCCTACCTAGGATGTTATCTTTAAACGCGTTTTACTCAAAACCTAAAAAATGTCCACTGACATCCCTTTGCTTCTCCCTGCCTCAAATGTGCCCATAACTAAAAACATTACTTTTAATTGACTAGTTATGGGTCATTAGCATGAAAAGACCTGAAATATCTTAATGGAAAACTATACCTATAGTATAGAAATAAAGCTAAAGTAAGGGGAATGTACCAATAAAAACTAAGATCTGGTGAAGAAAAAACAGCAATGTCAGGTTCATTAGAAAGAAATCCTTCCAAAACAGCAAAGAAAATTTACTATTGGCGACTGAAAAGCATTAACGCAATAAATGCAACTGTAGATTAAAATTTATGTTCGGTAAAAATGTGGTTGGTGTGTTTGTAAAAGATGCCATTTGGAGAACCCACTGGAATATCGTTTGCTAACTTGATATCGGCAGTACAAGATGAGACTGTCCAATACTGGTTATGTCTCCATAATGAATCATTTACCCTACATAAAATTAATTATTTAGATCAGAGAAAGCTTCAAAGGAAGTCCCAGATTGAGCGATATCATTAGTTAAAGCAGGGAATGAGAGCCTGGTGTCTCATTTCAGGGCTACTGGTGCTGTGTGGTTCACGGTACGAAATTGAATATACTTTTAAATATTGCAGGTGTCCCTCGTATAACACGGTTAACTTGTTCCGTGTAGTATCGAAACCGTGTTATACGCAGGGTTGGCAAGTTTCTGCCGAGGTGGTTAAAACCACTGGTAGAAACCGGTTAAAACCGGCATGGCAAAAACCACTTTCTGCCACATTTGCGGCAGAAACTGGCAAAAACTCACAAAATGAAAAAAAAATTAAATTATTGACATACAATAGGAAGTGCATGGAAAAAATAATTATTAACCAAAGCACAATTTAATTATGATATTACTACAATTTAAAATCAAATGTTACATTGTTTGGACCCTGCAGTTGCTTCTTAGAAAAGGTGGATTCTGAAATCTAAATAGTTTCTTAATCTAATATGTACAAATGAGAAACTTTAGAATATTCCTGCAACAGAAGAGCTAGCAGGCAATGCATAAAGGAACAAGCAATGTTCGTGAAACTTTCATCCATTGTATTTTTTTTAAACTGGTCCACCATGTAGTAACTGGGGGTAGTGGGAGAAATTCGACTGGAAATATAAGTTTCGAGAAATAGGGCCAATTTGTTTTGCAAAGCTGTGACATTAGGTACAAAATCTATGTTAATATTGGCAAGTAAAATTCTGGAACTTTCTTCTTGAAGCATGTGATAATTTCGATCACAAACAATTTAGATGAAGCATATAAGTGAGCAAATTAAAATCAGAAATGCCTTTTAATTCTGTATGTCACCTCTCTTTCCTGAGCACCTATATGATTTTCCGTCCTTTGTTAGATTAATCCAAACATTACGAGCATCTGCAATTGAAAAGTTCCCTTCTCGAACTAAATCAAGGGCATTAGCATAGGATTTAATTTTTTTAAATGATGAAATGAAGTTTTAATTTTTTAGTTTACTTAAATGAATTTAATTTAGCAATCATTTAAGTAATTAAAGATGCTTTAAGTTTTTGCCAGTTTCTGCAGGTTTTTACCGTGTGGAAAATCTTGGTAAGTTTGCCTGAAGAGGGCGCTGGAGTAAGTTTTTATTGTTATTCGAACAGTTGGCCTTGAACGAGGAAGATCGAAATAAGATTTGTGCATCTCTACACTCAAATGATATTTTATGTTGTGTAATGTTTGTGCCCGTTGATAAAATTCTAATTGTGCTGTTATCGACTATCGAACATTATCCACTGAACCACCAATTGCACTATCGAACCTGTCGGACATTTCCATACACCGGTTATAACCAGTTTTTGCCACTGGCACGCCTAAAACTAGTTTCTGCCGGCAGAAAGCCAACCCTGGTTATACGAGACTTTTTTAAAAATAACTTTTCAACTTATTACTTCCTTTTACAAAAAAGGAAGTATTGTATTCGCGAAAAAATTTTCACTCAAAAATCGCCCTTAATTTCCATTTTGCTCACCCCCAAATGAATGTTGAGTTTTTTTTTTCGATTCGACCACATGCGGAAAAGTGCCTAAGAATGTATAGACACGCGAAATATCCATTTTGACCATCACCGAGGTAATTACAACGACTTTTCTCGTGACGTCTGTATGTATGTGCGTATGTGCGTATGTGCGTATGTGCGTATGTATCTCGCATAACTCAAAAATGGTATGTCCTAGAAAGTTGAAATTTGGTACATAGACTCGTAGTGGGGTCTAGTTGTGCACCTCCCCTTTTGGTTGCTTTCGGATGTTCCTAAGGGGGTCTTTTGCACCTTTTTGGGGGGAAATCATTGTTAATTTCGATGTAAACTTAAGTGGCGTTATAATTTGTCGGACACTTGGCGATATATCGCCAGTCTTTTGGTCGCCAAGTTTTGTCGCCAACTTGGCGACAAATTTGGCGGAGTTTTTTTTTTTTTTTTTGGTTTCAATTTGGCCATTGTTGGTGATATTTAGAGAATAAATATTGAATCACATTAAAATAGCGAATAATGGGGAAATGACATTAAATTGGAGTAAAAGGAAGTCATGTGATGCACACATCAGCTCGTTTTTTATAATCATATTCATAGTAAAAATCATGCCAATATGTATCGTTTTGTATCGAAACCGTGTTCCGTGTTATAATCGAAGCCGTGTTATACGAGACTACGAAATAATGTAAATCAAGGGATGTATACCGTGTTATATCGAAACCAAGCTTCATAAAAACAAAGTGAAAACTCGTTACAGTTATCAACCATTAGGAGAATGTATTAAACAAAAATGAAATTCCACCTTTTTTAAGGATAACATTTATGTTGTATCAAAGCCGTGATATATTAAATTCAAGTTTCGTACCGTGTAATATCGAAATCGTGTTACAATAATCGCAAATTGGGTACCGTGTAATATCGAAACCATGTCATACAAGTACCATTGTTACACGAGAGACGCCTGTATTTCAGTTATTGATTGAACAAATTTTTCTATTTAGTTTATGTAAACTGCATTTCTCAAGTTCGCAGTACTTTTGTTTCCGTAAGATTGAGAAAATTTTAACATTTTGTAAAAGTTAATCTTTTTTTTTAAACACCAAAACCAATCTTAAAACAGTTTTCCTATTCAACGAATGAAGCGAATTCAATTATATTTAAAATCGATTTTGCGATCTTCGACTAAATATTTCTTTAATCCCGTGGTTTTGACATAGTTCATTTTCTTTCCATTACAATATAACTCTTACATTCGAATAAAATAATCCAATATTCTATTCATGCTTGTTTGGATAGGTTAATTTATTTCTGTGCCGGCTTTGTTCTTTTTTTTGGAAAGAGGATTTAATTACGTCAATTAAAAGGTGAATCGTGGTAATAATTAAAAATGATTCTCCATTATTTGCGCATTTAACGACTTTATTAATCACTAGTGGTACCCGCACGGCTTTGCCCGTAGTTGAAAATTAAAAAGTAATTCGGTTCGCCTGTATATTTACAAATAATGGATGATGAATTTCTCGCCCATTGGCTATGTTCATTCGCTCTCACATTCCACGTCATAATAATTTCGTAATTTACTTGTCCATCTTATGATAATTTTGCTCCGGAAAATGTTCTTAAGTTGAAATAGAGAAAGAACAAAATCGAATTTTTGAAAAATTGCTTCGAGGTGCACATCCCATGCTACAAACTAACTTTGTGCCAAATTTCATGAAAATCGGCCGAACGGTCTAGGCGCTATGCGCGTCACAGAGATCCTGACAGACAGAGATCCGGACAGAGGACATTCAGCTAAAGTAGTTCAGCTACTTAGTAAAGAAGTACTCATTACAAGTCTGCTGCATTATACCTGCTGTGAATAACTAAACTTGACTATTAAAGCTTTTTTTTTTTTTTTTTTGACGCTTTTATAGTGCTGAAGCGAATTCGCGACTCCCAATGAAATTCATATAGGTGTATCTGCCAATTGGGCCTAATAAAATGAAACAATACTTTCAAATCCATTTGCTTGAATGCAAAGTAATTATTTTTAGGAAAACAGCAGTTTTTTTTTTCTTTTTTTTTCATATGCAGCCTCTTCCCAACACTCATTGGTGACAAGGGGGGTACCGCTCAAAAAAATAAAGTAGAGCCAATCAGCCTCGACTTTCCCGTCAACCAATATACATTTTTTTAGCAGCAGATCAATGTTTTCTCAATTAGCTAAAAATACTAATCATATCAAACTTTTTTTTTTCCACTTTTAAAACTGATTTCAAACAACAAAATATGCGTCTTTTATGTTTAAAATATGATGCAGAATTTACATCAAATACAGTTTCTTAAACTGTTTGTAATGATTTTTTTTAGCAAATTTGAACTGTTAATGAGCTTTCCATTAGGTACTCTTTGAATTAGCTATTTTGTGTAATATTTGTGCGAACAATTTTACAAGAAGCATACTGGAGAACAGAATTGCAAAAAAAAATATTTCTTCCAAAACATAGTTTTGAATATGAAAATGAAAAAAAAAAAATTGTCAAATATACAAATAAAGTAACAGCACCTTTTATACAATACAAAAGGTAAATAATATATTAGGTTTTCTATTAAACTTTTCAGTTTCTTGCACAATATAAAACAAATAAATAAATAAAAATTCAAAGTACATAAAAATGAATAACTTTATTTAAATATCAAGACGTTTTCACTCGGAAAAAAAATCAAATTTGTTTTTTCTGGTTTTTTTCGTTTCTAACAAGAGGGGGGGGGGACTTTAGGATGAAACTAATAAAACATGAATGTTGTAAAAGTACACCCAAATAAACACTTTTTATCGAAAACAAAGATTTTCACCTTTTTTTTCCCCCGGTAAAAAAAAAATCGAAATTGACTTTTCTTTCTCTTGGCAAAACTTTAGAAACATTAATTAAAACTTTAGGATGGAAAGAATATAATAATTAGTTTTTCACTATAACATCATGTTCGCTACGAATTTAGGGGAATGTCGGGTAAAGTGAAATGGTTAAGATCACTAACTTTTTCAATATGAACAAATTGGAACTTTGTTCTAAAATTTACGGTTCATAAATAAAGAACAATATATTTTATGACAAAACATGCACTGAAACATTACTTTTCATTTTTGGAAGTAACTTTGTACTTCCAAAAAAAGGTCGACATTTTTCACTTTTTTTTTTCATGGGGCAAAGTGAAAAATGAAATTTTTTTCGAATGAAATGTTTTTTTATTTGATGATTTGAGAAATTTTTGATCAAATGAATGAGTGAATGAAATAATGAATGGAAAAAGGAAAATAATAGGAAAAAATAAACAAATAAAAAATAAATTAATTAAAAAAAATATAAATGAGTGAATAAAGAAGTGAATGAATAAGATAAAAAGTGAATGAATGAATAAAAAGTGAATAAATGAATAAACATGGGAATTATTAAATGACGGAACATAAATATAACAATTAAGAAATAAATACGCAAGTAATTTGATAAAGTATTGAATAAGTAAACGAAATGAGCTATTTCACTTTGTTCCATCCACTTTGCCCCGCATGCACTTGAATAACTGAACAAATTATTTAAAACACAAATAAGCTTAATATCTTATATAATTAAAAACTGAGCTTATGTACCTATGTATCTATGTCCAAGTTTCTTCTCCCGAACGCCAATGAACTGACCATCGAACCAGGTATCGATGGATTCGATATCCTCCCGTCTTCATGTTTGGCTATTTAACATAATCCTCCGATACTAATTAGCGGAGATATCAATTAAAAACTATATTAATTACGACACATAAATTTCTAAATAAAACCCCTATTTTTCGAAGGCTTTCCTCCATTCAAGTTCGCAATAATGATTTATTAAATTTTATAGCCTGAAGAAAATCATTGAGACGACCACTTTTTTTTCTCGAATATGAACAAGTAAAATACTTGCTCTTGTTTTAAAGTATTTTCTTGCAATCGGGGAATTTAAAATGTTTACTTTTGGGTTATTTTTCCGCAATATGCCGCAAAATTTTACTGATTATTTTATTTTTTCTTTTTTGTTCAAGCCTGAGTGTTGAACACGCGTCACTTGACATAACTTTTATTTTCGAGGTAGACCGAGCAAAGCCGGGCGACGCAGCTAGTTAAACAAATACTGCACGAAACATTAGTAGATCTCAATCTCTACGTAGTATAAAATGAAGTCTCCAAAAAGCGTCTGTTTGTGTGAACGCGCAAAACTCGAGAACTACCCAACTGATTTTGCTGAAAATTTCAGAGTATCTTTCTTTCGGCACCGGAAGGGTTTGCAGACCAGTTCGAAAAAAACCCGATGAATAGTTGTTTTTTCATTCCAATCTAGGCCCAATTTTCGCATAAATTCCCAAATATGGGGGTGAATAATTACTTGCACATATTATTACTACATATCGTTAGAAAGCGTAGAGTTTTCCACGTTCTAAGCAATTTGTTTCAATGCTCTAACTTAATTACGGCGGGAGTTATTTGCGATTTTAGCTCGATTTGTTTTAGGCTTAGCTGAAATTTAGGTACTACTCTCTTCATTAAATCTATCAATAAAAAGTGAAGGAATTTTCCTACAGTTTTCTTTCTGACACCATTGGAAAAAGCGATATTGTTTACTCTAGATCCATCTCGATCTATGGTCGAAAAACTAAGCTTCTATCTCGAAAGGGAAAAAAGTTACAAGTCTTTTTAAATCAAGTTCAAAAAATCTCATTTCCAATCAAATTGTGAACCATTTTCTTTCGCATTTTAATTCCTTAAACTTATTTTATTTTGTGTTTAAATGGATACGCTTTTTAAATCCAAACATGATCCCACTCAATACTTACGAGCCATGGCAATCGCTGAAACCCATGGCAACAAAGAGGGCGCTACAGGGCACCCATTTTTCCATTTCTTTGCCATTGATTGGTGGATGTGGGGGTACCCTGTGGCGGTCAAAACGGGCGACGTCCAATTGGAAATAAACAAACTTTGAAACTTTGATTGGTGGATGCATGAGCTGCATTGATAGGAATACGCGAAAACATTCATTGTTTTGTGCGTACTGGGAGGTTTTTGTACCCTAAATCAATAGCGAATAGTGAAAGTTAGAAAAACGTTCGTCTAATTTACGAAATTTTAACAACCTGTTATTAGTGCTTATACAGGGTGTTCCGTTTTAACCTGCACGACTTTTATTTTCTCAACCGTTAGTCCTAGATGTATACTTCCAATTGTAAAAATGTTCAAAATCAGATGCAGAGTTAAGGTATTGAAAGTTTGAAGCAAAAATAAAAGTACGTCATAAATACAAAATTTAACTTTTTATACGGGCTTCAGACATCAATACCGTATGTAGATTCTCCCCGACTAATATCAAACTTCTTTTATCCCTCGATAGCTGAACAAACATTAATAAAGTTTACTGCGTTGCGTAAGGCTTATTTAACACTAGAGCAGAATTTTTATTACCCCTAGAACGCCGACTGTTGGTACTTCGATACTGGTTAAAAGTAAGTAAGATATTTGAGCAAAATAAGTACAATTTTAGTTTTAATATCTTTATAACTTTAGATTGGTAATAAAATAATAATAAAAAAATCATTTGAGTTTTGACGACTTGAATTCAAATCATGTTTTTCGCAATCACGAACAGCAATTTGGTTTTGCAACTCGTTTGGTTTCTTGTTTCTACAAATGCAATTGACTGGTGAGTAGATTAGAGTAGGTAATACGAGGCAAATCCATAAAAAAAAAATGGTGATTAGGATGCGTTAATGAAGATTTTATGGCCGATATCCACCAGTACACTTGTTCTAAAGATTATTTACAGTTCATAATGTTATGTATTTTTTATTTCTTATCGATCTTAAATGATAGGAAATAGTAATCAGGAAATTTTGTATTTAGACCAAGTCTTATCATTTAAGTTCAGCTATGCTATACATATGTTTTTTTCTGAAAAAACGCTATTTTACACAAAATATTATTTTTAAATGTAAAGTCTGCTTGAGTTAGGCCCTTAAAAATGCAAATAAAATAAAAAATCAGACGAATTGCAACTATGACGACGAAAATTTCACTCTGTAAAAGAATAATGAAAACAACCATCGTCATGGTAATCTGAAAAATCAGAGCAAAACCAACTTTAGTAAAGTGAGGACAATAAGCAGTTCGTGATTACTCAACAAAGAAAATATGAAGCCTTTATTCAGCTTTCATCTCGCTAAGAAACTGTAAAATTAAAATAAGGATAAAATAAATCTATTTTGTTTTCATGTTGCTTTTAGAGAAAGAAGAATCGTCATGTAATCAAAAATTAATTTTTTGTTACCTGCTACAACTGAATACAAGAGGAGAAAATATTGCAAAAGCCATACTCAGGCTTTTGCTTAAGAATGGACTAAGCGCGGTTGCTTAAAAAAGGATTGAAAGAGATCTTCCTTACATATAACGGAAAACTATGTTAGTTTTCCGGACTGAATGCTAGGGGGGGGGGGTAAACATTGCAAAAGCCAAACTCATGCTTTTGCTTAAGCATGGACAAGGTTCAGTTGCTTGAAAAAGGATTGAAAGTAGTCTTCCTTACATGTAAAGGAAAACTGTCTTAGTTTTCCTGACTGAATGCTAGAGGGGTAAACATTGTAAAAGTCAATCTCAAACTCACGCTTTTGCTTAAGAATGGATAAGGCGCAGTCGCTTGAAAAAGGATTGAAAGAAGTCTTCCTTACATCTAACGGAAAACTATGTTAGTTTTCCTGACTGAATGCTAGAGGGGTAAACATTGCAAAAGCCAAACTAATGTCTTTGCTTAAGAATGGACAAGGCGCAGCCGCTTGAAAAAGGATTGAAAGAAATCTTCCTTACATCTAACGGAAAACTATGTTAGTTTTCCTGACTGAATGCTAGAGCGGGGGGGGGGGGGGTAAACATTGCAAAAGCCAAACTCATGCCTTTGCTTAAGAATGGACAAGGCGCAGTCGCTTGAAAAGGGATTGAAAGAAATCTTCCTTACATCTAAAAGAAAACTAGGTTAGTTTTCCTGACTGAATGCTAGGGGGGTAAACATTGCAAAAAACTAACTCAAGTTTTTGCTTAAGAATGGACAAGGCGCAGTTGCTTGAAAAAGGATTGAAAGAAATCTTCCTTACATCTAACGGAAAACTAGGTTAGTTTTCCTGACTGGATGCTAGGAGGGTAAACATTGTAAAAGCCTAACTCATGCTTTTGCTTGAGAATGGACATGGCGCAGTTGCTTGAAAAAGGATTGAAAGAAATCTTCCTTACATCTAACGGAAAACTACGTTAGTTTTCCTGACTGAATGCTAGGAGGGTAAAGATTGTAAAAGCCTAACTCATGCTTTTGCTTGAGAATGGACATGGCGCAGTTGCTTGAAAAAGGATTGAAAGAAATCTTCCTTACATCTAACGGAAAACTACGTTAGTTTTCCTGACTGAATGCTAGGAGGGTAAACATTGTAAAAGCCTAACTCATGCTTTTGCTTGAGAATGGACATGGCGCAGTTGCTTGAAAAAGGATTGAAAGAAATCTTCCTTACATCTAACGGAAAACTACGTTAGTTTTCCTGACTGAATGCTAGGAGGGTAAACATTGTAAAAGCCTAACTCATGCTTTTGCTTGAGAATGGACATGGCGCAGTTGCTTGAAAAAGGATTGAAAGAAATCTTCCTTACATCTAACGGAAAACTACGTTAGTTTTCCTGACTGAATCCTAGGAGGGTAAACATTGTGAAAGATAAACTTATGCTTTTGTTTAAGCATAGGTGGGTATGGGTAAGGGCGCAATCGCTTGAAAAAGAATTGAAAAGAATCTTCCCTTCATCTGACGGAAAATCATGCAAGCTTTTTTTATGATAAAACTACTTTATGAAATAGATGTGTCATAGTGCCTTGGACAGAGATTTCGCTAATATTTTTATTTTATTTTATTGTATTTTACTTTTTTCTAGCTGCGTCGCTCAGCTGCACGGTCTACCGCGAAAATAGAAGTTATGTCTAGTGACGTGTGTTAAAACAATCAGGCTTGAACAAAAGTAAAATCTGAAAAATTTTCCGACAGATAGCGGAAAAATAACCAAACCGGAAAATTTTTAATACCCAAATTACAGGAAAAGTCTCGAAAGAAAAAGCAGAGTTTTATTTGATCATATTAGAGAAAAAATGGTAACATATCTTTTATCTCAATGACTTTCTTCAAGCTACAAATTTTAATAAAAGCATTGTTCAGCAATTAGCGTGATCAGCAATGAACTTCTAATTGAAGGCTCACCTACATTTTAGCATAAAATTAGTAAAAAACAGTAAAAAATCACGTTTTAATTACCTTGGAACATTGGAACACATTTTATCTGATGCAGAAAAATCAGGGATTTCTATGGATACTTTATTCTAATTTATGCGAGCATTATTTTTGCCCTCATATTAGAAAAATGCCATTTTCGGGTCCTAAAATTAAAATTTGAACGATTCGGTACCTTTTTGGCGTTCGAAAACCCCCCTACGTTGTGGATTTGTATAAGGAGCATACATACATATATATACAGGGTATTCCGGTTTAACATGCAAGACTTTTATTTTCGCAACCGTTAGTCCTAGATAAATACTTCCAATTGCAAAAATGTTCAAAATCAGATGCAAGGTTAAGGTATTGAAACTTGAAGCGAAAATAAAAATGAGTCAAGAAATACAAAATTTAACTCTTTATACGGGCCCCAGGTCCCCTGAGTTATATTTAGGGAAATATTCTCCATTGAAAAATAATTTAACCACTAAAAGGTTGAAATTAGTACGAGCAATTTTCACCGAGATATAAAACGCAGCGTTGTGTGTCTTACACCACTTTTCACTCCCTGGCAATAATATCTTTTGGGAGAAAATATATGGGTTAACAAGTGTTTGAAATTATATGTGTGCATATAGAGTGTGATTTTTCAAATTGTTCGAGGTTTAGTGGCGTGTTTTTGCGCATCACGGCATAACATTTGCATTTATTTTTGAATAGCAATGAAAAATATAAATTCTTTCTTTTTTTTTTACTTTGACAACCTGTCATTCTTCTGAAAGGGAGATAAGTTCCTATTTCATCTTCTGTATGGTCCCTTAAAACTTTAAAATGGAATATCTCCTTCAATTTTGGTCGTACAAATGTCAAGTGTTTTGTGTGTCAGTAATAGTTTTCAATGGAGAATATTTTCCCTAAACATAAGTTAGAGGACCCGGGGCCCGTATAAAAAGTTAATATTTGTATTTTTTGACTTATTTTTATTTTTACTTCAAACCTTCAATATCTTAACTCTACATCTGATTTTGAACACTTTTGCAATTGGAAGTATACATCTAGGATTAACGGTTGCGAAAATAAAGGTCGTGTAGGTTAAAACGGAACACGCTGTATATATGCACACACATATATCTATACACATATAAGGCAGTGAGAAAGAAGCAAATGGATGTAAGTGGCAAAAGTAAAAATTTGGATATAACCAGTAACAAATGGTAGGTGAACCTCTCCTCTGTCTTGGGGCAAGAGATGGTACTGGTAGCCCTGGTAGGTGCTGCTGTACAGCATGTTTTAGGAAAAAAAAATAATAAAAGCCTACCTAGGAAGTTATCTCTAAGCGCGTCTTACTTAAAACTTGAAAATGTTCACTGACATTCCTTTGCTTCTCACTGCCTCATACATTCTCTATTTATTTACGTAGATTATATTTTTTTAAGGTGCGAAAGAACTTTCTTTAAGTTTTCAGAGGAATGAAATATAAGACAACAGTAAAGACAGTAATTATTGACATTTCCATAAAAATGTAACCTTTTATATTGATGTAATGAAATGAAGCAGAAAAAAGAAATGTGTACTATTTTTATTTTTAACATTTCGATTATTCAACATGTTTTACGTATAAAAATATGAAACTTTCAACTATAGTATTTTGAAAATCCAAATTGTATTTTTTCCCCTAATTTTCCACGATGCTAAACGTTTAAAAAAAAAAGTACTTACGAACTTCGCTCCCGGCTCACTATGGCTCACCAACCCCGGAAGATCACAGAAGCAAAGATTTAATCATGTGTTTAGAATCTTACATAATTAAAACTTGAGCGTATATATCAATCTATCAATCGATCTATCTATGTCCGAGTTACTGAGTTACTTCTCCTGAACGTCAGTGAACTGACCATCGAACCAGGTATCGATAAATTCGTAATTTTCCCGTCTTCATGTTTGGCTATTAAACATAATCCTCCGATAATACTTAGCGGATATATCAATAAAAAACTATTCGCAACTCCAGAGCTCGAATACGCTACCTTGTGGTGATTAACAATACTACCGAAAAAGGTAAAACATTCCATTCCACGTGTTTTCTTTAGGGTAAATTACAGGCTTCAGACAATTTGTGGTGCAATGTGATTTCAGAAGAAACGAAACTACAAACACGATAAAAAAATTATTGTCAATCACTAAGCTTCTAAGCAAGCTATAAGTTACTGCGTTTGCTTGTTTTACGTTTTTCACCCACCATTGGACAGTGTCTTCAGCGCCCATATAGTTTGTTGGAGTTGCGAATTAGTTACGACACTAAGATTTAGACATTTATTTTTCGAAGGCTTTCCTCCATTCAAATTATTATTCATTGCTCCACCTCAACTTTCTGTAACAATGCTTTTATTGAAATTTGTAGCTTGAAGAAATCATTGAGAAGAAAGATCTGTTGCTTTTTTTTTCTCGATTGTGAACAAATAATATTTTGGCTTTTATTTTGAGGTTTTTCCACTAATCAGGGGATTTAAAATGTTTTCTTTTTGGTTAGTGTTCTGGAATCTATCACATTTTTTTTTTCAAGCCTGATTGTTCAACACGTGTCACTTGACATAACTTTTATGTTCGAGGTGTACCGTGCAAAGCCGGGCGACGCAGCTAGTAATCAAATTAAAATTTGCTTTACGATAAGAACAAAAGACAAAGCTCGCTCCTTCTCCCATTGAAAATAGAATTTAAGTAAAGAGTTCCTTATAATTGGAACACCATTAGAATCCTGCTCTTCCCGAATTCGAAAAAAATAAACACGCATAAAAAAGTATTTTAAAAAATGCAACAATTTTTAAATCATTGAATTGTTAAAAATTGCCCTTAAAACAGTCAAATAACGAATGCACGAAATCTTCCCCGAGAGCTATTTTTACCGAAGTTTATTTAAAGCAAATTCGCCAAATGATTGTCTTTTGCTTGAAATTTCCCTGTAGGCGCTAAAGTTTTTTGAACAACTTAAAATTGAACGATAACTTATTTAAAATTAAACCGATAACTCGTTGAAAGAAACTGTTGACATTTTTTTTTTTTTTGGCTATTAGAACCCCGTTTTCAAAGCAAAATAAGTGACTTTAAAGATGAAAAGACATCAGAAAAAAGACCATTTTTTTCCTCAATAAGCCCCTTTTTTTGGATTAAAAAAGGGGGTCTTAGTTACTGCAAAACGTATAATTTCGTACAAATTTGTGCTGTTTAATGTCGTGTTATTTTTTTTTTTTTAGCCCAAACGTATTTTTAATTTTATCATTTCATTTATGTTTGTTTTATTAGGCTTTGTTTTGTTTTCCAATGTATTTACAATACGAAGGTATGTGAACCGTACCCCAAACCACGGATGTTCCGTCTTAACCTGCAAGAACTATATTTTCGCAACCGTTAGTCCTAGATGCATACTTAAAATTACAAAGGGACCATAAAGGGACCATTAAGGGACCATACAGAAGATGATATTGGAACTTATCGCCCTTTTAGAAGAATGACAGGTTGTCAAAGAAAGAAAAACAAGTATTTATATTTTTCATTGCTATTCAAAAATAAATGCAAATGTTATGCCGTGATGCGCAAAAACACAGTACAAAGCCTCGAACAATTTGAAAAACCACACTCTATGCACACATATAATTTTAAACACTTGTCAACCGCTATATTTCCCCCTAAAGGTGTTATTGACGGCGAGTGAAAAGTGGTGCAAGTCACAAAACGCTGCGTTTCATATCTGGGTGAATATTGGTCGCACTAATTTCAAACTCTTTGTGTTGGAATTATTTTTCAATGGAGATTATTTCCCTAAGTATAAGTTAAGGCACCTGGGGTATATAACGTATAAAAAGTTACATTTTGTATTTTTTGACTTATTTTCATTTTTACTTCAAACTTGAAGTATCTTAACCCTGCATCTGATTTCGAACATTTTTGCAATTGGAAGTATACATCTAGGACTAACGGTTGCGAAAAGTAATTGCAGGTTAAAACGGAACACCGTGTATACTAAATATTGAATTTTAATTTTTGAAGTAAATCTAGCAGATTTAAATGTACCCAGAGAGAGTTAACTAAAATTTTTTCAGAAAAGCAAACCTAATTGACCTTTTTATACGGGCCCTAGTTCCCCTAACTTATATTTAGAGAAATAATTTCCATTGAAAACTATTACTGACACAAAGAGCTTGACAGTTGTGCGACCAAAACTCAAGGAGATGTTCCAGTTCAATGTTTTAAGGGATCATACACCATACAGCATTATTAAAGATAAGATTGAAACTTACCGCCCATTCAGAAAAATGACAGGTCGTCAAAGTAAAAAAAAAAAAAGGTTTTTATATTTTTTTATTGCTATTCAAAAATTTACGCGAATCTTCATCGCAAAAACACACTGCAAAACCTCGAACAAACCGTCGAACCACTCTGCACACATATAATTTTAAACCCCCGTTAACTGCTATATTTCCCTCCAAAAGGTGTTATTGACGGCGAGTAAAAAATGGGGTAATTCGAAAAACTCTGCGTTTTATATCTCGGTGAATATTGGTCGTAGTGAGGTCAATTTTTTTGTGTTGGAATTATTTGTCAATGGATATAATTTCTCTAAACATAAGTGTGGGGACCTAAGGACCGTATAGAAAGTTAAATCTTGTTTTTTTGACTCATTTTTATTTTCACTTCAAACTTTCAATATCTTAACCCGGCATCTGATTTTGAACATTTTTGCAACTGGATGAATGCATCTAGGACTAACGGTTGCGAAAAAGAGGCCTTGCATGTTAAAAAGGAACACCCTGTATACCTTAAACCTAATCATGACACAAAGTACACAACGTTCATTAATTTCTCCAACCTCCTCAAACAGTTGTGTGAAAGTTATTTTTAAACAATAATGCATGTGATTTGGGCTTTTCGAAAATACATTTCATGCCAAAAAAATGGCTCTTGAAGGGTCCTTAAAGAGTGACTTTACAACTATTATTTCTAAAAGCTTACATGACTTATTTTTCACGAAGAAACAAAAGCAAAATAAGTGATTCGATTTAAGCTTCCGAAAAGAAGTTCAACTGCAATTTCTCTTTTTTCACGCTGCTGATTTACTGTATTGTTTTTTGCAATATTTCTCTGAATAATTTCTTTACGAATTTATATCCATGTAACTTTTAAAATTTTGCGGTGTTTATTATCCTTTTCAGCCATTTTTTTCCCAAACGCTTTCCAAAAAGAGGATAAAATAAGAACATGAAAAAAGGCCCCATTAGAATACAATCTCGCCAAAAAATGTCTCTAATATCAAAAATGAGTCAAGAATAAAATTAATTAAATTGATAAATATTTGATACTGTTAAAATTTTTGAAAGTAAGCTTATAAGATGGGGGAATTATTTATCTTAACGTGTTTTCCCTAATGAGTTTTGAAATTAAAAATATGTTTCAAGTACTTCCTTCAAAGGCTTTTTTTTATGATACTGAAAATGTTTATTCCCACGTTTCACGTTTTACTTTGAACAATAGTTTGTCTATTTTTAAAGAGTTAAGAGATATATAAGATAAAACTCCAAGCGGAAAGTGTTTATCACATTTAATGAATAGATTGGTATTGTCAAAAACAGCTTTAAAAGCAAAATTATAGAATTTTTTTATTTTAATTTCTAAGGCGATTTTTCAACAGCCGAATAGTGTTTGTTTAAAAATCAGTGCTACTCTTTTCCCGTATAAACAAATTAACCAGTGTAATAAAATATGTATAGCTGTTGGAACTGAAAATAGAGAATTTAAATTGTAGAATATTCTCAATGTTTTGTGTTCTTGTTTAATTACTAACGTTGTTTATTAATTAATGTTTATGTAAATTAACCTTGTTCTATTTTTCTAATACTTTTTCATTTTGTGTGGCAACAGTGTGTTGTCTAATGTATAAAACTGCCGCTGTTGTGGTAGTCAGAGCTTGGTTTTCATTTTTCTTCACACGCGCGTGTAAACCTTAACCATGTTTTTAATCTGTTTTTGATAAATAGTTTTTGTAGAAATCTTGTGCTGTCTCTCGACCTTAAATTCAGTTAAATTATGATGAAGTAAGAATTCAGGACATTTAACCAATGTCCCGTGCCTGGAACCCTCAAGTTAAAGATGTTTAGATTCAACATAATTTTAGTGGCGTCTGCGAAGTGAAAGTTTCTTGCGTCAGAATTTAACATCAAAACAGCTCAACAGAATTTAACAGCTCAACGGAAAGGCCAGAGGACGGCATTTTCTCAGCTTTCGAAGAAAATTACTGAGGAACTTTCTGGTGAAGTTAGTGATGGTGAGAAACTGCGGATTTCGTTGGGTCAGCGGAAAGATAAATTTGAACGTTTGGACACAGCTCAGCAGGCCGTTCTTCTAAAGTTAAGTGAAGAAGCGGAATATTTGAGTGAATTTGCGGCATCGGAAACGTATCGGGATACTTTTGTGGCCTTGAGAGTGCAGTTGGAAAATAGGCTATCTGCGATTGCGAAGAGTTCAAAAGCTGCTGAGGAATTGGACGAGAAGGGAATTTCTACACCCCGAAATCGTAAATTTCAGCTCCCACTTCTCAAATTAAAGAAGTTTTCGGGAGATCCTAACCAGGAAACATCACGAGTTCAGTAATCATGAAAAAAGTTAAAAATGGTCGCATTCGAAAGAGTATCTTTAGAAAAAAATTTGACCCAAATATTGTGTGCCCTCGTCCTTTTGTTTTTGAGATATGGGGGGTCAAAGTCTGTCGAAATCTTACGAAAATTCGCCAAATTTAAAGACTTGGCAAGAAATGGAAAATACCACGTGATTTCATCGCCTGCGTCTAGCAAGACTCTCATTTCCATTTCTGGTCATCTGCAAAGCGCGTAAACGATGTTTCGAATTAACCCTTTACTTGTGTGGGTAAAATTAAAAAGTAACTATGAAGCCTGTGAAATGGAAACTAGAGAGCTTTATCCAGAGGAGCTACAACTTTATAACGAAATTGAACGCAGGATTTAACTTTGTAATCGTGATAATAATTTATTTCAGAATTTAAGTGCATTTCAAGTGTGTTTTACTTAACTAATTTAAGTTTGTACTCTTGTAATGAAATGTGTTGTAAGTAATTAATAATTATGTACGAGAATTAATATCTAAGTAAAAAAAAACATGCTTATTAAAACTTATATATTGAAAATAAAATGAATAGTTTTTGATGTTGAAAGAATATGATCATGGATTGTAGTATCCCAGCTCTTATTTATTTTTTCAAAAGTTATTATCATTCATGAAGTTTTATTGTCTGACCACTGCTAGCGAAAATGTTTAATTTAAAATCGAAAAAAATAATAATTAAAAAAAAAGAAAACAACGGATAGTAAATGTCAAAAATTTGCACAGCAAAACTAACGATGTCGGAAATTACTTCATAACAGATTCTTATCAAAAATTTTATATGCGACGTTCATTACAACAACCCCTGTAGTTCGAAAAAGTCTGTCACTGCAACTGAAAGTCGCTATAACGTAAATGCACATCATATTGCATGTTAGTCATTTTTAAAAATACTGAAGTCACTTTTACCAATTATGTTGCACGTTAAAAGGGAATTCAAATACGAGCAAAATAAAAATTAATACAGTTTTTTTTTTATTTGACTTGTTAGAGGGTTTACACATAACTTGAAAACGATACACATAACGAAAAACACACTGGAAATAACTGACAGAAATCGTTTTTTTTTTTAATTTGAGAGCATGGTTTGAAATCTTTAAAAATGTCGTTTTCTTCGTATTTAGATACTGTTGAAGTCGTTGAACAGTAAAGTTTGAAAAGTCGTTGATTTACGACTTTTCAAAAAAAAAAAAAAAAGACTTTAAAGTGTGTTTACCGTTTCTCTACGGTTATATTTTTTTCAAAACAGTTTCATCATCGAAAAAACTCTTTCAGTGGAAATATTTCACCCGCAGAAGCATAAAAGTTTTAAACATCAGTTCTTTAACAGTCTTAAGAATAACAAAAAATCCCATTGTTTTTACAATAAAATAAAACAAATATTTCGGGCTGTGACGTTTTCCCCTATACAGTTGCACGTTAATATCCCGGAACACAAGCCCCTAAAAATTTCAATGCTGCAGTCTGTGCCACGACACCTCGCGCCATGGTAGTCACCCCGAATAAAGAATTAATGCGATATTTCTCACGCGCTTTGGTGGTGACCAAATATGGAAGTGAAATGTCTTGTCAGATGCAGATGTTGAATTCGCGCCGTGCCTTCCATTTCTGAACAAAACTCGCTAAATTTGGCGACTTTACTAAAAATTTCGGCATTTTTTAAGACATCATATTTCGATAACGTGGTCACGAGGGCACGCAGTTTCAGTGCCATAAACATGTTTTCCAATGCTCTTTCGAATGCCACCAATTTGGAATTTTTTTGAATTTCCTTGATCGTGATGTTTCCTGGTAAGGAATTCTTGTGTTTCTGGAGTCAGTTTTCAAAGATACACGAGGACACCGACATTGTTCCGGAAGATAAGTTCCAGTACTTTTGTCAATGTGTTGTGCCCTATTCCCGTGCATTTCAGCTGCTAAGCAGTTTTCCCCCTACTGCAGAAAACTACCCGAAGGCAGTTGAGCAGTTCAAGGAATGATTTGGGCTTTGCTCATGAGACTTATTTGAGAGACTTATTAAGTCTGGTTATGAAAAATGCTGCTGGACTTTCGAATATAGATTTAGCTTCTCTGTACGATACTATAAAAGGCAAATTGCTTGCCTTGGAAAGTTTAGGCAGAACGAAGGAGAAATTTGCGGAATTCTTGGGTCCGCTCGCTGAATCTTGTCTGCCAGAAAGTGTTTTGCGTGCCTGGGAAAGGACGAGAACGCCTGGTGGAAATTGCAGAGACTGAAAGAACATTGGATAAACTCATGTGTTTTTTACGACATGAAGTGATTAAGGATACAAAAAGAATCAATATGCTAATAAAGAGTCTGACATTTCTGTTGATGAAATAGAAAATGCTGAGAAAGCACCGATCCGTTCTGTTCAAAAATCTTGGTATTCCAATGTTGACAAGGTTAAAACTGTTGAACTAATACTTGATAAAGATAAACTTTTACGAGTAAAAACTCGTATACTGAGTGTGAAGATAAATTGAACTTTTTGTATCCTTATCTTTTACCTGGTAATTGTACTTTTACAAAAATGCTAATTGAATATACCCGTAGAAAAAATTGTCATGCAGAAATTCAAATGATGCAATGTATTTTGAGAGAGAAGTTCTGGATTCTTAAAGCTCGAAAAACTTTTCGTAGTGTTTTGCGTAATTGTGTTAAATGTCAAAGGTTTAAAGCTAGGCCAATGCCGTGTGAACCTAAAACACTGCCAGCAGATCGAATTGAGGATTGTGCTGTTTTTCAAATTGCGGGAATTGATTTGGCAGGTCCGCTGTGTTTGAAATCTGATCAAAAAGTTTGGATTGTGTTGTTCACGTGTGCCGTCTATAGAGCGATTCATCTTGAGCTTGTAAGTTCGTTACCGACGGAAACATTTTTATTGGCTTTAAGAAGATTTATAAATAGGAGGGGAAGGCCAAAAACAATTTATTAAGTTAACGGAACTAATTTTAGAGGAGCTTTTAATGAATTTTCAAATTTAGATTGGGAGAAAATTCAAAGGGAATCTCACACGTTGCGAATATTTTAGAAGTTTATTCCACCCACAGCAGCTTGGTGGGGAGGCTGGTGGGAAAAATTAGTCAAGCTAGTCAAGGAATTGTTGAGACGTACTCTGACAAATTCAGTTGTATCCTGCGAAGAGCTAGAAACTGTTTTATGCGAGAGCGAAGCAGTAATAAATTCACGGCCTTTAACTTACGTTGGGGAAACTTCTCAAGATTTAATCCCATTGACTTCATCTATGTAGTCATAGTAGACTGAGTATCGTAGTTCTGATGTTAGAGATATGGATGAAATCGATAGCAAACATTTAGTAAAACGAGTCAGATACCGAGCTAAACTTTTAGGGAATTTAAAGGGACGATTTCGAAGAAAATATCTCAGTCAGTTAGTATAAAAAAGTATACAGACTGAAGGCAGTAAAAAACTGAACTTAAATGAAATAGTTTTGATTGGGGATGACTTCAAGAAACGTTTGTATTGGCCTTTGGCTAATGTATTTGAGTTAATTGCAGGGCGTGACTGGAAAATTTGAACCGTTAAGCTCAAAACACAGTCTGGGATAACTACGAGGCCTATTCAGGGCGTTTTTCCTTTGGAAATGAAATTAGGAGAAATAATTTCGGAAGAGACAAATATCAAAAAATGCATCTCTTTAGGATCTTTGATAAAAACTTCAGACAAGTTGGATTTGTTTCTCCGTCCTTTGTATGTTTTTGAGTCGTTATCCACTGACCCAAAAAATGGGGAGTATTCTCGAACTGAAAATAGAGAATTTAAATTTTAGAATATTCTCAATGTTTTGTGTTCTTGTTTAATTACTTAACGTTGTCTTTCTCTTTCTTGTCTTCATACTTTTGATGCATACAGCTAATCTGTTTTGATATTTGAAAGAACACCGTCAGTGTGGATTTCCTATGCATAAAAAATAAAACAAGCTCCAAAAATTCAATTAAATACACACATGCGTGAGGAGTCGTTCGCTAGTTTGCAAAATTTGCTTTCAATCTTTCACTGTGATTCAAAAAGAAACAGCGTATTTGTGAACGATCCCTCTCAATTCGTCGCCTATCCAAGATCTCATCAAAAACAACCCTGTTGTAAAAATTTCCCCGGCAAGAAAACCTTTAACTTTCCGCACAAAAAAGAAAACCTGCATCCTAAACCCAAAAACCCTCAGCCATAAAAAGTTATGATACCTAGTTTGCCCGCCAAGTATCTGCCAAACTATCATCCTCCCTCTTCTCCTTTTTCATCACAGCTACTTCCATTAGAACCTCCTCCCACCTTCAACTCCTTAGAAATATGGATAGATCTTTTAAATTGTTTATCTTGTTTGGCGGGAAGCTTTTCAAAGTGAAGTGGTTGCTTGGTGAGCAAAAAGTTTTTATCGCCAACTTGGCGACATATTTAGCGGGTTTTTTTTTTTTTTTAAATCTGTTTCAATTTGGTCACTGTTGGTGATATTTAGAAAATAAATTATTGAATCACATTAAAATTGCCAGTAATGGGGAAATGACATTAAGTTGGAGTAAAAGGAAGTCATGTGATGCACACATCAGCTCGTTACTCTTAGAAACATTCATGTTCGAAACCAAACAATTCTTTTTGAATCATCCTCCTTATTAAATTACATTTCGTATTGCTTTTGATTAATGTAAGGCATTAGATTAAAAGCTGCAACACTTTTATCGAATATATTGCACTTATTAAATCTCTCAGTGCATTTTTTTTGTAGAGATATGTTGCAGTGGGGAATTTTACTTCTAGATTTCAGCATTAAATGTACAAATTTTCCAACCTATACAAGTTATGCTATTAAAAACAATACTAAATGATATTACGCATTAATTCTGTTTTATGACGCTGTTTATGAAAATATTTTTGCCCATTTCTGTACACCTATGTTACCATACAAAATGCCGACGCATTTTAACGGAAGTAGTTTAGAACTTGGGATCCGATTCCTTCCTAACGTTCTATTCATAGATATCCACATAGTACGAATTTTCAAAACAGTGTCTTAGAAAGAGGTGGAAACTCAGCTAGTGATTCCATTTCAAGAATCCTAAGATACTCATATTCTCGAGTAAAGCTCTTAACGCTATTTTTCAGAGTCGTGCGAGTTTAGCTTTACAAAAGAACCACCAACGAAGAACTAAGTTGACGTGAACCGCTATTTCATGTGAATAAGATTTCTGAAAGAACTTGGACAAAAAAGAAATGTAAAGCTAGGTATATAGGAACAATTTTGTTACTTTTCTCGGATTGAGCTTTTAAATAAAATGTGACATGATAAGGGTATTTTCAAGAAAACGAATATATTATGCAAGTAATGCTGTTTAAAATAAATATATATATATGTATGTATATATATATATATATATATATATATATATATATATATATATATATATATATATATATATATATTGAATTTTGAGCTCCTTCTCTATATTTTTAAAAATACTTTGTAAAACTTGGGGCGATACATTTGCACATTTTTTTTTTATCTTTAACCATATTTTAGCCTACTTTTCCGAACAAATAGCTTAAAAAGGCATGAAAGGAGGATTAAAGTATGTGCCTACCTTCGGGGAATTTTGTTTCCGAAATTATAAAAAATAAAAAATAAAAATAAAAAAAGTTTTAACCCACATGTTTTCAGTTAGAATAATCAATTAAAAAGGGAAATCAAGTTCAATTCAATTCGATTTTCTCTTGACTTTTGAAAATTAGGCATTTCTTTAGTAAAATTATAGTAAAAACGAATGCTTTCTTTTTTGTAAAAGGAAGTAAAAAAGAGCCATAAAAGTATTAAATACATAAATACAGTTTTTTTTTTTTGCTTCCTAACAACCCTAAAATGAGCTTATTGTACATACAAGACTTTATTTTAACGTCTCGAGAAAATTTTTAGCAATCAGGTTTTTTATTTAAAAAAAAAATCGCAGTTTTTCAGAGAAATCGCAATTAAGTATTTTCATCTTGAACAACAAATTGTGTACCAACTGACAAAAGTAAAGCAAAAATTTCTGAATTTAACATTTAAGTTAGAAATAAGGCCAGGTTGAAGTTGAAACAATTGCTGTTCTAATGCACTACATTTCTGTGACTCTAAATGTTCACTTCCGGTGCATGTTTGGGACCAAAACTCGACTTCAATAATCACAAAAAGTAAAGAAAAAAAATGGAGCTCTTTGTGTATATTCTATAAAATGAGCTTTTTTTATTATTATTATTTTTTAGAAATGTTTCGTTACAACGAGGATTTTGGGATAAGCATGTACATGTGCTTCATAAACACATTCCGAAAAACAAAACAAAACCAAATACAAATGAAACGATAAAAAAAAATAATACCCTTGCACCAAGAAAAAGATAATAACGCAACATTAAACTGCACAAATTTGTAAAAAAATACATGTTTCGCAGTATAACTAAAAGTTCCTTTTCAATGCAAAAAAAAAAAAAAAAAACTTATGGAGTGAAAAAAAAGGTTTTTTTCGGCTGTCTTTTTGTTTATAATTTCACTTATTTTGCTTTGAAATTATTATTATATTATAACTAGCATTCCCGTACCCGGCATTGCTCGTGTAATGGAATTAGCAGGGGATAACAGTGTTTGGTGCACCTAGTAACTAAAATCTCCTATAATAATTACTTATTACCTAGATTTTTCTAATTTTGGGAGGGTCCCGGGGCCCCTGGACTCCTTATATATACGCCCTTGTCCTAAACCGATCTTTAACTGTCATTAACGATCCTTTTAAAGTATTGATTTTCTTTGAAAACGCATGCCATCCACATTTTATTGTTATGCCTGTGTGTTTAAGCAAGAACTTCTTTGTATACAACATTTTTGGTTTTTTTTTCTGGTGCTAAAATTATTAAGCTGCTTGATGAACTGACTCTGGAGCAAGCTACATAAAATTGGCCGTGTGAAAAACAGTCTTCTCTTAAATCGATCCCTGCGACTTTTAACGTCTGCCCTTGCGACTTATTAATGGTTATTGCAAAGCAAACTTTTACAGGAAACTGCACTCTTCTAAATTCAAAAGGATAGTCCGACGGAATTAATGGAATGCGGGGTATTAAAACCAACTCTCCTCGAGCACATCCAGTCATCGTAGCTTCGATTATATACTTATTAAGTCTAGTCACTTGTAGTCTGGTGCCATTGCATAACTTTGGTGGACAAAGGTTTCGTAGTAGCATTACTGGTGTTCCAACTTTCAGGTGAAGTAGGTGAGGTGGAAAACCTGGAGGGTCTAAGGTATTAAGAAACTCTTTTGGATATTGCACTGCATCATCACGATTTGTTGTTGTATCAAAAGATTTGTAGTAAATATCTTCTCCACTAAACGACTTTAATAAGATGCTGTTGACTTCTGCGGCTGTATCATTTTTTGGAGATAAGATGGCACGCTCGCACAACCATTCAATGGGCTTATTTTTCATATCAGCAACATCAGGATAAATCTTGGCGATGAGATCTGGCAATTCCGTGACTACCGTAGCGAGTGCGTCGGGTATAATAATTTTGCCAGCACATTCAGGATATAATCCGTCTCCTATTTTAAGGAGAAGATTAGAAAACAATCCCGCTGACGCATCTCCATGTAAATGAACTCTCATATTCTTACTCAAACAAAGTTTCTGCACTTTAGGCCATAAATGCGACGATTTGATGCATGCGTTAACTTCATTTGCACGTGTTCCTCTAGGTACAACCGGTAATGTTTGCCGAAAATCTCCTGCCAGTAGAACAGTTACTCCACCCATTACTTCATCAGAATTTCTTAGATCTTTGAGAGTTGCATTAAGAGCCTCGAATCCTGCTTTATGAGCCATAGTACTCTCATCCCAGATAATAAGTTTGCAATCACGTAAAACCTTAGCCAAATTACTCTGTTTTTTAATATTGCACGTTGGATTCTCTGAGTAATTGAGGTTAAGGGGTAATCTAAAAGCAGAATGAGCTGTCTTTCCACCCTCCAATAACGTTGCAGCTATTCCAGATGATGCAGTTGCCAAGGCAATGCCTTTATTGCTTCTAACCTTTGAAAGAAGTAAATTTAAGAGGAATGTTTTTCCAGTTCCACTAGGTGAATCTAAGAAAAATATTTGGCCTGTACCAGACTCGAGGCTGTTGAGGATCTTTTGATATACGCTGGACTGTTCGCCTGTTAGAGAGGCTTCAGCATTATGTACTTTTTTCTTCAAATCTTCACGATCAAAATTTGTTTCTCGCGTGTACTCTTTGTTTTGCAAATTAGTCTCAAATCGCTCAGGCTGATGTAAACCATAATCCATTAAGCGCTGACCTCCCAGAGTTTGAACAGTGTCTTCAATCAGAATCAAGCATTGGTTGTACGCTTTGTCCTTAGTTGAAAGAGCGGAGTCTTGCAGTTGTCTTTCATGCTGAAACTGGATGTCTTCTGAAAAACTGTCCTTGTACTTTTCCCAAAGGCTTCGTGGATCAGAGGGATGACAAAATACCAAAATCAGTGAAAAAAGTTCTCGCAGTTTGAATGATGAGCTGCTTAAAATAGCTTCCTCAATAGTGTATTGCCACTGTTTATCATCCTCGAGCAATCCCCATTGCCATGCATGCAGCTTTGAATGTAGGGTATTCAACATTGCTTACAGTTTTTAAATAAGAAAAAGATGTTGGACCTCTAACATGATGGAGGAGGAGGCGTAGGTGGTAACACTCAACATTGTTAGGATGAATTGTGTAAACACGTCCTAAAGCAGAATCTTTCTTTATCCCTGGCCATTGATCAATATTCTCTCCACGCCTACGTCTTGTAAACTTTTTACTCTGTTGCCACACATAATACGAAGGAACTTCAACATACAGAAGTGTTCTGGCAAACTCATCAATTTTGCAAAGGTTGAAGAATGCCGAAAGTGTTGTCTCTGGAGGTTTTGCAACTTTGTTATGAATATTATGTGCGGTGAAGTAAACACGTTGGCCATTTTCCAGATGCAGAGCAAGATGAATTACTGCAGGGTATCTCTCATGAATAGGAAATCCCAATATCTTCCACACTGCTTCTGAACTGCTGATATATCTGCCAGATTCGTATATTTCTATCTCATCAATATCTTTATCATTCTTTAAAATGAAGGCTGCTTGATCATTTCCTTTAGTGATGTATTTGCAAACATACTTTATGGATTTTACGGAATTCGTTATCTCAACATTGATATGAGATTCAAAAGTACGCAACAAAACGGGATTGTATGGTACAACCCATCTGTTATCTAACTGAAATCCTTTAAGATTAACTGTGAAACCACCGTCCTCTGGAGTTCTCCTACGATACAAAGGATAACCATCTTGTCCCCTCTGCGTTTCTTGGACGAAAGGGCGAGGATATCGTTTTGTGCAGCAACCATCTTTCATGCAAGGAGAAAATGTATTTACACTTCCGCATGGCCCATGAATCATATTAGCCTTAACAATATCATAGAGAAGGGGATCACGATCAACATCTGGAATTTCAGCACACACAACTTTATCAATCATATCAGCAGTAATGGCTTCTTCCAGCCACAGCAGGCAATGAATATGGGGCAACCCTCGTTTTTGCCACTCTACAGATAACATGTGACACCGAACTTTACCAAAAACTTGTCCTTTAACTATAAGATCCATAAACTCCTTCACTTTCAGATGGAAAACTCTCGCAATGATGTCATGACGTTGATAATGCTTCTGTCCGGGATACCATTCTCGCTGAATCTCTTTCCATTTTGGGTTACACGTGAAAGTTATAAATAAATCTGAACTTCCATAATGACGTACATATGACATGGCATCTTGAGCTCGTTCGTGCATGTAACGGGGTCCACCGATGAACGATGATGGTAATACCACTCTCTGTCCTATTTGATCAGCGTCATACCTTCCTACTTCATCTCTTAAATGAAAGTATTCCTCTGATCTCAGTTTGCTTTGATTGTATTTGAGAAAATTCAGTTTTTCAGTTTCTATCTTAGCATACTCATCAACTAAGAATTGGCTTAGAAGAGCACAGTAGCGTAGCAGATAATTTTCTTCTGTATCTCGTAACATTATACGCCAGGAATAAAACTGAGCTGCAGAAACAGTTTTCTTGACAGGTAATTTAGTAGTAGGCCCCAACTTATCAGCAGTATCTTGCTGAAGTACATCAACTGAATATCCATCTTCCCCATAGCAAAACATGAGAGGATATTGCAGGGCATCGTATGCCCTATGGAGTTCGCTTATTCGTTGCTGTTTTGCATTGCGGCTTTCAAGGATGATGTCTCTCTGCTGAAACTGCTGTCCTACAATCATTAGAGCCACCTCGTTGGCTGATGGTGCATTGAAACGTCCTTTATGTGCATTGGCAGGCATACGATCTGCGTGAATCATTACTTGAAAATTTCGACACTCAAGTGGCACCTTATTTAACGCAGTTTTTAAGTCCTTGATGTAATTATTTACTTCATGTAGCATATGTTGAAGTTGCTTTACCAAGTCTGGCTTGACTCCAGGATAGTTGTGTGACCTTATGTGAGCTTCTTTTTCATCATCACCTACGAAATATATCTGTAAGAATTGAGCCTGTTGCTCTGTTTCTGGGAGCAAACTTCCACACAAATGATAAACTTGTCCTTGAACTTTGAATGTTGGCATGAAACCAGTCTCCTTAATTTGCTTGGCTCCAAACGATGTCATTTGAAAACACCCGTTGTATTGCCGAATACGATCAATAAAATGGCGGTGATCTGGATGATGTCCCATGAGCAAACTATACAGTGGTTCTGGTGGAGGTGGTAGTGGTGGAAGCTGTACTTTACCCCCGCTGCAGCACAAACCTGGGCTTTCACGTTTGAACTTTTTTGCATGGCACACTGGACATTTATTGTCCATAGTACCAATATCATTTTCATATTCTATACTACAATCATATGAAAAACCTGAGTATGTTTTCGTGTTCCATGGACGTAAACGGCGTTCAGTTCGTAAACCAGGATTTTGTTTCTCTTAATTTTTTTGAGCAGATCTCTGAGCTTCTGGGTGATTTTTTTTATATTTTTTGACTGATGCAGCTAAAGCTTCTGGGTGACTTGTTTGATATTTCTTGACAGCAGCAGCTAAAGCTTCTGGGTGACTTGTTTGATATTTCTTGACAGCAGCAGCTAAAGCTTCTGGGTGACTTGTTTGATATTTCTTGACAGCAGCAGCTAAAGCTTCTGGGTGACTTGTTTGATATTTCTTGACAGCAGCAGCTAAAGCTTCTGGGTGACTTGTTTGATATTTCTTCACAGCAGCAGCTAAAGTTTCTGGGTGACTTTGTTGATATTTTTTGGTTGCAGTTTTCAACTGCTTTTTACGTGTAGCATTTGAAAATCTGGCTCGTCTTTCTTCCCTTTTTTCCTTAATGTTTTCAAAATCAGTGGTATTATGGAGTGATTCTGTGTTACTTTCAGAGACTATACTGGCTTCATTTACCGGTATGTAAACATCAAAGTGTCTATTCGAAAGATCACCACTAAATTTCAGTCTTCTCACCGGAAAAGTGTCATTTCCAAATTTTGCATAAAATTTGCCTTCAAAATAAACTTTAAATAAGAACTGAAAAATGTCTCCAGCAGCGAATAATTCACAGAATCCACCAAAAACATAAACCTGCGACATATCCACTAAGTAATCTTCGGAGCTTTCGTAATTATTACCGTGTTTATCACATGACATAGTAGAAAACTGATCCCAATGATTATAAACGTAATTAACTATGGTAGCACGAATTTCATTAAACATAGCTTCACTATTATACAATAAAAACGAAAGAGATCGGAAAAGACATGCACCATCACCTGTAATATTAACGACATGATGAGGAAGAATAGTTCCGTTCACATTGATGTGCTCCATCCTCAATGAGTTTTAAAAAAAGTAAGTTCTATAATAAGATCAAACAAAATAACAAATTAAACCTTTCTAATTACATTTGCAAGAAACAAATAATGTTATTTAAAAACCAAAAATTGAATAGCAAAACAGCTTGCCAACAAAATTTACACAGAGTAAGAAAAAAAGGGTCCGATCTGTAATACTGAAAGTTATTTGCGAATTATTAGACTTAAGAGAAGCCTCGAAGAATCATGTGAGAAACAAAAACAATATCAAATTTATAGTTCGCTATCGACCAAAAGTTGAGATGAAGTACTGAATAATGATTTGAATGGAGGAAAGCCTTCGAAAATAAGGGATTTGAATTTCAATTACAGGTTTTAATTTCTCAGAAATTAAGGGGTTTTAATTAATTTCTCCCGAACTAATTGAGATTTCGAAAAATCCTTTCTTAGTGGTTACTTCCGTAATCATGTGGACATGCCTGCCAAATTTCAAGTCTGAGGTATCAGCGGTTTCGGCTGTGCGTTGATATATATATATATATATATATATATATATATATATATATGTTATCTCAGGTCATTGATTTTTATATATTAAGATTTCTTTATACACCCGAAACACGTATACGCATTTTCTTTTAACAATATTTCGGTTTCATTAAAAAAAAAAATTATCGTTAAATTTTGAGCTGTTAGAAAAACTTTAGCGCCTGGAAATTTAAAGCAAGTTCTAAATTTATCCATAACTAAAAGGCAAATTTGCTTTGAACAAACTTCGTTAAAAATAACTCGCAGACAAGAACTTGTACATTTTTTAATATAACTATTTTAAGGGCATTTTTAACAGTTCAATTATTTTTAAATTATTGTATTTTTTAAATTTTTTAGAAAACTAGCGGAAAAAATGTAATTTAGAATTTCAAAATACTGCATTTGAAAGTTATATAAATAAAAAGTGTCGAATATTCAAAATGTCAAAAATCCAAATAATATACTTCTCTTCTTTCCCTTGCTACCTTTCGTTTCATCCTTATAGAAAGTTACAATTTTACGGAAATGTCAATGATCACTGTCTTTAATATGTTGTTGTATATTTCCTTCCTCTCAAAACTTCAGGGGAGTTCTTTCGTGTCTTAAAAAAATAATATAAAAAATAAAATAAAATAAAATAAAAATACAAGCAAAATTTCTGTCCTAGGTATTATCACACACCCATTTCATATGTTTTCCCCCCTGGTATTCAGTTGTAGCAGGTAACAAGAAATGTATGTTTGACTGCATAAGGGTCCTCTAAAGGAAACTTAAAAAGACAGATTTCTTTTATCCTATTTCAACATGACTGTTTCTTAGAGAGGAGAAAGCTGAATAAAGGCTTGATATTTTCTTTGTTTGATATTTATCTTACCGCAAGTCAGAATGTTAGAAGTTCTTAAACATTTTTCTTTCGTGGACTAGTTGGCTATTTTTTCTGATTTTCAAAAAAAAAAAAAAAAAAAACGTCTGCCCTGAGTCGTTCTAAAAGAAGTATATTGGGTAATCTATTTGGACTCAGTTACAGTAAAACACAGGGTAAAGGTAAAGACTAATTTTAGACTTACTAATAGTGTTATGCTGTAAAAGTTTTAGCTTCTTAGTCAAATTTTAAGAGGGTGCTCAATGACCCCTCTATTTAACATTATCCGTAGCATAGAAAATTTTATAAATTGAGAAATATTTAGTTTTTGAGCTGTTTTTTCTATAAATAATTATGTTATTGCAATGTATATGCATATTACTTGTGTATATTATAATACTAGTGATACCCGCACGGCTTTGCCCGTAATAGAAAAATCAAAAGGTCTTTTGGTTCGCCTGTATATTTACAAATAATGTATGGTGAATTTTCTCGCCAGTTGGCTTGTACCCATCTTACGGTTCCACGTTATGATAATTTCGTAATTTACTCGTCCATCTTATGATTTTTTTTCTTAAAATTGGAATAGAAAAAGAACCACATCGAATTTTGGAAACATCGCTTCGAGGTGCACACCCCCATGCTACATACTAACTTTGTGCCAAATTTCCTGAAAATCGGCCGAACGGTCTAGGCGCTATGCGCGTCACAGACATCCTACAGACATCCTCCGGACAGAGACACTTTCAGCTTTATTATTAGTAAAGATGTAGCATTGGTTTTTTTTTAGTTCAGAAGTATTTTTTAACCCCGCCCTCCCCATGCTTATGAAGTTTTGGGGAGGGAGTTGAGCACCCTCTTTCAATTGAAATAGGAAGCTAATATTCTTCCAGTATATTACTATCCACAAGTCTAAAAATATTGAGGAGTGTCCTGTTATCTAGGAGATTTTTCTTTTTTTTTCATGTATTTTTTGAACCACCCTGTCGCGGTTTGTGTAGACCCTTGGTAGTCCATGCTTTTTTGGAAACCGCCAAAATTAATATTTTTCTTGGTAAAAACATTTTAGCTGCTCACAAATAAAATTTTCCAACTTTTTCAACCAGTGGCGTTGTCAAAACCCACCACGTGATTTTGTCTCAGAGTTGTCGACAAGACATTTTTCCCCGCAGCTAACAGCTCAATATTTCATTTTCAAACGTAAAATAAACACTTCTTTACCTAAGACAAGTACGTGAAATTCCCACACAAATATTTTTTTTTGTTTATTTTATTTTAAATCGAACTTTTGAAGCGAACTGCAGAAGTGTAACGTGTGGGACAAAATGTTTGATTTTATTGGGAATGATACATTATTTGTTTCTTTTTTGAACTGACCCTCCCCCCCCCCTCCCAGATAGTAGGAAAGTAAAGAACATATTTAACTTATCATTTGAAACAATTGATTGCATGTTGCTAAAATTGAGAGCTTTAAAGCGGATGTCCAAAAGTGAGTCCTGCATGTAACAGGTAAACTTTCTTTAAAAAGAAATAGAAAATTTTGTTGCTTATCGAATCACAAAAGTAAAGTAGGGGAAAAGGGGACAAAGTGAAAAAGCGGGGCAAAGTGAAAAGGTGAAATATTTACTCTGCTTTTAGCTCCACCTATCTGCAGGGCCGGATTAAGACTTAACGGGACCGTAAGCTGTTTTAGTAATGAGGCCCCCTTTTGTAGGCCTCTTTCGCAAATTAAGATGATGCACAGTAAAAAGTGTTTTTTATTTGAAAAATCATTGACAGCAGTTGACAGAAAGGAAGAGCACGGGAATAGAAAGACAATGCATTGTTACTTGCTCACATTGGCTGTCGGTACAATTAGATTTTAATCACCCTTCCAAGCCACTGACAAATACAACGATGAATTAAATATAAAATGATCGATTGTAAAAAATTGTAAAAAAAAAAATAAATAAATAAAAAGAAATGGTGTAAGGATTTAGAAAATAGGGGACAAGAGAGTAACATACTGCCCATTTGAACAATTCATAATTCACTTTGATAAGAAATAAAATTAAACCCCAACTTTGCTTTGGATTTTCAAAGACTTACCAAATTATTTTCAAGGACCCTAGAACAATTAAATTCATTTAACTGACTTTATTTGTACTTTCCACTCTTTGATAATTTAGCACTTGATTGTAAATTTTTACACTCCTGTTCTAACTTACTAAGAAACAGTTATTTTAAATTTAAAAGAAAATAAAACTATGGACTTCTCATGACAACAACTTTGCTTCAGTTGCAAGGGGGGCAGAAAACGAAAAGGAATAGGTGTAGAGTGTATTTTTTTTCCCGTGCTAAACAGATCGACAATATGCAGAAGAAGTAAGAAAAAAGCAAGAAATATCAAAAGAATTTCCAATATACTGCATTCGAAACTATATAAATAGCAAGATATGAAACATGTGAGTCACAAAAATTTGTAATACGTTTCAGAAATGTAAGAACCATGGTTTTTAGATTTTTGGTGCAGGATAAAGCAAGGAGCTGAATTTCACATATATTGCCATTCCTTCTCCCTACCCCCTCCCATTTGTGGTTTGTAGCCACACTTTTTCAAACTTTCAATGTTTTCAAGCACTAGAACTATATTTTCAAGTACTTTTCTTTTCTTTTTTCTTTTTTTTTTTTTTTTGAAACGAATCATATTTATTTTCGGGAGTTGTCGGCTCCTAACAAAGCGGGGGCCCTAAGCTGTAACTTGCTTAGCTTGTACGTAAATCCAGGCCTGCCAATCTGGTATTATTTTAGCTATATAGTACCATATGTAGTCTATTCCAGTCAGGAAAAAAATACCGCCGAAGTTTAAAGCATTTGGTAATACATGCAATTTTTAAAAAATGATACTCATATTGTAATATTTTGTTGTAAGCCAAAAATTATTTTTGTTACTATAAAGCGATAAAGTTCTTATAATTAACATTTTAAGTGTTAATTAAGACTTCCTAATATTCAATGCAGTATTAGTTTAGTAAATATTAAACTGATTTGTATTTAAAAAAAATGTTCAATTAGTCAAGTACATGCGGGGCAAAGTGAAATGGTGTGTTTCATTTACTCACTCAATCATTTAACATAAATCACTGATGTTTTCATTTATTAATTACGCATTTACATTCTTTCATTTAGTTATTCACTTATTTATTCATTTTTTCACTTATTTTCTTATTCATTCATTCTTTTACTCTCTGAATTATTTTTCTTCTCTTCATCATTGATTTATTCATTTAATTATTCGTTTATTGTTTCTTTATCTTTTCATTTACTCACTCAATCATTTAACATAAATCACTGATGTTTTCATTTATTAATTACGCATTTACATTCTTTCATTTAGTTATTCACTTATTTATTCATTTTTTCACTTATTTTCTCATTCATTCATTCTTTTACTCTCTGAATTATTTTTCTTCTCTTCATCATTGATTTATTCATTTAATTATTCGTTTATTGTTTCTTTATCTTTTCATTTATTCAATCAAACCTTTATTTAATGATTCTTTTGTTTTAAAAAATATGTTTCATAACCGAATAGAAAATATTTCAAAAGAAAAAAAATTTTTTTTACTTTGCCCCTTGAAAAAAAAAAGTGATAATTTTCCACTTTTTTTTTCCTTCAAATTTAGTGCCAAAAATAAAAAATGTTTCAATACAAGTTATATTGTAAAATACAATGTTCTTTCTTTGTGCATTGTAATTTCCAAAAGAAATTTCTGATTTGTTAATTTTTAAAATATACAGTCATCTTAGCCATTTCACTTTGCCCCACATTCCCCTACTTTCCTACGTAGAAAAGGTTTCAGCCCTGATTAATTTTTATGTAAAAAATAATGTAAAGAAAAGTTGTTAATTTTTGTATGCAAAATAATAAAAAGAAAATTAGTCTAAATTTTGCCACATGTGGCGGTGGAATCATCCATCGGCAAGAAATGATCACTGAAATAAAATGATGGAAAGACCATGTCGCTTTTTAGCCTACTTTCCCAGTAAAAGTCAGAGAAAGAAGAAAAAAGCTTGAAAAAAGGCTTAATGCATCTTGAAAATATTACGAAAAATAAAAAAAAAGTTAAAAAAAAAAATAATAATTAAATAAGTGTCGAAAAATTAAAAATTGGAAAGTAGGGTAATGAGATGGGGGAAAATGTCTCTCGGTATGTCTGTCTGTCCCACTTTAATAACTTTTGAGTGAGTAGTCCGATTCGAACAAATTATTTTTTGTTCGAAGGATATCGGCGAGGACAACTCATTCCTCTATTTCACTTTTTGATTTGAACTACTTTTTGTTCAATTTTGAATAGTTCAAAAAAACTTAACATTAGCGCTTACGGGGAAATTCAAGGCCCGAACTGAGATGCGAATTTGCTTCAAACAAAATTTGTAGGAAAAAGCTTTTGATGAAAAACTTGTCTATAAAATATCTTTTTGATTTGAACAATTTTCCGTTCAATTTTGAACACTTCAAATCCCTTAACATTAGCGCCTACGGGGAAACTGAAATTCAATGCAGATTCCGTACTTCACGGCGGATTTACTTCAAACAAATTTTCTTGGAAATAACTCCAGAATTCGACTCCGAGAATTTAGGGGCACCTGACTCCGACTCCTGTGCGTGACAATTAGTCGGACTCCGACTCCCCGACTTCGACTTCGTAGCTTTTGCAAAAATGTATACTCGGAGGAAAAATGACTGACTCCGATTCTTGGATATTCGGCTCCGACTTCGACTCTTTTATGCCAAAATGAGATTCACCCCTACTCCGACGTCAAAGCCATGGTTTTAACTGTGAAATAATTATTGTTAATATGACTTATTTCACTTTTATTTTCACTCTAAAGTTTTAATTTAGGTATTCAGTTTTCGGCGGATAAACTCGAAGCCATGTATGTTTCTACACAAAGATATGCGCAAACGATTTTCTTTTTTTTTTTTTGGCAATGAAAATTATTTCTTTAAGTTGACAGTTTATTGTTTTTATTTATTTTGGTAAGTGCATTAACTCATTTAAAAAATTATTTTTGGCAACAGGGGAAAAAGAAGCGATTTTTTTTTTTTTTTTTTTGATCTGACGTATTTATTTTAATGAGCTTATTAATTGTAATTATTATTTTTTCGTTTTGAAAGCGGTTAAAGATTTTTTTAAGGAAAAAAAAATGTAATAGCCGCTTTGTTTAAAAGGTTCTGCTATTTTATTTGTTCGTTTATTTATTTATTTATTTATTTATTTTACACATCTAATTTTTTAGATGAGTGAGGCATATTTTATTCCTAGAAATTAGCTTAAAATATTAAAAATTATGTTTGAAACAATTTGCGATTTTAGCTATTTTTGAGAATATTGATCAGACACTAGAAAGTAATATGGGTATACGGGAAAGTAGGCTCGTTTAGTTCTAGACGGAACTTCATGTTAAACATTTTGCTTTATTCTGACGATTTAAAATGTATCGAGATCTTAACACCACGCAGTCAGTTAAAGCCTCTATGCTATTATAGACAAATGTGGACAATGGAAAGTTACGAAAAGGCAATGGCAACCACTGGGCGGTTCAATAAAACTTTTTTTCAGCTGGAGTACAAGATACCCAGTGTTGCCAGATTGGGGGAAATTTCCCCATTTTGGGGAAATCTGGCGCTCTCTGGGGACATTTTGGGGAAATGGGTTTTGAGGGGAATTCATTGGGGAAAATTTTTTTCCTTGGTCAAAACCTGGGGGGAAAAAACCTCGAGGGAAAAAAGAATTGGGGCGCTTGGAATTGGTGATTTTTTGCTTGTCCTTATAATGTTTTCCATAGCTGTTGTACACTTTAACAAATTTTTCAAAACTTTTTGTGCTTTACTTGACCTTTTCTTTGAGTTATGGCTGTAAATCGCACATTTTTCTGTGGCAACTGGTTACTGTCTGTTTTGTTATTTTCAAAGCCCTTATTTTATTTATTTATTTATTTATTTATTTATTTATTTATTTATTTTTTTTTTTTTTTTTTGAAAATTTGTGAATGATTTAAAGTAAAGTATCATTTTAGATTGGAACAGGTTTGGCTTTTGAAATGTACAGGGAGTTTATATGATTACTTATTAGTATGAAACAAACCTTCCAAGATATGCAATAATAACACTGTTGTTGAACGTACAAAAGTCGTATATTTGTAATACAAAGCAAATCAGGCAGATCACATACAAGTCTTTTCGCAAAAACTTTGGGAATTTTCAACCTTTTTTTTTTTTTTTTTTTTTTGTAAATATTCCAAGCAGTTGGAAGCATTATTCTTTTAAGAACTCTTTTTAACTTAAATGTTTATTCTTCCGTTTATAGTACGGAGTTCCCAAGGTTCGAAAAATGCGCAACAAAAATCAGCAATGAAAATGCTTGTTAAACTCATGTGCAGTAAATTCGACTTATTTATAATTCTTACTTACAAAGCGGTAACGCAGAATAATATTTAAAAATAAATAATGCAAAACTTATCAGTTTAAATGCATAGCAAACCTATAAAAGACATGCTGCGGCATTTTTTTTTCCTCGCTGCAAACCACGCTTAAACTATTCCCAGCAGGATAGTATGTATACATAGTTTATTTGAGTTCGTTTACAATACACATAGATCTGGTTTCCAAGTCTTCAGAGATTAATATTTTAATTAAAGCAGCTTTTTGTAAATTTTCTTACTAAGAGATTTATGATTTTAAATTGAAAACCATATTTCTCGGTAAACATATGATATTATTCGAGAAAGATTTTTTAAACACTTTATCAGAAGCAAAACTATTTTTCAAAACTAAAACTGCTGTATAGATAAGTATTTTGAAATCTAAGTAAAAGAATAAACTTAAAGCAATTTTTCTCCAATTTTGATATATTTCTTTATTATAGCGTATTTTTAAACAGGCAGCTCATACACATGAGAAAAAAGAATAAATCAAATAACAAATGAAAAACACACAACAGGGATTTTCTGCCGTTACAGATGTATCACTTGGTGCTTTAAGACCCTTCAAAAACTCTAAATACCCTAAATCCTTGCTTCATTTTAGGCACTTTTAGAGAATAGGGACCCTTATATATAATTCAATTAAATATTTACATTTTTCGAAAGCAGTTTTTTTTAATATTTTGACTCCATAACAAATGTAACTCATAAGAAATATCTTTTAGAAAAACTTAACAAAATTCGGAAACTTTACACGCAAGAAATTGAATTGTAACTAATTTTAACCAATAAGAGTATGATAGCAATATATGTCTTTACAAGATTTTAAATAATTAAAAAAAAAGAAAGGTAAATTGTTCTTTTATACGAGGACCTGTCGCCACGGACGTATCACAAAAAAAGAGACATATGAGTTCTAAACTATTGAAATTTAAGTGATTTGTATTTTGCTACAAAGCCTTCAGTTCATTATCACACTTTAAATAAGCATAAAGAGTTGAGTTTTATTAATCTTTACTTATAATAAAGCTGAAACTCTCGTTGTCTGGATGTCTCTCTGTCTGGATGTCTGGATCTCCGTGACGCTTATAGCGCCTAGACCGTCCGGCGCATTTTTATGGAATTTGGCACAATGTTAGTTTGTAGCATGAGGGTGTGCACCTCGAAGCGATTTTTCGAAAATTCGATTTTGTTCTTTTTCTATTCCAAATTTAAGAACATTTTCCCGAGCAAAATTATCATAAGATGGACGAGTAAATTACTAAGCTATCATAACGTGGAATCATAGCATGGGAAAGCCAATTAGCGAGAAATTCACCATGCATTATTTGTAAATATACAGGCGAACCAAAAGACATTTTAATTTTCTACTACGGGCAAAGCCGTGCGGGTACCACTAGTAAGTAATAATGTGCTCAGCTAACCCAGATTTGATTTCTCTGATTAATTACAAAACACAAATCACTGATTCAAAGTTTTAATTTTATTGCAACTGACCTATTAATATAATTTGTCCATACAGTTCACTTTTCCAGTAACAGTATTTACATAACCCGTAAACATTAAACGTCTTTGAAAACATTTTAATCCAACTAACGTGAACATCCATTTCCAAAACTTTAATGTTCATATAAATACGGCAACATAACTATCATTAAGGTATTAAACAAATGAGCCAGGCTTTGCTTATATTTTCATTTATGACACAAATCTGGCTCAAAGAGAAGATTTGTTTGAGTAAGCGATAATAACCGAAATAAATAATGCGTAATTTTGACATTGAGCTAAGATAGAGGAATTAAAACAGAATTAGCGTAATTAATTCTTAATGTAGGAAATTACTCATGGGAAAATGTTTCGGATATTAAGACATTTAGCTTTAAATATTTAGCAATATCAAGCTCTTAAGAGCTCTTTTCAACTGAAATTCTCTCCTTTGGAGTAATAAATTTTAAATCAATCCAATAACTTTTAGATTTTAAGATTAAAGGAAAATCATGCCAATTAATGTTAGAAGATTATTTATCGCTATGTTTCACATACCATGTGGCCGTAACGGCCTAAAGATTCGAACCAACTAGAACGAAGTAATGCCGAAAAATTACTATCGTTGTTGTCTTCTTTCGGTTCACTTTTAAATCAAAAAGTCCCCCCCCCCCCCATTTTGAGTGATTCTTACTTGTTGCTTTATGAAATCCCAGATAGCACTGTCTGGTGTTGTCTTATTCGGTTGATTCTTACTTGTTGCTTAATGAAACCCAAGAGAGCATTGTCTGGTGTTGTCATTATCGGGTGACTCTTACTTGTTGCTATATGAAACCCCAGAGAGCATTGTCTGGTGTTGTTATTATCGGTTGATTCTTACTTGTTGCTTTATGAAACCCCAGAGAGCATTGTCTGGTGTTGTCATTGTCGGGAGATTCTTACTTGTTGCTTTATGAAACCCCAGAGAGCATTGTCTGGTGTTGTCATTATCGGGTGACTCTTACTTGTTGCTTTATGAAACCCCAGAGAGCACTGTCCGGTGTTGTCATTATCGGTTGATTCTTACTTGTTGCTTTATGAAATCCCAGAGAGCATTATCTGGTGCTGTCATTATCGGGAGATTCTTACTTGTTGCTTTCTGAAGCCCCAGAGAGCATTGTCTGGTGTTGTCATTATCGGGTGACGTTTACTTGTTGCTTTCTGAAATCCCAGAGAGCATTGTCTGGTGTTGTCATTATCGGGACTTCTTAGAAACCGGACAAAAAGAGCTGGGGAGCTGGTGAATGTCCCCGAGAAATATCTGCGAAAACATGGCGCAGAATTCAGCTCTGTAACGACATGGATGGCATTCAGACCGATTTTTCACAGCTCTTAAGACTTCGAGGTCACTGCGCATAACAAGTATCAAACCATAAATTTAAACGTAGTGGCGCAGCAGATGTTCCGGTTAGATGGTCAGCAGAACGTCCCCAGTGTTTAGTAGGGTGGTATAAAAATACATGTAAAAAAAATAGTTTCTCCTAGATAACAAGACATCCCTCAATATTTTTAGACTTGTGGATAATAATATACTGGAAGAATTTTAGCTTCCTATTTCAATTGAAAAAGGTTGCTTAACCCCCTCCCCCAAACTTCATCAGTATGAGGAGGAGAGTTTAAAAAAATTCATTGATTTGAAAAAATAATACTACATATTATAATATACACGAGTAATATGCATATACATTGCAATAAAAACATTATTTACAAAAAAAAAAAAAAAAAAAAAACAGCTAGGGAAATTAAATGTTTCTAAAATTGTGACATTTTCTATGCTACGGCTAATGCTAAATGGAGGGGGTCATTGAGCACCGTTTTAAAGTTTGAGTAAGAAGCTAAAACTTTTACAGCATAACAACCCAAATTAAAAATAATAGAATATCAGAACTATTTAAACAAAACTTGCCCCAGAGTCGGGAAAAATGAACGCATGCAAATTAAAAAGACTAAAACTCGTTACTCATGAATGGGTAAATCAAGTTAAACAACTTTTCAGATATTATTTTAACAATTTATGGATCATTAACACATTGGAAAAATAGATGGATTTTTTATATGGATCAAAAAATTAGAATAATATATTCTTTCAAAGTGAATTTTGAAACGTAGAGAAATTATTTGCATACCTGTTGCCCTATAGTTTGTCACAAGTATGGAGCTTGGCGGCCGGATAATTTTACGCTCTTTTAAAAGCATTTTATTGCTCAGAATGGGTGGTCAAGGTGATAAATAGGAAAAAAAACGAAGTTACACATTGTATCATTTCTTAAAGTTAGAAAAAAAACTATCAAACTCAATTCAAATGAACGTTTTACAACCTAAGGTATGTCAGATTTTAAAGGAATATAGAAGGACTGACCAACTAAAAAGTAACCGAAGTAAATTGTCCAAAATAATCATTGAAAAATGCTTCTTACGTCCATAAGTGTTGGACAGAATGTATGGTTATCTTATTCATGCTAAATACACTTGGATGGTTGCATAAACTGTGGTTTTAATTGCGGATCTACGAAGTAAGACCAAAGATAAACATGAAGCAGAAACGTGCACGACTCTCCGGGAGCAAAGAGAAGCTCATACAGGGGCAACAAGGTTGGAAAAATATTACATTCAGTGATGGATCTTTTTTTGAAATATCTGTGAACAAAAAATGGTGTTCGAGTTTGAGGTTTAAAAAGAAAAGCGTATGAGAAATCTTGTGTAAGATGTTCTCTCTACTTTGACACATCCTTCTTGGTTTGTGTGTGCATGAGGGCTGCTGGAATTGGGAAGTTATATACATCTTAAAATATAAAAAAAAGCGTGACTACCGCTGTTTATCAATAATACTGCATGCTACTTAATTTGAGGCACAGCAGTTACACATTTAGTAACACATTTTATCTTTCAGCAAGATTCTACTCTGTGTCACATCTCTAAATCGACTCGTAGATTTTAAACAGAAAGTGGAATTTCTGTATTAAAATTGTCAAGCAACTCAACCAATCTCAATACGATCAAGAATTTGTGGTACCGTCAAAGTTAAAGAAAACGGTTCAAGACCTGGTGCCCGCTAACAAAATTGAGCTCGTTGCCGCATTGAAGAGGGTATGGAAACTGTCAGAAACGATTAATGTAAACAGGTGGTAGAATCCGTGTGAGAAAGGATTAAAGCATTGAATCCAGCAAAGCCAGCATTCTATGATTGACATTGTTTCTTTTGAAAGTGTTTCTCCCCCTTTAATTTGAATATTCTAATTTTTTGACTCGATGTAATTCTTCATCACTATAAACTTTCGGATTATTCTGTCTAATATTATTTTTAATTGAGTATATTTGAAATGAAATGCACTTTAAGGTCTAAGAAAGGTGGCACGTTTATTGAAATGCCCAATTTTCACTTGTATTTGGTTAGAATAAACTTTTTTCCAAAAAGTGGGAAGTATTCTATTATTTTGAATTTGGGTTGTAATACTATTAGTAAGTCTAAAAAAAATAGGGGATGTCTTGGACAATTGCTGAAAAAAAGTTTTTTTTTTGAACCACCGTAGTGTTTAGTGTTCCAAGCACGACCACTAAGCCACTGGGTCAAAATAGAGGTGAGTATGCCCACTTCCAGGTCACCCTGGAGCGCTCACTTGCACTGCGGGATGGGAATTGAACTAACACTATAATTTTTAGTATGGTGCGTTGGTTTTTTTCAATTATATGAAATAAGTGTTCAAAGTTTCACACAAATCTAAATATACGTAATATTTCTCAGTTATTAAACGGGAAAAGACATGAACTTATATTTTGCTGTCCCATTAGTACGAAAATTACAAATTTTCAATTTTTTCCTACACTAATGACCGTACACGTCAACGTAATAGTTAACGACAATAATTTAAAAGTACGTAAAATATTAAATAACTTAAAGTAATGTATCAAACAACAATGTTTTTATATCAGGTTAACACGCAATTATAATGGTTTCTAGGAAGCTTTAATTAGGTTTAAGTTTGATAGAAAGAGCTATAGTTGCCTTTAACCAGCTAAAATATTGCTCGTTTAAATTAGTGGCAATTTTTCTACAAGGTTTTAACTGCACAAGGAAACGAAAGAGAGAGATAGGGGGGGGGGGGGGGAGAAAGTAAAACACATTTTTTGAGAGAAAAGTTTTAACTACAAATACACGTTCGCCTTAAATATTACAATTAGCACTGAAATAAACATCTTATACCTAAAAATGCAGCAGTTATTTAAAATCTTTTTTTTTTAATAATGAGTTAGCATGATTTGAAAAAAAATGAAGAGAATTATTTTGTACCGTAAAAGAAAAAATTTAGAGACGTTCCAGGAAAATAATGAGCAGATTATCTGTTCATCAGTCAGCTCATCATCAGAATCAGTCGACGGATGTCGACTGATTCTTTTTAGAGATTTCTCAACTGCATAGTGCATGGTGAAATCCCGTGAGTGTTTGGTGAAATCCCGACCGATTTGATACACATATCGGTGTTTTCTTGGCTGAGCTTTATTTTCTCATGTTTTTTTTTCTTTCTTTTTGTTTTTCAAATAAAACTTATTATTCGAGAGCTTTGAAATTCTGATCCTCAACGCCTTTTAGTGTGACGGAAGTGACATAGTTGTTTTTTAATTGTTGCCAAAAACAATGATAAATAATAGTAAATATAAAGTTACTGTTTGATAAACAATAATTTTTGAGATGTGACGTTCATGAACGAACGGGTCCAAAAGAATAAATCCTTAAAATGAACGGGTCAAGAGGATTTTCTAAAAAATGAACAGTTTGTAACATAGTAATGATGCACTTGTGATAAAATCGCGTTTTTTTTATTTAGAATTCTGCTTTATTCTTTATTATTTTTGATTTTTGTACTTCATTTGCATTTTTTCAATGTGCCCGTTAGTAAAACTTGTTTTTGCTACAAATAAAATGTTTGGACTTTCTACTTCTTCCCCACGCACCTTTCAGAATCCTTCTCACGCTTTTTGTCGCCAAAAGTATTTTTAAAAATTCCTTTTATCACTTTTGGCTATCCTTTCGTCCACTATCTATAACTTTCCTATTAACCATCTACACAAACCATTATTACTGTCTATTTTTTCTTTGTTTTAATATTTGCTACTTTTTAATTTTATTATTATTATTTTTTTTTTTTTTTTTTTTTTTTTTTTGTTTTTGTTTTATCCCAGGGTTACTATGGGATCATTTTGAAGCGCCCTAATATTCAGGAGAGTCCTGTTTTTGAAATTTAATTATTAGGTGCCCCGGCTAAATTACTGATATTTTTGTTGGGACTTGTTTCGTTATGACCTATTGGTATATGTACATCTGAACTTTCTGCATCTGAACAGAAATAAAATATTTTTTGATTAATTTTTTATAGGCATATTTTCCAACTATTATGTAATTTAATTATTTTCCAATGAAAGAATATTACTGATGTATTGAAACATTTTTAATGTACGTGAATTCAATAGAGATCACTTGTAACGAAATGAATTAAAATTGACGAAGTCGAACAAATGAACGAGCTCAATGAACGGGTCAAAAGAATGAACGATCCTCTGATGAACGGATGATTAAAATGAACGACATGCCCTTCTCTATACTATTAGATACGAGAAAGTTGTTGTTGGTATACGGGGAAGTAGGCTCGTTTAGTGCTGTACGGAACTTCTTGTTATAACCTGCATTGAAACGTAATATACAGAAAGTAGTTGTCAAACCCCGAAAACATATGGTGTTATCTCTCAGTTGAAACTATAATTTTTGTAATCCATTTCAAATTGAACAACACAAATTTTCAGGGTGAAAATTAACAAAATGTTTTCAAATCTTAGAAAATTTTAACACCCTAATTGTTGGATATTATCTGATATCTAGCTTTTATTACCAGTACATGTGAAAGTAACGAGGTACGGGGAGATATACCGTATCTCACGGTGAGCAAGACCCACACATTAAGGGGTAAACACCCAGCTGAGCGGAAGCTCAGTATGGTGACCTTCCCCGGCGCAATAAGCACCAAGCCCGTCCGTAGCACAGACGACTATCGACCGCCGCACTCAGTCCCGCGGGGGGCCCGCTACGCGGACCCCTCGTGAGATGGAACCTAAGGCCCACGGCTAAGAGCTGGGGTGCGTGCGGAGAAAAGTACATGTAAAAAAAAAATTTCTCACAACTATCTCTGCAGAATTTATCTGATTACGTTTCTATTGACATGTCTCATACTTCTGTAGAGTCTTGAAGTGACGTATGATCCTACATTCATGTGCCTTAACTTATTACCGAGCCGCGAAAATTCTGTCAACGAGCCATTTCTTGGTAACTCTATCTGTCTCTCCTTAAAGCAATAGATTATACAGGGTGTTCCGTTTTAATCTGCAAGACCTCTATTTTCGCTACCGTTAGTCTTAGATGCATACTTCCAATTGCAAAAATGTTCAAAATCAGATGCAGAGTTAAGATATTGAAAATTTGAAGTGAAAATAAAAAATGAGTCAAAAAATACGAAATGTAACTTTTTATACGGGCCCCAGGTCTCCTAACTTATGTTTAGAGAAATAATCTCCATTAAAAACTATTTCTGACACAAAAAACATGACATTTGTGCGACCAAAACTCAAGGAGATATTCCAATTCAACGTTGTAAGCGACCATACAGAAGATGAGATTGCAACTTGTCGCCCTTTCAGAAGAATGACTGGTTGTTAAAGTAGAAAACCAAGGTATTTATATTTTTCATTGCGATTAAAAAAGTTATACAAATGTTATTCCGTGATACGCAAAATTTACCTTTTTTTACGGGCCCCAGGTCCCCTAACTAATATTTAGAGAAATAATCTCCATCAAAACTATTTCTGACACAAAAAACATGACATTTGTGCGACCAAAACTCAAGGAGATATTCCAATTCAACGTTGTAAGCGACCATACAGAAGATGAGATTGCAACTTGTCGCCCTTTCAGAAGAATGACTGGTTGTCAAAGTAGAAAAACAAGGTATTTATATTTTTCATTGCAATTAAAAAAGTTATACAAATGTTATTCCGTGATACGCAAAATTTACCTTTTTTACGGGCCCCAGGTCCCCTAACTTATATTTAGAGAAATAATCTCCATCAAAACTATTTCTGACACAAAAAACATGACATTTGTGCGACCAAAACTCAAGGAGATATTCCAATTCAACGTTGTAAGCGACCATACAGAAGATTAAATTGCAACTTGTCGCCCTTTCAGAAGAATGACTGGTTGTCAAAGTAGAAAAACAAGGTATTTATATTTTTCATTGCGATTAAAAAAGTTATGCAAATGTTATTCCGTGAGACGCAAAAACACACTACAAAAAACTGGAACAATTTGAAAAACCACTCTATGCACACATATAATTTTAAACACTTGTTAATCGCTATATTTTCCCCCAAAAGGTGTTATTGACGGCGAGTGTAAAGTGGTGTAAGTCACAAAACGCTGCGTTTCGTATCTCAGTGACTATTGGTCGTACTATTTTTAAACTCTTTGTGTTGGAATTATTTTTCAATGCGTAACGTAGGCTATAACTTATTTCTAAAAATATTTAGTCTAAAAATACTTATTTAATGTTTTATGCGATTTTTAGCAGCTATTTGTATTTTATTGTGTAAATTTTAACCTATTGATAAGCGAGATCTTAAACAAATATTTAACCCGTTGCCGAAGGATAATATGAAATTCAGCTCTGCTTTCTGCGGTGAAAATTTCCTACCTTGATGTCTCAATTGAGAAAGGATAAATGGTAGAGAGAGTAAAGTCTTCATTTTCTGAAGCAACGATCTCAGTTTGCTTGAAATATTTTAAAGTTATGTGTCGGAATAAATCGAGTTTCTTAATAGGTTCGCGTAAAACGTGTCTTCCTTTCGTTATAGTTGAATCAAAAAGTACCGTGCGTACAACATTTGATTCCAACGAAAATCATTTGAATATTGGTGCCACTGCAAAGATGTTGAGGATTACCAAACTAATTAGTAACATTAGTGGACTAACTAATTAGTACATTATTAAAGGAAAAGATGGTTTAATTTATGAAAGAGACAGATCTTATTTCTGTCCAGAAAAATAACAACAGGATGTACAGGTATCCCTCGTATAACACGGTTAATCCGTTCCGTGTAATATCGAAACCGTGTTATGCGCGACCTATAAATAATGTAAAACAAGGAATGTGTACCGTGTTATATCGAAAGCAAGTCATAAGAAGCAAATTTTATAATTGCTGAAATTTCGGCTCAATAGAACATACAAACGAAAACTGACTACCAGAACATAAAGACTTACTGATTTAAAAATAAGAGTTGTTATAAACGATAAAACTTAATTATACATACATCAGCTTAAAACCGTTATGCACAGGACTTTATCAACTCTCTTTACTAAGAACGAAACGAATTCTATAAGAAAAAAAAATCTGACGTGAGCTTTTCTGTAACAATAAAGTTTGTCTGAGCAACAACAAAACAAAATATAAAATGAAATAAATAGAATTATTCTATTTATTTTATTTCATATTCGCAACTCCAGAGCTCGAATACGCTACCTTGCGGAGATTAACAATACTAAAGAAAAAGGTAAAACATTCCATTCCACGTGTTTTCTTTGGGGTAAAGTACAAGCATCAGACAGTTTGTGATGTAATGTAAATTCAGAAGAATAGAAAAGAAAGTTTCCCACTAACACGATGAAAAATTACTGTCATTCACTAAGCGTCAAAGCAAGTTATAAGTTGCGGCGTGTGTTTGTTTTACCTTTTTCGTCCGCCATTAGACAGTGGCTGCAGCGTCCCCTATAGTTTATCGGAGTTCCGAATTTTGTTTCGGCTACATTTTTTACTTATCGTTTGCCAATATTTAGCTTATGTTTAATCCTAATGTTATTTTCTTACAATGCATTAGAAACAAAATAATATTCATCTTTTTGCTTTTAGAACACTGATGAGAAAAATAAAGTATGTACTTAAAAGTTGAAAGTTTGTGTTATATGGGGAAACCAAATTTTTGGAGCTCGAGACAGACAATTTTTCGTAAAAGTTTCATAAAAACAAAGTAAAAACTTATCACGGTGACTATCATACATTTTTTAACAGTGTAATGAACAAAAACGAAATTCCTTCTTTTAAAATTCGTGTTGCATCAAAACCGAGTAGTACTTAAAATCAAGTTTCGTACCGTGTCATATTGAAACCGTGTTATAATAATCGCAAATTGGGTACCGTGTAATATCGAAACCGTGTTGTAGACGTACCTTGATATACGAGGGACGCCTGTATACAAAAAAACAGTGGGTGATTTAAATCTTTGGCTGAAAGAATAAATCATGCAATGTATGAAGCTCATTCAAATACGAGTGGAAAAATAGTTAATTAAACCAATGCTTAGCTTTAGAGCGGGATTATCGTTTAAACGTTTTCGTGCAAAGGATTGGACCGCAAATCAATCGCAGAACACCTCCGTGGCATGTCACACACATGGGGTGACTGTTTATGTTGCTTAATAACTTGTTTAATTAAAAGTATATAATTATTTATTATTTCTTTCAAAAGTGTCTCAAATACTAATTGTTTAAGTATATTTATTTATTTATTTTTTAATATTGTGTTTTAGTTCGTTTTAATAGGAAAAGGAATTATGTCACACAATAAATTCTGACCTAAGTTACCCTAACACAAAATGCCATTTCTTATTAACAGGTGGCAGTAATGACAACCCTTTTTCTTTTTCCCATGATACAAGGGAGCCCCCTTGTTTATTTTCAGTCATAAAGAAGTTGTGAGATTTTTGTTGAAAAACAAGAAGATAGTTTTTGTTTTTAAAATTCAAGTGTGGTTATTGGGAATTCTCACCTCGGTGAACTTAACTTTTAAGGATGTAAATTAATGCAAAAAAGAAAGTGCAAATGTTTTCACATGCTTAGCATGTGCAGATATTAGCAGCGAAGAAAAAACAAATTTCCTTGAAAAAAGTATCCTATAGGCCTATATTAATGAAAAAATCCCCACTTCCATGACAGACCTAATCAATGTCATTATTTCTGAGGTGAGAATAAATTATGGAGGGGAAATACATCAATTTTAGAGTCTTTCAAAATTAAAACTAACCAGTGATTTCTCAAATTAACTAAGTCGGAAATATATTAATACTATTATATTTTTAACACAAATTAGAACTGAAAGGAAAACTAAAATTTCAGCCATACTTTAATTCAGAGAACTTAATATTAGATTTACACTAATCATTAAAATAGCTTTTGAGTAAAATAACTGGAATTTAGCTAGGCCACTGTTTTTGGTTACTTCTAATAGGTAACACTTTCATGTAAGAATAAAAAAAAAAAGGAAACAAAAGATTTCGAAACTGAAAAATATTGTCGTTCAAAAGTTACACATTCTGGAGAATGAACCTTACAGGTTTTTTAAAGGGTGTTCAAGCATTTAGTATAAGGAAGTGATTATTTTACATCAATAGTGGGATTTTCGTATACTCAAGCTTTTTTTTTCCCCCTTTTTTCTTTTTTTTTTTTTTAAACGATATAGCTTTTGGATTTTTTTTTTTTTTTTCGTATGGAAGACAGGGGAGCGGGGTACCCCTCCTTTTGCTCTAGATGTACTGTGGTTTTTAATTACGCTGTTTTTATTGCTGGGGGAGGAGAGCGAGTGATATTTTCGTTGTAAAGGTTAGATGGCTAATCGGCTGGGTTAGGGCAGGGTATCAGCTTGGCGAGATAGGTGATAAACAAAGGTTCGTGGATTTTTTTTTACATTTTAAAGCTACTAATGTTTTGGCGAACTATTCTGAAATGCGAGGCATATATTTTAGAGATTTTTTTAATAGGATGCATTTTGGTTAAAGAAAAATTAATATTGTAACGGATCCGGTGCGACTTCCAACTTTCTTGAAATAACGACAGTTCTTGAGAAAACTACAGGAGATTTATTTACACTATGTACAGGAAAGATCGTCAACAACTGCTAAATTAATCATCAGCAATTAAGCTAACATCACTCAACACCGTAAACTCAACGGTTACACACGTATTTACTTCCAAATACGAAAAACAACACAGCGAAATGTCTCGCAATAAAAAGAGCTAATACACTCTCAGTTCAAATTCTCAAGCGAGACTGACTTTTTATCATGCGGGACGCTTTTTATAGGCATCGAAAGAGAACTCTCAAATATTCCACAAGATTCCCGAAAATTGTAGACCGTTATTTTATTTCTTTCCATTTACAAATTTTATCATTCAGAAATGAGGGGGCCATATACTTCGGCCGAATGTCCGGGGGCTGTATATCCATTACAAGAAACTATTTACAGGTTACGTTGCTACAATAATTTTAGATGGAAGATAATTTAGTAAACGCCTAATTTAGCTAGATTATGACAAATTAATCATAAAAATAATTACTCTTTACAGAATTTTTAAAAATATTTTGTTTACACCAAGGGGAAGGGGGGAGGGGAGTTTTTTTTTTTTTTCATTTATTCAAGGGTTTTCCTTTAAATTCTTGGCACGGGCAACGCAGTGCGGGGACTGCTAGACAATTTATAAAATAGCGTTGAAATTGTGTATTTTTCACCAGAATGGTCTATCATCAAATAACTTGTTATCTCAGTTAATAACTCGGTAAGGTATGAACATTTTCCTCTATTGAATGCTTTAACTGATTTGTAAAGTTATTTCATGAAATACCTAGTTATTCTATGAAAAAGCTAAACTGGGCACATTAATGGCAACATAATATATTCCGAAGAATATAGTGTTCCTGCGCTTATTTTCGTACAAATTAAGCTCTGACCAAGACAGCACCCAAGTGCAATACTAATGCTTACGTTCTTGTATTAGTATTCCGGGGAAAAATAATATTCGTAGATCATAAATAATTGGTTCCATTATTCCATCAGCGTAGCTAAAGCGAAAAACCCTTCTAGATAAGAATTCCAAGATGGGAAACAAGTGCGCAATATGGAAGCATGATTAAACAATAAATCAATAACGACAGTAGCAAAAAGCAACCAACATATCTACCTTATTCATGCGTTAGAAGACGACAGATAATCAGTCTCTAACCCACTAGATATTTAAAATAATCGAAAACGTTAAAAGCGTTTTCAGAAAAATATTTTGCTGCCATAAAGAAAATGAAAAAGGATGTTTTCCTTTTCTAATAGTATGTCTGTCTTTTATCAACTCGAAAACTACCTGGTGAACTTTGCTGGAAATATTAGTTTGCAAGGACGCTCATATAGGGGGCAAGTGGGGGCTCGAGCCCTCCCCCCCCCTATAAGTTAGAACTTGTTTGCTTTTGGATCTTTTTTCTTTCCAGAAATGTAAAAACCTTTCTTCTTCAGCCATTAATGAATAAGTTATTAAAAAGGTCAAATTTTAATGACTCTAATCTTTTCTAAAATTGGTTTCCATGGGGAAAATATCCCGCTAAACCATGGAGAAAATATCTGAGCCCCCCCCCCCCCTCCTTACAATTTTGCATATGGGCGTCCTTGTTAGTTTGTGCTTAGCCCTGTTCGAAAGATACAGGGTTAGCGTAAAAAAATTAACTCGGTTTTAAAATTGTATATTTCATAAACTATTATATGTACAGGGTCCATTATGAAATTAATAAGCATAATGTTATTGTGACGCGACGATAGATGGCAGCACGGTAAAACTGGCTGGAAAATGTGGTGGGGGACATCTCAAAGACATCCGGTCGTCAGTTGAGTTCGAGCAGTGTGAAAGGAGATACGTGCCTCCGCTTGAAGTGTGTTTTCAACTTTTGTAACATGACACGATGAAGCATTCGCTTAAACAACGAAACGCCGTAAAGTTTTGCGTGAGGCTTGGAAAAAATGCAACCGAAACCTTCCAGATGTTGCAAGAAGCCTTCAAGGACGATTGCATTTCAAGTCACAAAGCCTTCATCATTACCAATTTCCTGTCCCGGAGCAACACCCCGGTGATCCCTCACCCTCTTACAGTCCCGACTTAGCTCCATGTGACTTCTTTTTGTTTCCACGACTCAAGAGAAAGATGAAAGGAAAACATTGGGAAACCGTGGAAAACATCCAACACCATGTTACAACGTTCCTGAGAGGCATTCCCTTCAAGGAGTTTCAGGGTGCCTTTCAGGCGTGGCTAACACGTCTCCGCAAGTGTATTGATGCAGGAGGAATGTATTTTGAAGAATATTGAACATTTGTACAAATTACGATCAATAAACAAATTTTGCCAGTAAATGCTCATTACTTTCATAATGGACCCTGTATATCACATCTATAACATAGATTCTGTAGGGTTTCACTGTGAATTTTTTGTAACGCTGCAGATATGCGGTCGATCAGCTCTTGCAATGTTGTAGGCAATAAGGGGGGCTAGGGGGGTTTCAAAAAAAACTTTTTTTCAGCTAGAGTACAGGACACCCCTTATTTTTTTTACACTTACTAATAGTATTATGCTGTAAAAGGTTTAACTTCTTACTTAAATGTTAAGACGGTGCTCAATGACCCCTCCATTTAACGTTAGCCGTATCACAGAAAATGCCACAAATTTAGGAACATTTAATTTACCCAGCCGTTTTTTTTCCTGTAAATAACTGTTTTATTGCAATGTATATGCATGTTTCTAGTGTATATTTTAATATGTAGCATTGTTTTGTTAGTTCGAAGTATTTTTTTAACCCCCCTCCCCATACTGATGAAGTTTGAGGGAGGGGGTTGAGCACCCTCTCTCAGCTGAAATAGGAAGCTAAAATTCGTCCAGTGTATTACTATCCACAAGTCTAAAAATATTGAGGGGTGTCCTGGTATCTAGGAGAAACTTTTTTTTTTACATGTATTTTTGAACCACCCTAATAGTGGTGTATAAACACTATCTTTGACGAAAGATCATTAAAAAAATCACATGGGGTTAGTTTTGGAGATCTGGCTGGTCAACGCATAAAGGGTAAATCACCATCACCTGCACGGCCAATCCAGCGCTGCGGAACATCAGTGGCGCAGCGAAGTGATTTAGTTAGCCTCTGGGGGGTGTTTTTACCCCGAGGTGGAGGGGGTTTGGAGGTAAAAGCATCCCCCCCAGAGGTCTTGGTTTTAATATTGTTGCCAATCCTAAAACAATACACATGTAAGGGCTGTTTTGAACAAATACCCCTTCCGGAAGGATTTTCTGGCTGTGCTTGTGCGGAAAGTGCACGTTTAAGTAGTTCTTACGTTTAAAAAAACTTTCACAGTTAATCTTCATTTTCATGTAGGGGAAAGTGGGGTAAATCCGGGACCCTAAGATTTGCAGGCTCCCAGAAATCAGTTTTTAGCATAAAGAAACAAAATTTTGCAAAAGTATGCACTAGTTATCTATTAATGCAACCACAGTTTCAAACACCATAATAGTTTTGTTTTTAAAATTTTTATTAATATTTTTGTAAAAAAAAGTCATTTTACCCGGTTTTACCTCACTCGGGTAGACATGTTATTGCTATGGGGGAAATAAAAAAAATAATGTTTTCACAAAATTCTAGTTTTATTTAGTGACATATGTTAACTATTATCATAACATACTAGAATCAGTACAAAAGGACGCATATTGATGAGTTGACAATAAATTTGTCTTTACCTTTAATTTTTTGCTGTAATATAAGGCCTATTGACACCAGTCGCAAGTAAAATAGTTATCTTCCTCTTCGGCCCCAGAGCAGCTATCATGGGCCCAACGACGACATAGGATGCATTGGACCCATCCCTCACCACCCTTCTAGTCCGAATAAAGCTCATTGCAGTAAATACGGGCAGTATTGTCATCCTCTTCACTGGACTGATCCCTCATTTGCGCCTTCGGTTTTTCTTTTTTTTGGACGCTTTTATTTTCTCCCTGTTCCTTTTTGGCATCTATATAATGTTGCCTTTTCTTTGATTCTCTCTCTCGTTTATCTTTCTTTCAGGTTTTTTTTTTCTTCCGTACATCTTTGGTCTTCTTTCCGTCATTTTTCTTTTTCTTTTCTTCTAATGTTGCCTAAAGAGGAAGCTTGTATGTGGAGCCCGTCAAATGAAGGTTTTTCTTTTTATCTTGTCCTCTTTCGGCTGCGTCTTTCTCTCAGTGTTTAAGGGTAGTACCCGGTTCTGCCCCACACGTACAGCTTTCATAAAAAGTGCCGTCATATGAGTACACAGAACGCTACAGACAATTACTTAGAATGATAATGAAGGTAGTTAAATGTTGTACAAAGAAAGCACATACCTTTACTGCTGCAGAAACAGGAACGTAGTATGATCGGTTTAGTTTTGTTCAAACATTTTAAGCAAAAACCACTCAAACGGAATTTTCTTCACAGGAACGAAAGAAGCGAGTCTATTGCTTTCTAATTTAATGGCCACTGCTTTTTCATCAAGGCGGAAGGTAGTTCCTCCCTTGTCCACGCGATTGCAGCGCTTACATGGGCTAGAAGGGGGTACCCGGTTAGGTCCCGACTTTCCGGTTTTACCCCACTTTCGCCTATTATTTATAGTGGTAAGTGTAATAGTTCATGAAATATAAATTTTTAAACCCGGGATGTTCTTTTACGCTAACCCTGTATTAGATGCGTACATCGTTTTTTTTTTTTTTTTTATCGCAATTTTTAACGAAATTATATCACAAAATCCCTAACATAGAGACTCAAAATTATCTTCACGTACACTTTGCAAATCATATCAAGCATAAGTTTTGAAGTTTCTGCATTTGATGTAATTAGTTGAAGTAGTCTAAGTTAAGAAGAATAAGGGTTGTCAATGTTTTTAACTGAAATTTTTAGGGGTTTCCCCAATACACAGTAATAAATCCGCACGCAATTTATCAACAACTTGATGCGTTTAATTGCTCGTTCTAGTTCTTGAATACTGCACCTTGAGACAACTGCAGACCTGGTTGGTACATCCAGTATCTCCATTGGACAGTACGATAACAGCACCAGTAACAGACAAGGGTCCAGTAACAGACAGTCATAAGTTTGGATTTAAATAATAAGATTTTTAGGCGGGTAAAACTGATGTTGCTGTAAAGATAAAGATTTTACAGCCGATATCCACCAGTAGACTAACCATAAAAATTATTTACCGCGTATAATATTATATATTTTTATTTCTTGTCAATCTTACTGGATATTAACTAGTACTCTGGAAATTTGTATTTAGATGAAGTTTTGCTGTTCAAGTTCATCTATATATGTACTTTTTCCTGAAAAGAAAACGTAAGTTTGCACCTCTCACCTATTTAAAATTAAAATCTGCTTAAGACAATTCTTAAATGTATGCAAACGATACGTAACTATGGCGACGAAAATGTGTCCTCTTACTAAATATTGAAACAACAAGCTATAATTAATCTCGTTTTCGTAGTAATCTGAAAACGAGACTAATTCGTTTCAGATTACGAATTAAAAATCAGAGATTTAAGACGAACGAAATACGAAAATTACGATTAAAAATCAGAGCAACATCAACTTTGATCAGTGGAAATAATAAACAATCCGGGATTGTTTAAAAAAAAAAAAATATTTCAGTTTCTTTATATTGCCGTTACCGGATGGAAGTAAACAAAACAACATTGTTGTCGTATTGGCGGAAGGAAAAAATATAATGATGGGTAGTTCGTATAAAATAAATCAATACGAAACGAAAAAAAAAATCTGAGCTGTAAGAAAACCAATAAGTGACAAAGTTTCTGAAATCCTAGACAGATTAGGACATATGTTAATAGGTTACATTTCTTGCGATTGATTGATTGTTTCCAACGACAGGTAACAAATTAGAGCTTAATGTTTAGATCTATAAAAAAAACGTTCGTTCAGTGAAAGATTGGGTAGTGGAAAAGAGAGACAGAAATGTATTTATGTATTTTACAACAAATCATGAGGTGTAAAACTTGCAACATTTAATGTGAAATAGATGAGAAGTACAAGGTTACTACAAATGATTTATTCGTTTTCGAAACGCCATATGTCCAAATAGATTTCAAAATAATCGCGAAATCATCAAGATTTGGAATTGAGGTGTTTCCTTCAGTCAATAGTACTACTTTTAGTCACTGAAATTGGTGGAATAAGCAAATAAAACTAACATGGAGGCAAAAAATACTTTTTTTTTTCTTAACATTTATTCTTTAATGATTTTTTAAAATGTCAGATTTCTAAAACAAAGTTTCATCGTGTGACGTCACAAGTAAAGAGAGCCATCTTGGAACGGATCACGTGGTTGTCTTTCTTTCAAGATATCGCCTTTTGCTGATTTTTCACTGCGAGCAATTATTACCAAAACGAGAATTGTTAGTTAAATGAAATATTAATTATAGGTCAAGTTGGGCAATGTCCAGAAACTTTGTTCTGGTATAAACCCTAGCAACTTGCTCACTTGATACGTCAGCATCGAAAATGTAAACAGCGACTGAAAGTCTTTTAAGATTATTTTTTCGAGGGGGGAAATACGTCAAAATCATAGACTAATAATAAGAGTAGACCGAGCTATGGCAACCCTTTTGATGCTCATAAACCAAACCATGTGACTGGTGGATATCCTAGCAACAGCGGGCGTTGATCGTAGCAGACGATCAACGCGAGCGAGAAATAAAATGAATAGAATTGATGAAACACGGAAGAATGATCTTTTATGGAGTAAATTTGTTATTCTAAGTTGTAAATATTTTGTTAATATAGTGAGTTTTTCGTTTAGATAGTATTGTGCATTTTCTTTATTCAATTTTAATAACTCTCTAAGCAATTAAAGATGCAAGCGCCCAAAAAGAATCGGCAAACGGTAAGATTTTTACCTACAATTTCAATTTAAGATACCGATTAGTACATTTTTGCGTTAACGCAAAACGTTTACGCCGTTACGTTTACGCCAACGCTGATGCAGTAGTTCCGAATGAAATTAAAGTTACTGAAAACTGCGATCGAAAACTAATAACTAATGTCAAAATAATGCATAGCTAAAAGAAAAACAGTTCAATCATCTCTGCACCTGGGAAAAAAATTATAATAAAAACACATTACGTCTTAAAATACATGCCGAGTGCCAAACTATAGATAATCCTGCCAGCTAGCAACCATGCCGCCAAAGTTTTCGCCGAGCCTTCCACCAGTCACATGATGTATCCATGAACCAATTTTTTCATCAGCAAGTCTGGGGAAGCTCGGTCTACTCTTATTATTAGTCTATGGTTAAAATTAAGAAAAAAAGTAATTCACCCATGCTTTTGACCATTATCTTTCAGATTTTTTTTTTTTTAAATGGGAAACAACCCAATTGTAGTGGTAATATAATTTTTGAAATAGCGACAGAACAAGAAAAACTTTTATTTTTATTTTATTTTTTAATTTTTATGTGTGTGTGTGTGTGTTTGCCTTGTGTGTTACATCTTGATAATATTCAACGTCATCCTGGTAAAGTCATAATTGCCGCACAGCTACTGTCCTTCAGTCCTTCCAACTCTTTTAATGGTGTGGTTCGAAAAAAATCGAATTTTTCCGTTCAGAATCGCGTTACCTCTTAAAAGTTGTAGTTTGTTATCCTCAATGTGGGAAAAATCAAATAAAAAACTTCTACGTTGACATCTTCAGTTCGCGCATGAGGCCGAAAGTCTGATAAAAGTGTTAAAAATTGAAATTTTCAGAAAATAATAAAATTGTGTTCAAAATAAATGTTCAAAATTCTAAACTTTGGTATTGGGATGATGCAAACAATAAACCAAAACATGATACTTAGTTATTTGTTTATGTCTAACTCCCTTCCGTCACGTGAGTAATAAGGTTCAAGGGTACGTATCCGTTTGTAATTGAATAAACCAGCTGAGTTCCAGACATCGTTTCATCACACAAAATTAAAGTGTTCCTAATTTCATATGATTTTATTGTTCAAGATGGATATTATTGACACTAGTAAGTGTTTTTTTTTTCCTAATTTAATTGATCTATCTGATAGTTAAACAATGTTAATTTTTTTTTAAGATGATCGAAGGATTTTTTGACCGTTTCAAAACTTTCAAGTGATGGTAATGACTTGTGCCCTAAATTTTCTGTATATAGTAGCTGCAGCTTTCCCATTATTAATAAGACGTATTACAGTCAGCCCTGCCGTGTGCAGGTAAAGGGCAGTAACTGCAATTTTTTCATTTTTCATTTTTTTGCGTTTTTGTCATCTGTTGTAAGTCATCTTTATTGTAAAAGCTCGCTTATGTGGTTTCCGCGGAAAAAAGGCGCGAAAAAAACGTTTAATTCCAACATTTTCCTATTGTTAGTATTGAATCCACCACACATTTCTTCAAATATCTCGAAAACTCATTTCTGCAGATACTGCCGTTTACCTGCACACGGCAGAGCACACTCGAGTACAACATATATATATATATATATATATATATATATATATATATATATTTTTTTTTTTTTTTTTTCTGATACAAAGCTTTGGGTGCTTCAATCATTCTTCAAAGAAATCCTTACTGAAGAGAAAGTACTCCAGAGGAAAAAAAAAAATGTGTTGTACTCGAGTGTGCTGACCATAATACTCCTTATTAATAATGGGAAAAGTGCACCTATTATATACAGAAAATTTAGCCCGGGTTCAAACGGGTAAAATCATTACCATCACTTGAAAGGTTTTAAACAAGTAAAAACTCCTTCTTTTATCTTAATTTTTTAAACATTGTTTAATTATCAGAAAGAGTAATCAAATTAGAAAAAAAAGCACTTTCCAGTATAAATAATATCCATCTTGAACAATTAAATCATGTGAATTAAAGAACACATTAATTTTGTGTGATGAAATGATGAACTCTGAACTTGACTTTTGTCCACCTAGCTAGTATTAATTGGAACACTGTGCTTCGTTACGCCACTGGTTACTACCTCATATGCAAAAGGAACTAAGGAATTTAATGATTGACAATCAACTTCTCTAAAAGAGAAAATTTCATTTATCTTAAGAAATTCCTTTTACAACTGTCACCTCAACAATGAAACTTTGAACGAGTTAACTAACTTTCAGAAGACATTCTTGAACAGGTAAGTCACGGTCAGTTCTTAATTTGATGACTGCTTCTGGAACTGAAATCAAAACTTTCCCCGGTGTATAGCATGAAGCAGTTAATGCATTACATTTGGACAAATTTAAGGCTTCAATGGAGTTGTTACTTCAGTCAAAATACTACTTTTAGTCACTAAAATTAATAGAATAAGCAAAAAATAATAATAATAATAATAATAACATGGACCCAGAAAATTGTTTCGTTCCCCCAACAGTTATTTTTTAATTAATTTTTTTAAATGTCCGATTTTTTCAAACAAGGCGTGGTCTTTATGACGTCACAAATGATGCACTTAGGCGCATCTTTCTACCACGTTTCCACGTTATGATAATCAAGAAGCGAATTAAATAGTGCACTCTACGCTTGCTATCAACCCTATCGTTGCCAATACACGTGAGTAAAGATGCGAATTAAATATTTTGCTCCGTGGATGGCAACAGTAAATGGCATTTCATCATTTTGTGATGTCATCGGCAGAAGCGTAAACAATGAAAGCGCGCACCGGTTAAAGTAATTTTTTAAAAACATTAAACGTAAACAAATTATTTAAAAAATGGTCAGATCCTATGTTTTTAACATGCTCTTTCAGAAAATAATACTTCTAAAATTTTGGAAACGACCCCATTAATGTTAGTAGAGTAAGAAAACTCCGAAATATTACTTATTGTTTCATACCAACGTTCCGAGATAGCACGGGTTTCCGCCAGTTTCCTGCGAAAATCAAGTGTCCTTGTGAAAATTTCTTCTAAATTGCAACAAATTGCATGAATGCAGATTTTTTTTTTTTTTTTTTTTACCAGTGTTTTTTCTACGGACTTCGGACCGCCGAAACGTCTCATAAGAAGTATATAGCTTCAAACATTTCCGTGAAAATACTTGAAAATCTACTGGAAATCATTTATCAAGTGCGTCAAGAAAAATCACGAGAAATAAATACATAAAATCTACGCAAACTTAAAAAAATGAGATAGCAGAGAATTAAAAACAAAAATAGTACCCCAAAAACAATATGCTCCTTAGTGGGGAGTTTGGCACGAGTTATGAGTTGAATGTACAGCCAGACCTCCATATATCGAAGTTGCAAATTTCCGGAAAAAATTCGATATATAGAAATTTAGATTTATAGAAACGATCTTATTTTATCCTAAAAATCTCCTGAAACATTAAAACTAAAGCTAATTTTCGTGTATGAAATCCAATTTTTATTTATACGATCATCGGATTAAATGAAAGTTCATAATTAAAAAAATAACAGAATTTACATTTTTGCACCTTCATACATCTTCATTCTTTTGACAATTCAACTTGATCCGCAACATTATTAGGCGATTTTCGTTTTGACAATGTAATCGAGAGAAAAGTAAAAAAAATCAATCTACTTAACTTAAATGATTTTTACTGCAGCTAAAAAGACTAGGAATTCTAATCAATAGATAAAAGGGAGAACTTGAAACTGATGTTTTTACAATGTTACTGTTTACAACTAAGATTTGAAATAAACTTGAGGGAATTTAAGAACTCCAGAAAGAAAAAACGATCTATCTACACACCTCTCAACCCCAGATTCCTTACGAGTTTCGTAGCAACCTTTAGTGAACATAATTTTCTCCCCTAACCTTCATTTTTCATGAGACAAACAGTCTAAAGTGGAAAAAAAAAATCTACGAATTTCTCGAAAAAAAAATTCGATACATAGAGATTTTTTCGATATATAGAAACAATTTTTCTATGAAATGAACATAGAAAGTTGATAGAATTTAATTTAAGTACAGCTCTTGACAACTAAAAATTTCGTAGTTGCACACATTCAACAACTTTAATTTTCTAAATTCTAGGGTTGCCACATTACGTATTGATACCGCCAATCACTTTGAGTCGTTTTCTATTGTCGACAAGGTATAAAATAAACTAATCGTTCATCCAATGATGTAGCTTTAACGGAAAAGCACCACCATTAATCACGATGGTTTGAAGGTTTATAAAAGTTAAACTATTACTTCAAAAACTATAAGAGCCGTGCCTAGCTTCCAATTATCGAAATTGATCCTTTGTGTTAGCGTTGCCACAAATAGTTGCCCACGGTTTTTGGCATTAGGGGCCATTCACTAATCCCGTAAGGATGATTTCGGCAATTTTTGACCCCCCTCCCCCCATGTAAGGAAACGTAAGATTTTTTAAACCCCTCCCCCCTATTCTTACGTAAGATTCCATTTCGTTTTTAAAAATAATAAAATAACGAATCTTACATCCCTGGAATCGTTATTAAATTCATTTTCATTAAATTAAACATTTTTTTCTAAAGAAATATTTACTGAAAAACTGGAATTTATACTGAATGTTTTTTCCTTTTCTTTTTTGTATATAATGTGCTACTAATTAAAAATAAAATATGCCATACATAGTGCGATTCTTTTATTTTGCACTATTCATTCTTTGTAAAATAAATAAAAAACAGCTCCTCCTAATAAGTTGTTTTCCTTCCAGACGCAAATTAATATGGATCCCTGTCAAACCACTTGACCGCGCAATTTCTGAAAAAAAAAAAAAAAAAAAAAAAAAATCGACTTGAAGATATTACGTAAGAATGGGTTTGACACCCCCCCCCCACGTAAGGTTATGTAGATATTTTTCCAACCCCCTCCCCCTCGGGACCCTTACGTAAACAATGAACGGCCCCTCACGCAGAAAATGTTAATTCTGTTCATAAAAGTACCATCATTAGCCCAGAAACGTAGTTCATATTGTGTATAAGCACTAAACTCAAACAATAACAATTCTTAAATTGTTTAAACAATAGAAATGTTTGTTTTTCAACAAGAGGACGAGTTCAACAATCAGTTACATAAAACGATTTTAACTTCATTTTTCTATTATGTAACAATGAAAAGAATTTACAAGTCAATAAAATTATCAGTTCATCAATTGAGTTTCATTTTATACCACTTCGATTCGTTTTATGTTATTTTAAAATTTATAAAGCAGTACTTCAACTCCACAAAAGATATGCAGACTATTCGTAAAGTAAGTATTACTAATGCATTTTTTCCAAACATTTATTTTACTTCCTTAGTACAATGTTTCGATTTCTTAAGAAATAAAACATTTTAAACTAAAGAAGTTAAATGAATGTTTTGAAAAATTACATTCAGTTGTTGCTCAGTTTGTGTTTTTAACCGTTTAAAAAAAATATTTTTGAGTTCAAGTCAGTTGCGTAAACGTGCCCCGGACACGGGGTACGTTTACGCATATTTATTTTGACACCTGACGTGGTTCTGTTAGTGTTTTGCACATAATGTCTTACCATCGTTAAAATAAAGCAAATTTATTACAGACTGAATAGTGTATAAAGTAAAAACTAAACGGGCATGAAGACAGCACTACATGATTGAAAGCTATAAGGTACGAATTTGTAACTCAATTAAAAATTCAATGGTGATTTTCAAAACTAAACAGCCTGAAAATGCTAAAAAGATTTGAGACAGTTCGGAGCGAAAAAAAAGTCAGGGCACGTTTCGAAGTAAAACTTTAAGAACGTGCGTAAAGGTGCTCAGACGTCAACGCGTAAACTTGCCCCGTCGCCAAATTTGGATTTATTTTTACCGTGCAATAAAATTCAATAACATTTCAATTCATACAAATACAATTCTCAAAAAAGGATAAAATTCTGCTCATTTTTATATATTTGTTCTTTCTTAACTAAGTATTATTCACAATAAGCTTCAAAGCGTTCAACTCAAAATTTCCTCGACTTGGAAAAAAACAGAATATTCTTTCTGCATGTTAGACTGAAGTTTGACGGATGCTCAAAAACTCGTGAGGATATTTGCTAGGGAGCAGCATCAATCTGTTATGACTGTTGGCTCTTCAGTTATAATTATTCATTTTTGAAAAGAAGGTCACTGCGTAAACGTGCCCCATGTGTAAACGCGTCCTGTGTGTGGTTTGAGAATTAATAATAGAATTTTAAAACGAATAAGTTTTGAAGAGTAAAAATTGTAATTCATATTCAGATATCAATTTTAAAAATAATTTCTTTTGAACCGTAAAGGGACGAAATTTTTACATTTTCTTAAAGAACCTAATATTTAAGGAAGAAATTGGAAAATAATCGACTGAATGTACCTCAAGATATAACAAGAAGTTCCGTGCAGAACTAAACAAGCCCACTTTCCCTTGTACCAACATCGACTTTCTCGCTTCTGGTCAACATTCTCTTAATTAGCTAAATCTGCGCATTGTGTCAAACATACTTTTTTTCACATTTTAAGTTAATTTCTATAAAAGAGGAGTGCCTCTTTCATATGATAAAATAGGTGCGTAAATAATACATTAAGGTACAAGTAAAGGGGTACCACATTTTAAACTATGCAGAAAACATATTTTTTCCACAAAAAAAATGCTTAGCCATTAAAAAAGGGGGGAAGGGAGTGGATCGCATCAAAACCGAATTCTCTATATCGCTCGTTTGGAAGAAGAGCGCCACAATACGAAATTTTTAATTTCCTTTTTTATTTCCTTTTACAAAAAAGAAGTATTGTATTCGCGAAAAAAATTTCACTCAAAAATCGACCTTAATTTTCATTTTGCTCACCCCCGAATGAATGTTGAGTTTTTTTTTTTTTTTCGACTCGACCACACGTGGATAAGTGCCTAAGAACGTATAGACATGCGAAATATCCATTTTGACGATTCCCGAGTTAATTACGACGACTTTTCTCGTGAGGTCCGTATGTAAGTATGTATGTGTGTGCGTATGTGCGGATGTATGTCAACTAACTCAAGAACGGTGTACTAAAAAGTTGAAATTTGATACGTAGACTTCTAGTGGGGTCTAGTTGTGCACCTCCCTTTTTGGTTGCATTCGGATGTTCCAAAGGGGATCTTTTACACCTTTTCGGGGAGGGAGAAATCAATGTTAATTTCAATGCAAACTCAAGTGGTGTTATAATTTATGCAAACACTTGGCAATAGAACGAACCTTTGTGCTGAAAATTCAAAAAATCAGTAATCCAACGTCAGAAAGCACGACGTTGGATTACTGATTTTTTGAACTTGGCAATATATCGCCAAGCTTTTGGTCGCCAAGTTTTGTCGCCAGCTTGGCGACAAATTTACCAATTTTCCTTTTTTTTTTCTTAATCTGGTTTCAATTAGGCCATTGTTGTTGATATTTAGACAGTTAACTATTGAATCTCATTAAAATTGCCAATAATGGGGAAATAACTTTTAATTGGTGTAAAAGGAAGTCATGAAAATAATGACAGATTTTTTTGTTCGAATATTAACCACTTGAGAGCACAGCAAAGTTACTTTTCTTAACGTAAATTACCTGAAGAGTTCAACTTCAAACGAGCGATATGTATAAAGTCGTATGTAGTTCTTTCTTTGGGTATAAATAAAAAACCTCGGCTTTTATTTTTAGCCGCTGCCAAAAATTAAACAAAAGTAAGTATTCTTTAGAAAAGAAATTAATAAACAATAGCACAATTTCCTCTTAAATTAAGAACATACGTCAAAAATAAAACAATCTGCCCAGCCCTTTCTTTTCGTAATCAAAACATAAAGGTCTACTTGCCGTTGGCGAAAATAAAATTAAAGCATTGGAATGAAAATCAAAACAAACTCAACATTCGTTATTTCACAGTAAAAACCAGGGCTGCAGAGTCGGAATATTGAAGTAGTAGTCGGAAGGATTTTAGGACGCATGATTCGAAGTCGGAGTCTCTCATCGACTCCACATCCTGGGTAAAAACTTTTACGCTTTGAATTCCTTTTATTTTGATTCAGTCATATTTATCTCTGACTTGCGTCAATGCTTAATCTACGAAATATAGTATTTCGATTTTCTTTTCTATTTCTTAAAACCGAAAATCGAGAATGTATCCAGAATCTGAGCAATTTTTCAACTTTTTGGTGGCGAAACAAAAAAAAAATAAAAAGTTTTCCGTGCTATAGTTAATGTTGAAAAGCATTTAAATTGTTTAAAATATACTCTTAAGATAGCTAAATTAAAAACAAATATTTTATGGACATGTTTTTCGTCAAGAGCTTTTTTCAACAATGTTAGCTTTAAGAGGACCGTCTTTTAAATCCGAGATCGTTATTGAACTTAAGCTTAACCGTAGCACAGTGGTACTTAAGGAAGGATCAAGTTTTGCTGATAAAGCTTGGCCCACAGTGTTTCGATTGGTGGTAGCTAGGTGGACAAAAGTCATGTTCGAAATTCTAAACTTTGGTATTGGGATAATGTAAACTATAAACGAAAACATGATAGTTAGGTATTTGTTTATGATTTAACTTCCTTTCATCACGTGAGTAATAAGGTTTAAAGGTACAAATCAGTTGAGTTCCAGACATCATTTCATCACACAAAATTGAAGTGTTCCTTTTTTATACTAGCAAGTGCTATTTTTTTCCTAATTTGATTAATGTATCCGATAGTTAAACAATATTAATTTTTTTTTACACGTGAACGAAGGATTTTTTGCCTGTTTCAAAACTTTCAAGTGAGGACAATGACTTGTACCCATTTGTTCCCGGGCTAAATTTTATGTATATAGTAGCTACAGCTTTTCCATTAATAATGAGATGTATTATAGTCAGCGCACTCGAGTACAACATATTTTTTTTTTTACCCAAAGCTTTGAGCGCTTCAATCATTCTTCAAAGAAATCCCTACTCGAAAGAAAGTACTCTAGAGAAAAAACATATGTTTTACTAGAGTGTACTGACTATAATACGCTTTAATAATAATGGGGGAAGTGCAGCCATTATATACAGAAAATTTGGCCCGGTTACAAGCGGGTAAAATCATTACCATCACTTGAAAGGTTTTAAACGAGCAAAAACTCATTCGTTTATCTTTAATTTTTTTTTAAATATTGTTTAATTATCTGATAGAGTAATTAAATTAGGGAAAAAAAGCACTTACCAGTGTAAATAATATCCATCTTGAACAATTAAATCATGTAAATTTAGGAACACTTTAATTTTGTGTGATGAAATGATGAATTCTGAACTCGACTTTTGTCCATCTAGCTAGTATTAATCGGAACACTGTGCGTAGGCGCTAATGTGTGTGGGGTGGTGGTGGGGGGGGGGGGGGACAGACACACATATCCCCCATTGCAAAATATTTCTTCCTAGTCTTTTTTTTTAATTTTGGTTGTTTATTTTATTACATTTAATATTTTAGACTTTGATTCTTTTACGAGGCATTTAGCCTTCTTTCCTGCTTCTTTCTTTTCTTTTTCTTTTACGGGGAGCTAGGGAAAAAATAAAACGCTTAAGAAAAGTAAAAAGCAGTTGCAACATGTGAACCTAATTTTATGACTTTCAAAATCAAAGGAGTAATCTAATTATGCTAAGCAGATTAGTGGCTTACTTTAAATGCAGCCTTTGATAAATTTGGTTCTCTGAATATAAGTTTACAGCAATTTGTTTTTTCATACTACGTTTTCGTGGTTCATTTTCTTTCTTAATCATGCACGGATAAGTATTTTTAATTATGTGAATTGTTTTTTAGTAGTGACCTTTTTATACTTTGGATCTTCACGAAAAAATTAGACTTATGTCAAAAAGTTTTTTAATTAAATGTGAACTAAGTGGATTAAACATGCTTCATTAGGTCATTGGTAAATTTAGAGGAAATGAACCTTTAACAAAATTAAAACTTTTTTTTTAATTAGAAAGCTTTAAAATTAAGTATTTTCAATTATTCAGCGGAATACAATTAAGTGAGTTGGCGTAGAAATTTCTTTGTTGAAGCACTACGGCCCAAACTAAGTACTAATTATTAAATGTCATGGGCTGCAGGATGTAAGTCTTCTTTGTCAAAAAACTGTCTTTACTTGTTTAAGCATCGGGAAAAAATGCAAAATGTAATTTTATTCCATAATATTATTCATGAAAAGTAATAAATTTATCTAACCCTGTTGGATGGTTGGCGCGCTGGTATTGTCCGTTTTTCACAAGAAGGCACTTGACTCCTCCCTCGTCACGTGGTATCCGATGATTCTACACTCCTTTTTGTGAAAATTGCAACACTATAAAGGAAGCATCATAGTTGAATGAAATTCAATACACAGTTGAGTGGTAATGGTACAAATAAATGATTACATTTTCAAACCAAACAAACAATAAAAATAGATAGAAATTAGTATATTGTTTGACTACCACGCGCCACAATAGGAGCTGCTACACGTTTTGGCATGGAGTGAAACAAAGTTTGAATATATGCCTATGGAAGAATATTCCATATTGTTTGCATGAGCAACCAAAGTTCGTCTGTCGAAGCAACAGGACGAGGATCACGAGCGAGACGCCGCCCAACGAAATCCCACACATATTCAATCGGTGACATATCCTGGGAATATGCAGGCCAAGGAAGAAGCTGTACCTGCTGCGAATCAAGGTAGGATTTGACAGTCCTGGCGACATGTGGACGGATATTATCCTGCTGGAATACAGCCCCTGGCAATCCTTAAAGGAAAGGAATAGCTTGGAGCTGTAAAACTTCGTTTATGTATCGGGTACTGTTCAAATTGCCCACAATTCGTAGAAATTGTGATCGTCCATTATATGCTATGGCACCCCCAGACCATAACTCCGGTTGTTCGTCCACTATGGCGTTCGATAATGCACTCCGGAATGTGCCGTTCACCGACATAGCGCCTGACACGAATTCGGCCATCATGGTGCCACAAATTAAGCGGGATTCAGCAGAAAAGACGACCTGCAGCCAATCAGGAAGCCAGCTCCTATGCACATTGGTCCATTGTAGCCGCAGGCGGCGATAGTTTTGCGTGAGAGGAATCCTGCATAAAGGAATCTTTGCGCGCAGCCCACGCTGCAGCATACGTCTCCGAATTGATGAAGCACACAATGAAACACCTGTAGCTGTTGACCACTGTGCTGCCAATCGTCTAGAAGAAGCTGTGCGGTCCGTAAGCGCCATACGCACCAGGTGTCTGTCATCGCGAGTTGACGTCACATTTCGGGGTCCACTGTCCGACCCTCTTCCGTCCACTGCTTCCAAACACGCATGATTGTGGCGCTGTTACGCTGTACACGAGCGGCTACTGCACGATAAGACAATCCAGCTTCACGAAGGCCGACGATTCTGCCTCCTTCAAACTCCGAAATTTGCTCAAATTTCGCTTTCTTTCGTCGAAGAGGCATAGTAAAGATTCAGTTAACGTTTACTCTAGCATATAACCACCGATAATCATGTACACGCCTCGCTACAGCCGTCTCTTTATATTCGGTTCGATCCGCCGTTCAGAGGGCGCTGAACAGCATACGCATGCGCTACCGGTCTAATCATGCCCTACTTTACATTTCCTGCAATTTTCAGCTCACTCGCGTAAATCCTTCGTGGTGTTGCAATTTTCACGAACAGGAGTGTTTTTCGCTGTTTTCGGCAGAAGGTATATTCGGATCATAGCATTTTGTTGTGAAAGCAGCAGTTTTTAAAATGTAAGAATAACTAAAATGACAACAGACAAGTGAAATAAAGGACAGTGGTGTAAGACTTTTTTGCACATTACAATGCACTCCCCAAGTTAAGGCTGTTTGGTTGTCTCCTTTAGATGCGCGTGGATTGCGTACCGATCACCCCCGCGTAAAATGGGACTCTGCGTTCAAGGGGGCGTGGCGAAGTGCCTTCCCTTGAAAAACGGACAATAAGACGTCGGCCTTCTGTGACGCGTTCCCGGAAATCGACCCGCGGTGGCCAGTCAATGGATTTTCGAGATGCAGAAAACCGTCAGCGCCCGCGTCGTATGATTATACGGCATGTAAAATATCCCTCAGGAATTTGTTTAGCTTTGAATGTCCTCGGCAAAAGTAAATCCTTAGTGCAGTTCCGCAGGAAAAGAACCCTGGTGCCTCCAACTGGTGGAAAACTTGGCATCCAAATTATTTGTTCCATTGACATCCGCGTCTTTATGGTGGCACATGAATGAATGAATGGATGTTATATCAGGGAAACGCACTAGGCCTGCAAAAGGCGAAATAGTCTAAAACAGCCATTGGAAAGGAAAACAAAGGTCTATCCCTATAAGGGCCGTAAGCTTTTCAGTAGGATCTGAACATTTGTATGCATCAAAATAGTAAAAGGCAGCCTAAATGACAGGCTTGTTAAATTTCTGGAAAATTTGTTCAGTAGATGTAGTGCAAATATATGGGACATACACTGTAAAAAAAACTGTAAATTTTAAAGAAGTTATCCGTATTTTTTACAGAAAAAAACTGTTCGTAATAAAATAAAGGATTTTTCTGTTTTTTTGAATCTGTAACCGGTTATAAGCGTTAACCGTTACCATCGCCTCACTGCGTACTTTGTTTTTCTTCGAAATTTCGCCCGCCTGTTTGGGATTTTGGTTCTCGTGCTCGAGTCTTTTGATCTTATATTTATTTAAAGCGAGTAAGTCTTAAATCGTTTGCAACTTCCATTTCATTGCATCCTAATCAATATTTTATTATTATGTTTTTTTGCCATTTGTTACAGAGGCATATTCGGAAATTTACCTTTGTATACATGTATTTCGTAGTAGTCAGTGGCGTAGCGAGAAAAAATCCTTGGGGGGGGGGGGGTAATTTTTTTTGAAGTTTAAAGTAAAGCCATGCCCTCAGGTTTATATATACACACACGCATATATATATATATATATATATATATATATATATATATATATATATATATATATATATATATATATATATATAACAGGAAGACATAAGCTTTTTACCGCCATAAAAGCTATTACATCAAATAAAAATCTTTTAGCTCTTAAACAGAACCCTTCAGGTTCAACTGAAAAATGATTTTTTGAGGCTCATGGGGGGGGGGGGGGGGTCCGACCCCCCTATCCCGCCCCCCCCCCATGGCTACGCCACTGGTAGTAGTATAGTAAATATTGAAATGTATTTATGAAAGTATAGTTTCATTTTTTAATCTTCATAAAATAATAAATCAGCTTGAATAAATAATAAAAATACGGAAGATTTCTGTAAAATAAACGGAAGAAAACTGGCGTCCTGGCTGACATTTTTTCCCCGTAAATTTTACGGATTTTTTTTACAGTGTATGTGTCACTAGTGTTGGCTAACTCGCTGCACATGTGGCTCAACATGGCACTTAGAATGTCAAGAGTAATACGTGACTAATGACTGAAAAAATTTAAAAATTGAGGAATTAATGTCTTTATCAGAAACTTTGTACTCTTAAATTTATAATTTTTTGGAACTCTAAAACCCTCTTTATATTTAAAGAAAACCTTTAAAATCTATCTTGTTAATTAATTTATTCTGAATTATAAATATAATGCTAAATATATAATAACATCAAAATATGGTCAGTATAACAATATTGTCATATACTGACAATAGATGACATGGGCCAATATGTTGGCACACAAATCGTCTGAACTACAATATTGCAAGAACTGATCATTAGCTACTGAAATTAAAACTGACAGCGCAGAGAATGCGCAGTTAAGCATATTTGCGTGTTACACAAATATCGCAGAATAACTTCTTGAATTGCTGCAACTAGTTTTCACTGCAAAAGAGGACATTTTTTAGGAACTTAAGAGACTCAGTGATTCAGCTGAAGCTAAGAAAGCAGAGTGAAAAAATAAAGAAATTGTTTGCAGGAATGTTACGCTTTGCATGATTGACAGTAAAATGTTTTGTTTCGTTCATTGAACTTTATTTTTGAAGAAGAGACTTTAAGTAAAAAATTAACATCGAGACGCTCTTTGTGCCAAAGACTCAACAACAATTATCTTAACAAAATACGAGCTCTGGCTCGTCTGAAATATCACTATTGCTATAGATAGGTTGCAAAATAAGATAAACACATGGGTAGTGGCCAGTGCTTCAGTAGTAGCCACTTCAAGGCTTATATTTGAAAAAAAAAAATAGGATTCCAGGTCTTCCAATGGATTCAAAAGTGCATTAACCGTGCTTTCCTATTTTTTTCAAATATAAATCTTGAAGTGACCACTACTGAAGCATTCTTTTGAATCACTGGCTACTACCGGTGTGTATCTTACATTGAATAAAAGAGAATTTTGCAGGGTCCAAAGAAAATATCGTTATAATTTTTATTGTGAAACAGGTCCATTCCACGGAAAACGGTATTTTTGTCCCGCAAGTGATACTTCATATATTTCATAAAAAATAATAATTTATAAAGATGATGAACAAAATTTTGTTGCTTAAGAAATCAGAAATGCATGTGTGACTTCTTAAGCAAAAAATTTCTTCAAAAACTATTTTTTTTAATGAAATATAGGAACTGTCACGTGCGGGACAAAATGATCATTTTCAATGGAATGGGCATATACATTTCTTTTTTTTTCAATGGTTGAAATAATTATTTCTAAACTAATGAAGTATGTTTCCTTCACGTTTGAACCATGCCTTTCAAAATCTACAATTTGTTTCGTCATTGCTGTATTAATAGAGCAAAAATATGAGCTTATTCATAAGCAAGTTACGAGAGGTTGACTTTGGATGTCCCGCACGTGACGCATGTAAATAAATTTTATTTAAAATAACAAAATTGTTTAATAAAAACATAATTGTGTCAGGAGTATCTTTGTATCAAATGTAAAGACTAAAAAATTGCCTACCCCTGTTTCATTAAAATATTAGGAGATATGACGAAATGTTAATGAAATTTCAATGTATTTTTGTCCCGCACGTGACGGTGGAATGGCCCACAGGTTTCACTGTACTTTAATATGTTTCAGCAACCTGATTTTTTCCTTCCGAACTCCAACACGAGGCAAACCAAACCTCTGAGAATCCTAAGCAGTTCATCTAAACGCAAAACTGACCCGTTGCGTGCTTCCTCGCTATTGCTGAGCCCCGAAGAAGGTCACCACGCCAAACTTGGAGAATATGCTGCATGCTTGTGGAAGGAGAAGGCGATGACTGACGTCATGATAGTGGTCCAAAATCAAGAGTTTAAAGCCCACAAAGCCGTTCTCGCCTGTTACTCGCCATATTTCAAGGAAGTTCTCGTCAAGCCTGGCTTTAATGAGATACACTATGTAAGTTACAAGCTTTATTATTCAAATACAGTAGACTGTCGTTTTACGCGGTTTCGATTATACGCGGTTTACGAATTGACACCTTTATTTTATTTTACACGGATGAGTTTCGGTTTTACGCGAGTGCGGCAATGCAAACAGATAAAATTTTTCCTTCTTTCAAAATCCAAACCCCTAAAGATTGCTGATTACAAGTAATAAACTGAATTTGGGGCGTGCTAATAAATGAACTTGGGCCCCTGGAGACATTTTATGCGATTGGTTCCAAAGCTTTTTCCGGAAGTCAAGTTATTAAACTCACACAGTTCAGAACTCACTATAAGAAGAGCTTTTAGGAGTGACAAAGGAAGTCAAAACCAACGAGGATATCGACTTTGGTGATACACAACCAAAAACGTTCACATTGAAAATTTTGAGCTATTCCTAGACAATAGAGATGATCTTTCTGATTTGTTAGTGAAGAAGATTCTATCATGGAAATGTCGCAAGTGATCATGGATGCGTTAATGCTCGGCAAAAAATTAGAGAAAAAATCATAATGACTGCCAAAAGACTATCATAGCCAACTCTTCTTTATAAACAGAACACGAAATTATTTTATGTTTTCTTTATGCATGTTGTGCATAAAAATCGATATAAATACACATTAAATTTATTATAAAATTAGTCATCACTAGAATGAAGTATTTTGCTATCTACGGAACCAAACCCCTATTTTAACACTAGTATTAGGTCTCAATTTACGCGGTTTCAGTTTACGTTGCATTTCCGTGGAACGTAACCCTCGCCTTAAACGAAGGTCTACTGTACCTATAGCGAGAACGAATAGTGAAAGTAAACAAGGAGGAACTTGGTGATACTGTTGTCTGATTGGTGATGCTTGGGCGAAATTAGAGCCAGTGACAGCCGAAACAGAGCGAAATTTTTCCGAGAAGAATCGCCAATCCAATGAATAATTCATGAAAGTGGCAAATGTTGACGCCAAACAGCAGCCCTCTTTGTTTACTTCCGCTATCAATTATCCCTGAATTCACTATAGTATGTTTTCGTTAAAATAAATAAACTTCTGTAACGAGACGCTCCATCACTATGATAGATTAAAATATCCCATTATGAAACAAAATTAATATTTTTTAGAAACAGAACGATCTTAGAATATGCATTTTGCTTAAGAAACAAATAATGTTAGTGTTTTTTTATTTTTTAATTGTGTAAGTTTTCGGCAAGTTAGGAGAAACGATGTATTACAAAAAAATTAACTAGTTTCAAACAATTTAGTTAGGTGTTTTTATCTATGTAAATGTAACGAATATAACAGACCGCAGGTTAAGAAATATTTTAATAAAAATAAGATTTATGACAAACTACACGAATTTATTCAGAAATCTTTCTAAAGTTAGTCACCTTTTTTCAGTAAAAAGACTATAAGTCAGAAAATACTTTATCATTTACGTAACCTGCGGTCGATTACACTCACAAAGACTTAAAAGATATGCATGCCAAATCTCCTGTTTTAATATTTAAAAGAATTTGCCAAATCCTGTTTTCCGTAGCCAGTATCAGGCAAAAATTGTATTCTTAAAAAAAATTTAAAAAAAATTTAAAACAACATAAATAAAGATTACACTTAACACATGTTAAGTGTAAGTGGTAAGTTACTGCAAACACAGTATTCAAATACTTATAACATGAATTCGAACTCACGCAGGTTAAAAATCCGAAACTTTTAAAAATCCTAGAAAATGGGGCTGTGCAATGAGGTAATTTTGTGAAAAACTGATTTTTGATCAAAAATTGCCTATTCAACCTCTTCGGACACCTTAAATAATTGTCTAAGTTTCTATTTTGCTCATCCCTGAATGATTTTTGACGAGAGTTTTTACCATGTCCAATACGAATATCTTCGTACAAGTAAAATGAATCCTTCTAGAAAATATTTTCTGCTTCGAGGCGAAAAAAAAAAAAAAAATCGGCTATAACTCAGTGGCGTCACTACGAGCGAGGGCGGGAGGCGGTCCGCTCCGGTTTTCACCCATCTATGAAGAGACACCCTATTGCAAGTTTTTGAAAAATATCAAGCTAAAAAGCATTTTCAAGACTACAAATTTGAAAATTTTCCTAGTGGAGGGGGATAAACCCCCGACCCCCACCCCCATTTTTCTCATTTGTTTCTTTTTCTTTTTTTCCTCCTTTTTACGATGTCATAAATTCTTATGACATCGTAATTAAAGTATTATGGCACAAACCGCATATTTATATTACAATTTGTTGCTTTTTTATACATTTTTGTAATCTGTTAAAGACCTTTCAGACACCCTGTATTTGTTGCATTAAAAAAAACATTTGCATGCACTCAGCACTTAAATAATTTTCTCTTGTTCAATTCTTCAGCTTCAAACACCAAGCGCGGCTCCAAAAGCTTTCGAAATTCTTGTTGTTTAGAAATATGTGTTGCATTTAAAAATATTTGTGTGCCCTCCGCGCTGAAATCATTTTCTCATGTTGCATTCCTCAGCTTCAAATACCAAGCGTGACTCCGAAAGCTTTCGAAATTCTGTTGGATTATATGTACACTGGAGAGCTAAAGGTGACATGCCAAGAGCTGCCAGAAGTTTACAAAGCTGCTAGAAAGCTAGGAATAGAAGGAGCATTAAGTAAATGCATTGAAGTAAGTTCAAACACAAAACATATTTAGTATTAATATAAAGTGCTTCACGAAGCTGCTGGATTCTATTATATAGGATGTTAGATACTAGGGTATCATATAGTCGGACCCCGACTTAACGAACCTCTATACAACGAATTTCGTGATTTAGCGAATTTTTCTTTTTCCTCGACTAAAATGAAGGCAAAAACCCCTATTTACCGAATACTAAACCCCGAGTTAACGAATTATTTTAACAGCCGAAAAAATTTTTTTTCTTTTTTTTTTTTGTTAATTTTGTTAATTTGAGTTAGGAATAATTGGATTGCTTTCCAAATGAGAAATTCCATATTGTCCGAAGCAGAAAAATATTTTTCTTGGAATCAACAATATTTGACTGGCGAGGGGGCAGCCAAAGAATAGCGATTCTGTTGCAGAAAGCGATAATGAAACTCATTATGGGTCACAGTACCTTTCAAGCAATTTCTTTTATTTATATAAATTTTACATTTCTTTGAAACCATAACATGCATACTTATTTCGTAATCAATAATTTATTTTCGAAATTTAAAAATATTGCGTACTTTTTTTGAAAATTCAAAAAATTGAGGGAAATTTAAATTTTTTAAAATTCCTAAGGCTTTTTTTACTTTTGCACTAATTTAAAAAACGTTTTTTGCAAAACGATCACTATAATCATCTCTAAAAATCTGTGCATTCATTTGCTTATGAGTTCATTCGAAAATTTTCTGTGATTAATTATGTAAAAAATCAAAGTTTTTTTTTTAATTTGGTTTTTAAAATTTAACATGCTCTAAACATTAGAGTAATATATAAAATGCTTATCCAATGCACAGTTTTGTCAAATATGTTATCTCAATTGCAAAAAGTATTACTTTAAAGCTGTATCTTTAATAGAAAAAAATCCTTAGGGATTCTAATGACATGAAAACACAAAAAAACCATCATCGAGAAAAAGCAATTTGAAGTTTTTCTTTTGCATAAGAACACATAGCGAGCATGGCCTAAAACCACTCACAACATTTTAAATATTTGAACTAAAGCATTGAAACTTTTCCCCTGTGTTAAGAATAGTTTTTTGTTTTGCAATAAGCAATAAAATTTTTTTTGATCGTTTCATCATTTTTTGAGGTACTGTAACCCCTTGAAGCTGTTACTTTTTCTAATGCTTTACATGGAATGGAAACTGTAAAAACATATCTCATGCAGCAGGCCGCAAAAGACACAGTATTTTCGTCTCTCCATAAAGTCGAAAGAGAACTATTTCGAGTCAATATCAAGAAGATTGTCAAACATCTATTACTCAGCACAATACGATTTCAACTTAACTAGTGTGTAATAAGTCGCTGAAAGAATGCTGAATAAAAAGTGTACACACTCTAATCATGGATATTTTTGTACAGTTGCTTATTAGGATTTTTGGTAAAGTAAGTGCAATTAAAAAAAAAATAAAAATTGAATTTTGACATCTTAAATTCAAATTATGTTTTTCGCAATCACGAGTGTGTGTGTGTATGTAGGCGTGTGTGTGTTATGTATGTGGGGGGTATGTGTGTTTGTGTGTAGGCATATGTGTTTGTGTCTGTGTGCAGGCATGAGTGAGCGGGTAGTTGTGTGTGTGTGTGTTTGTGTAGATATCTGTATGTATGCGTGTGTGTGTATATGTGTTTGTGTATGTGTGTGCAGGTGTATGTATGTATATATGTGTGTGTGTAGGTGCGTGTATGTATGCGCGTGTGTGTAGGACATGGATGCAACCTGGAGACGGCTTTCGCCAGAGGAGCAGCAACGTGAGGAGCCGGTCGTCGGTGATGGTGCGGAGGGTGGCGGTGGGAAAATAAAATGATAGCACGCCAAAAACAGTCAAATGAAAGCAATAAGCAATCGTGATTGCTCAAAAAAAAAAAAAAAAAAAACGCACCCCGATTTTACGAATAACCCCGATTTAACGTATAAAAGTTTCGGTCCCGATGAATTCGTTAAATCGGGGTCCGACTGTATTAGGAAGTTGACAATATTTTCTTGATTAAAGATTGCCGGAAAATAAAAAGAGCACACAGAATAAGAAAAACAAAATGTAAACAAATAAGGGAAATTAATATGTTCGCACACAATTTAACTCCATCGCGTAATTTCATGTACCATATTTTGAGCAAATATTAGCAAATTGAGTAAGTATTTAACTTTTACATAATTACATATTGATGTCTCATTTGCCATATCGATTAACTCCGCTGTTTAAAAAAAATCCTGATTTCTGCTTTAATAGTGCTTAATCAATGCTTAGCATGTGAATTTATATTAAAGTTTTGGTTCAGAACATTTCTGATCCTGCGGTGGCAGAAAATGTAACTGGTGGGCCCATTCACCCCTATGGATAACACTATCTTCTTCATCACTTTTCTCGACTTTTCTGTTTTATGGAGTTAATCGATTTGACAAGTGAAGCATCGATATAACACTGATTTTCGGGCACGTCTCCTTTTTATTTATTAGTTCCACGCCGCAATGTGTGTGTGCGTGTATTTCTAATACAAATCCATATTTTACGTCGCAGTTTTGACAAATTCGGCACAGTGTTTCTTTGTTGCACAGGAATTCATGTAGGGTGGTTTTTGCTAGAAAATCTATGAAACGGAATGTTAATGTCTATTATTAACAAGGACTGAATTTTTCGAACTTTCAGAAAATTCAAAGAGGGCAACATTTAAGTTTTAAATCATAGAATTGCTATTTTTTACGCGTCGACGGAATTTTTACACTATTCAAGTTTGATTTTTGAACATTTGTCACTTGGCACAAATTTTATTTTCGAGGTAAATCGTCTAACGTAGCTACTGTAAAACCGTTCTTCTGAAAGGATGATAAGTTCCAATCTCATCTTCTGTATGGTCCCTTAAAACTTTAAACTGGAATATCTCCTTGAGGTTTAGTCGCACTAATGTCAAGTTTTTTGTTCCAGTAATAGTTTTCAATTGAGATTATTTCTCTAAATATAAGTTAGTGAACCTAGGGCCCGTATAAAAAGTTAAATTTTGTATTTTTTGACTTATTTTTATTTTTGCTTCAAACTTTCAATACCTTGACTCTGTATCTGATTTTGAACATTTTTGCAACTGGAAGTATACATTTAGGACTAACGGTTGCGGAAATAAAGGTCTTGCAGGTTAAAACGTAACACCCTGTATATAAGCAGTTTTACATTGTCAAGCATTTTAGTCTATTTTAAAGCAGTTTAACTAAAGAGAACGAAAGTTTGTTTGCTTGATGTACCTCGGCAAACAGTGTTTGGTGCAATATGCCATATCAAGGGGTCTGGAAATGATAGTCGACGTCCAGGAAATGTACGAAAACGTACAATGAACACTTCTGTTAATCGTAAGGCCAACAAAAAAGCGAGTTCAATGAAATTCTAGGGTTTCCATGAGAGAGGTCGTTGGTGTAACGGGAGTATGTGACCGATCAGTGCGGCTAAGGGCTAAAACAGAGCTCAGGCAGAAGCTTTATAAGTTCTAAAAAGTTCAGCCTTTTTATAAGGAAACAAATTCGTACTGCTCCAAAGATGCCAAAAACTTTTGAGACGGGCCGCAAGTTCCCGCTGGAGCTGGGGAGAGATTCTTCTCCCTAATGAGCAGCTGTTTACCTTTCAACCAGCTCATAACTCTCAGAACGATAGGGCTTGTTCTGTAGACATTCCATGGCACCTTGATAAATGCTGAACATCGCCAAAATCCGAAGTTGGTCATGTTGTGTGGCGGATTTTGCACAAGCTGCAAAACGATCTCTGGTTTTTGTGGATGAGGGCGTTAAAATGAATCAAAAAGTGTGCCAGCGGGTTACTTTAGAAGCTGTTGTACTTCTGTGAGCCAATAAGCACTTTGGCAATGTGAACGGAAAGTTCCTTTTAGAAACTCTGCACCAGCTTACTTTTCCAAACAGACAAGATTGCAAGCCGAAAAGTACAAAGTGAATTTTCCTGATATGATATCTGTAGAGTGGGCATCCTACTTGCTTGCAAGCCGAAAAGTACTAGGTGAATTTTCCTGACATGATAACTGTAGATTGGACACCCTACTCGCTAGATCTACTTCAGAGTCTAGGATTTGCCCTAAATTGCACAAAAGTTTATTATTTTTTAAATCAGTTTCTTTGGAGGAAATAGGATAAATTAAAGGTATAAAACTTGCGGCCAATGGCTGATAATTTCAATAAGAGGCTGCGCTTCTGTATAACAGTAAACGGCGGCCAGTTTGAAAACAATTTAATGTATGGATTACTTAAGATCTACTCATACTACTATTGGTTGTGTTTTGTTAATTTGTTAATTTTCAATTAAGCTAAATGAAAAAATTGTTTGTTCGGGGGTTTTTTGACGCACCCGGTATATCTATATATACTATGCAACATTTTCCAAACTTGATCATTTTGTTATAAAGATTTTGCTTCAAAACAGTGCAGTTTTTTTAATTGATAACCTGTAAAACTAAAAGATTTAAAATGAGGCAGTGCAAAGGAATGTAAGTGCAGACATTAAAATTTTTGAGATAACCAGATCAAATAGTAGGTAATCTTTCCTCTGTCTTGGGGCATGAGATGGTACTAGTAGCCCTGGTATGTGCTGCTATACAAAATGATTTAGAAAAAAAAATCAATGAAAACCAAACTTGTATTTGAACTTTTAACGCGTTCTACTCTAAACTATAAAACGTTCACTTACATCCTTTTTGCCTCTCGCTGCATTAAATGTTTCTCGGCATAAGATTTATCTTGATTTGCTCTCTTAAATTATGCACTTCAAGCATCGATCGACATTCTAAGCATGTTGCTCAGTCAATTTTGCTGCTAAAATTGTCCCAATATTTCTTTACAGCTGCTACATGTGACACCAGACCACATCCAGAACATGGTGAACCTGTACGTTTCTGCTCGCAAGTTGAACCAGTTAGATGCAACAGTTCGGGCCTTCAAGATAATTGTGGCCAATTTCGAAAGACTCGTCATGACGAAAGAGTTTCTCGATCTGGAGATAAATCAAGTCGTAGAAATATTCAGCGCAGATGAAATGGGTGCAAGGAGGTATCTTAGTTTTTAATTCATTCATGTTCTTCCTTTTTTTTCTTTTCTTTTTACTGTTACAAAAAGTAAAAATGCGTTTTTGTTGTTTTTTTTAACCCTTAACTGGAAAGACTCTGTGTCTTACACATCGAAAGAATTCGACTTTTGCAATTAAAGATTTGAAATGTTTACATATTAGACGGTGAGAAGCAAAAGGATGTAAGTGCCAAAATTAAACAATTTGGAGATAATCAGCAGAAATGGTAGTAAATCCTTTCTTCTGTTTTAGGGTAAGGGTACTAGTAGCTCTGGTGGTGTGGAGAAACCTAAGCTCTATGCTCCTTCCCGCCTATTATTCCTATAGAGAGCGCTGCAAGCGCTTATTGAATTAAGTAAGTAGATTATGGAAAAATTTAGTGGCAACAGTGATGGAGTTTTAGAGAGATGGAATAGAATTCGGAACACGAACGCAAGCTCTGTGGAAGCGTGTAATTCGCTGTTTAGAATAAATGATTTGGTTTAATCACCAATATGTAAATATGTACATAGTCTTCAATAAAGATGTTAAGTTTTCTTCGAGTCGTGATAGTCTGAATCTATTACTGAACCACCGGATTGACAAGAATTCATTTTTTCCCACAGGTGGGTGCTGCTGCAGGTATGATTTTTAGAAGAAAGAAATCAATGAAAGCCTAACAAGGTTCTGAACTTTAAACGCGTTTTACTCCAATTTTTAAAAAGTCCACTTACATCCCATTGCTTCTCACTGTCTCATATATGGTTTTATATGTACATGTATGTTACATGCGGTGCTGTTTTCAATTCTATTCAAACTAATAAGTATTATAAGAATCATTGGAAATTGAAATTTTACGACTCTAATCTGGTAAAATTTGTGTAGGGTACAAACAATTACATAATGGGGGTTATTCGGGCCATCTCACCAATTACGTTCCAAGAAGAAAATCACCTGTCCAGATTAGGGTTAAACTGCCTCAGGCAGTTAACATCTAATGCCCCCAGGTTAATTTCCCAGTTTTTGCTCGTAAATGCGTATAGAGATAGGGAACATCGGGGCTAAAAGTTCCGCGGGTAATGTACCCCTTGAAATAGCTCAATGAAGAAGAAAAGAAATGCATATTTTGTAAATCAATACCTGGTAAAATTGAATGTTGAAATAAGTTAGCAACTCTTATGCCCTATTAGGAGCCTTATTCCGGGCCGATTTGGCGCTTTTTATCGACAGCCACGCATTTTCAGAAATATTTCCTACCGAAAACCGTAGGTTCGTTCAGAAGGGAGGGGAAGGGGTCCTTATTCAGCATGCCCCCCTAACATGGTAGTCTGTATCCGCTCCTGCCAGTAACAGTTTTTAAAACTTAAGTAACCTTTTAAATATCACCATATGATTGAAATTAAAGACATCAACTCAAAAAACAGACAAAGACTAAAAAAAAAAAAAAAAGTAGAGAACTTTCCAAGATCAGCAGGTCCTCTTCTCTCTCCGAAGCCAAGAAGCTTGATTAACAAAATTCAGCCGGTCCGACCACATGTTGAATTTTGGGGGATATCTATCAGCATCAAGTACTGTGAGTCCCAAGTAAATTATTTAAATTTTGGAGTACGTAACCTGTAAAATATGACCAAATAATGAATTAAAGTTGAAGACATCAACTCTAAAATAAGACTAACCATAGAGAGATAAAAGAAAGAAAGAAACTAACCAAGATCAGCAGGTCCCCTTCTCCTTTGAATGGTTGGTTTGATTAATTTTTTTTTTTTTTTTTTTTGGCGCAAGAGTTCCTAGTAGGCTATACTGCGACAAACGATTGTTGAGTAGTGGAAAAAAGATCCAAAAAAGTAATTTTTATTAGGGAGCAAAAGACATAAAACTTCAAGGATTTTGAAAAATTAGTCAAAATAAACACATAAACGAAGTCTTAAATTTTGAGTGACGAGCCGAAAGGAATAACTGAGAAATAATTTAGAGTAAGATAAAAAAAAAAAAAAAAAAAAAAAAAAAAGTCAACAAAACAAAATAAAGACATAAACAAGGACATAAGAAACAACACTAAATCAAAGAAAAAAAGCCAATCTCAAGAAGGAAGGGGAACAATTTGGGATCTTCTCCTTTGGGAGGGGGGGGGGGGGGGGGCAACAAGCTTGAAAAACCAAGTTAAACGTGTCCTGACAGAAGCTGAACTCGTCGAGTTAAAACTTTCGGAGGATATCTATTATCAAAAATCGCCGCTATTCCCAAATGAATTATTTTAATTCTGGAATAATTAATTAAAATTGAAGACATCAATAAAACAAACTTTAGAGAGATGAAAGGAAAAAGGGAACTTACCAAGTTCAGTAGGTCCCTTTCTTCCTTGGAGCCAAGAAGCTTGAGTAGTCAAGTTAAGCGGGTTCTACCAGAGGCTAAACTCGCCGAGTTAAATTTTTGGAGGATATCTATAATCAGCAATCGCTGTAATTTCTAAGCTAATTATTTTAAATCTGAGGCAAACATGAGATTGGATTATGTTGTGATGAAGTCGAAAGGTGAACATTTTTAGGAGTATCTGAAAAACATTTTGTCAAAAATGACAATGGACAGCATTGAATAGACGCAGATAATTTCCTCAACATTTCTTCCTCAAGACAAGTACGTAGTGGAAACAGTAATCTGTATTAGTTACAAATAAAACAGATTTACAGTCGTGTACCGACTTACGCGAGGGATGCGTTCCAAGACTCCTTGCGTAAATCGAAATTTCGCATTGTAGAAAAATGTATGTATACAAATTTTTTAGAAGCATACCAAATTCTCTTAGACGCTTATGAACACCCCTCAAACTGTTTTAAAGCATTCCTCAGCTATACACTACAGTTTCTTACATAAAGAACTAAACTTTTACTGTATTTAAAAAATAAAAAACTTTTATTCAACATGAAATGCTTTAGGAAGCACAAAATAAACGATTAACTGAGGGAAAGACATAAAATAAAACAACACGGTAAGTATAGCATGTAGTAATAATAAACTGCTATAGTATAATAGTACTGTACAGTAGATACAGTAACATTATTTATGAGTTACAAAATGAAGATAATAATGATTTATGCTCCATGATCAGATCGTTATTTTTATCTATTAAATACAGTTGCATTGTCTTTTCTCTTATAACATTTCAATTTGCGGCAACAGCCCCTCTTCTTGATCTCTTTAAACCAAAATACTAGAGCAGCTAACATTTTCATTATACGAGTATTTACTTTGCTTCGACTGCAAGCTTCAATATTGAAACTAAGTTCTGAACTTTAACGGATATCATTTTGTTTTGATTTTTAATTTTACGTATGGAAGACTCACTCATACTCTTGTCGCACTACCGTCGACGTTTTGTAGTTAGTTGTTCAAGCATATCGATAATCTTAGCCCCCTTTTTTTTAAATCAGAAACTTTCTTTTTCTTCCCATCTTCGCAAACTTTAAGGTGCAACTAAGGTACCATTATATTTCATCATTTTTAATATTTAGGCTGAGTGTTTATTTGACGCACTAACAACGCGATGCGCAGAGTAGTTTGGTGTGGGAATTTTCCGTGTCAGTTGATGCTTAAAGGAATGTAATAACATTCAACGAAATCAGTATTTAGTAGTCAAGAACGAAGCTGATACTTCTTTCCAAAAAAATTCGTGTTGTGGACGAAAACTTTGAGTTAGCTCTAAAATTTGTTGCTCGTGAAAAATTCTCGTTATAGCCATTTCGCGTAAGTCGAATCGCGTTGTAGCGGGAGTCAACTGTATACAATTTTTCACATTTAAAATTACCGAAGATTTCTTCAACAGCTGTTCACCGATAATTTTATGTTCTGTTAGTAATAAGTTTCTAAAGAAACGTGACTGAAAAAAGCATAACAGCTACTATATTAAAACTCCATTTTGGTTTTGTATTTTAGTAGAAAAAGCTTAACTAATCAGTTTTTTTTTAACTATAGAGGAATAACTACGAAAATAAAGAAGCATTATCTTGGTTGAGGCTTTACATAACAATGCATAATCCAGGAGTGTTTTTTTTAAAGGTGTTTGTCTTCTTTTTAGATTATTTTATGCCTCAACGCAACTTCAATAAAGATGTTTTTTTTCCATTTTCTAAAATCTCTGTCTCGTCAAAACCTTATGTATTAGGCTGAAATCATGACTTTTTTTTCGAAACACAATTTTAAATACCCTCTTGAAAAGCGATAGTTAATGAATTCTTTATAAAAGAAAAGGAAGGTAATATAGCAGCAACATCTGTTATTTTTTCACTTTATATGCGTCGGGAAAAAAGTCTAGTCATTGCTTATTTGAAAGAAGAGAGCTTAAGCATTAGTATTATTATGAGTCTGAAGAGGAAGAGAGGATTTTGTAAGAGGAACATAGCAAGTTTATTTTTGCTTATGATTCAGCTTACAATTATGAAGGGGTCGGCAACCTTTCTGGAATTAAGAATCATTTTCTTCCAGATGTGGTACATTATTTTTTTTTTTAAGAGCCAACCATCAGTATAACATTATATCAAAAGAAGTATTATAATGGTTTTGCTGTTAAATATGTATTTATTGTGAACTAGTGGTACCCGCACGGCTTTGCCTGTAGTAGAAAATTAAAAGATCATTTGGTTCGCCTGTATATTTACAAGTAACAGATGATGAATTTCTCGCCAATTTGCTATGGTTATTTGCTTACCCATGTTACGGTTCCACTTTATGATAATTTCGTAATTTAATCGTCCACGTTATGATAATTTTCTCGGTAAAATGTTCTTAAAATTAGAATATAAAAAGAACATAATCGAATTTTCGAAAAATCGCTTCGAGGTGCACACTCCCATGCTACAAACAAACTTTGTGTCAAATTTGTTGAAAATCGGACGAACGGTTTCGGCGCTGTGCGTGTCACAGAGATCCAGACAGAGATCCCGATATCCAGACAGAGAGACTTTGAGCTTTATTATTAGTAAAAAGAAAACCGAAATATGTGCTTCATTTAACAAAAGGCCATAACATTCAGCTTTATCAAGACAAAGAATGAACGTTTTTGTACCTATAGTAAAAAAAAATTAATTACTAAATCCTAATTTCAATGAGTTATATAAATTTGCAAAAAAACAAATTAAATGAACAGAAATGATAATTTGTAATGTAGTATTAGGGGCCAAAGTATTTAGGGGGGTAGTATTTTTGGGCCAAAAAAAGAGAAGAAGGAGCCCCAGTATTGCACTCTCCTGACAACGTTATAAAATACGTTTTCTACTGTTTGGTTTCGAAAAAAAACATAATAAGAAAAAGAAAACCGAATTGACAATTTTGTACACGCATTAATAATTCTGAAATTACTGTTTGGAAGCTTTTTTTTTGAAGTTTTTGAAAGTGTTCTCACCACATTGTTACATTCTATGCAATATTTTAAGAGACTTTGTAATATTGTGACCTGCAAAGGAAAAATTTTAAACGATTGAAAAATTTCGTTTTTTTTTCTGCATTTAAATTGCACTACTGTTTTATAAGTTTCTTTTTTTTTTTTTTTTTTGAGCAATCACGATTGCTTATTGTTCTCATTTGACCGTTTTTGATGGTCCGTGCCTTTTTCAGCTTGGACCAGAAGCCTCTGCAGCACCACCGCCCACCGTCCTCAGTAGGCGGCGCGGCGCGGCTGCTCCGGTCCTTAGCTATCCGCTTCTCCTGGTCGGAGGCGTCCATGTCCTACACACACGCACGCTCACACACTCACACACATACACGCCTACGTGCATACACACAGGTCTACGCACACACACAAGCCTACACACTTACCACACACAACTATGCACACGTAAACGCCCAGGAGGAGAGGCAGGCTTGGGGGGGGGGGGGGGGACAGGAGCTGTTTCTAGAAACAATAACTCCAATGAGTAGGTTCCTGTCTCAGTTCGTGATTGCGAAACACATAATTTGAATTCAAAATTTCAGAATTCAAATTATTATTTTTTTTAGCTCATTTTTGACGTGGATAGTTGTGCAGGGGGCGTCCCAATGGGAGGTCACGTGTGGTCACTGGACGTTCCAAAAACTCCTTATTTGGCACATTTTGCTGACGATTCGGCAAAATGGAAGATACTATTATGCAGATTCTCGTTTTTGTTTTTACATGTCTATATATCGTCGCCTCAGAGCAACAGTAAGATATTTGAATGCTATTTCTGGGCTTAGATATCTTACTGCTGCTCTCAGGCGACGATATATCATTCAGAAAAAAAATTGAAGTTACAATCAGCGAATAGAAAATTTTCACCACCCAAACATTTAAGCACTTTGCTCCCCTGTTTATACGAGGCTAATAATCCTTATACATTATTTCTGTCGCCTGTTTTTTGTTTCTACGCAAGATCTTCCTCAATTCTTGATCCATTTCTTTGATTTACACCTTATTTTAAAGCCAATCGTGCAGGCTAATGACGAAAAATAGACCCACGGTCCAAAAATTGTTTTTTTCTGTCAAAAAAAACCTGTTTTAAAGAACCAGAATGAAGTTTTCGGTTAAATTTATAACTTTAACTTGCACTGTGACCGGCAGAGCTGAATAGCTCGATTGGCAGAGCGTTCGACTGGTAACCAGGAGAAATGAGTGTTCGGGCCCATGTCCCAACAATCTGCATCAGAATCGTCCAGACCACTAAGCATAATGTAAGCATAAAAAAGTATTATATTTACTTCAAGGGAATCCTTTTTATGCAGAAAAACATTTTTATTGTATGCTGAAATATAGATGTTTCTAATAGCAGTGTTCGACCTTTTGTACAAATGAAAAAATACTGAGTCAAATTGAAACTACGAGTTTCACCCAGTAAACCTTTATTTTTTATTATTATATGTATAGATTCGAATACGATATAAAACATTAAAATTATTATCAACTTCATTAGTAAGAAATCATTTTTTACTCCTCTGCTTTCGGCTGAAAAAAAAAATATTTTGTCTACGTTCGAAAAATTACACTTAAAAAACAGACTCAGTTCAACTGGTTTTGGTTTTGAATTTTAAGTGTTCGATTAAAAAAGAAGCATGCGCGGGAATTTAAGCCGTAACGGTTAAAGCAGCCTGCTATGGGAAATAGTTCAATATTCAAAAATAAAAACACTGATTTTCAATCTAATTTATTATTTCTCTAGAATGTTTCTTTCAATCGCTACTTGAGATCTTCCTCACTCTTTAATCAAATTCCATGTTTTACGAATAATTTTAAATCGTATCATGCTGGCCTAATGACAAAACATAGAAGCATGATCTTATTATATTTTTTTCGGCAAAAAGCTTTTTTACTGTTTTTACTACGCATTCCTTCAATGAATAGCATTCGAAAAGGAAGGTGCAATGCTAGATTTGTTGGAGTGTCGTGCTGTTGATCAGAATGGCGCCAGTTCAAATCCGTGCCAATAAATATCTCTTTAATGTTTCTTTTTTTCCCGTCAGATGCTCACATGAACAGAACTGCATTTGCCACAACCTTTTTTTTCACATGTACAATTACTGCTTTTTTACGAGTCACTCAGCCACCCTTTTAATGATATTTATGTTTGCATTGAAAATACGTACAACCAAAAGGTGAGCGATGATCAAATTATCACAACGTTGTATTTAAAGAGGTTTTGTTACTGATGTCTTCAAATTACATGCCTTCTCTTGTGCGCTAACTTTTTCCGTTTACTTTTTTCGGTTCTCCTTCATAATATTCTTTTTTGAAATTTTTAAAGAGCGAAATGCCTTATGAAACGATTCGAAGCACAGTACTTATACAATAATTCAAACGTTTTATTAGGTAGCACACCAACGTATACAAGTATTCAAATATAAGAGCGGCTGTTTAAAGTACAGAGATTGGGGCTGAAAGCCACCCTCAACGGCCCTACGAAACCTAAAAAAGAAATTCAATGTCTTTTCTAGCGAAATAATCATTTTCTTGGGGGCCTTGAAATGGATCAACTACAAATACCTCGACAGAGAAGGGCACATCAACTCCATCTTCGACTGCATCAGGTTTGGGTTGATGAACATGGAAGAAATCTTGGCTTGTTTCCACCCTCCCATTCTTCCGGGCATCATGTTACGACCGAAAATTCGAGAGGCTCTTCTGAATGCAACGTGGTAAGTATCCTCAAATAAATAATAGCCGATGATCGCGTAACTCGCGTGTTTCAACAATGAAACTCGCGCCACGGCATGATAATTTGGTACTGTTTGACCACGGATTGTATGTAATTTGGCAATCGGCCAAGTAAAGGCAATTCTCAACTCCAATAAATTATACGGAGCGCTGCAGCCACTGTCTAATGGCGGCCGAAAAAGGTAAAACAAACAAATGCCGAAACTTATAACTTGCTTTGACACTTAGTGAATGGCATTCATTTTTCGTCGTGTTTGTGGGAAGCTTTCTTTTCTATTCTTCTGAAATTACATCACACCGGACACTGTCTGAAGCCTGTAATTTATCCCAAAGAAAACACGTGGAATGGAATGTTTTACCTTTTTCTTTAGTACTGTTAATCACCGCAAGGTAGCGTATTCGAGCTCTGGAATTGCGAATTCCATCTGAATGAATCTAGCAGGGGAGATGGAAAAATAGCGATGGGATATATTTAATGCACGCATTTTATAATGTGACTAGTGCCTTATTCATTTACGGCATTCTCTAAAATAAAATGAGGGGAAACAAAAATACATAGTTACTATGGAAACAACAAAAAAAAAAGAAAAAAATCTGTGACACACTTCCCCCAATTAACTCTAATTTGAATTCCGAAACTTTGAATTCAAATTATGTTTTTCGCAATCACGAGTTCCGACAAGACCCTACTGATTAGAGTTGTTGTTTCTGGAAATGGCTTCCCCCCCCCCCAAGCATGTCCCTCCTCCTGGGTGGTTACGTGTGTATAGTTGTGTGTGTAGGCTTACGTGTGTGCACGTAGGCGTGTGTGTGTGTGTGTAAAGGCGTGCGCGCGTAGGGGAGTGTGTATGTGCATGCGTGTGTAGGACATGGACGCCACCGGCCAGCAAAAGTGGATTCCGGTGGACAGTGGTCAGGAGCAGCCGCGCCGCCGCCGGTGGACGGTGGTGCTGCAGCCCTGGTCCAAGCTGAAAAAGGAACCGTAACGTCAAGGACGGTGAAATGAAAGCAATAAGCAATCGTGATTGCTCAAAAAAATAAATAAATAAAATGCTTTCATTTCATTCAGGAATGTAAAAGCAAAATGGTAAGCTCAAAACTTTGTTGTGAAAAAAAATTTGTAGTGAGAACATAGATCGAATATATTTTAAATTAAAAAAAATATTGCCGTGAGCAAATTTTCATTTTTACGAAACTGGGGCTAAATAATAGAGAGACAAAAGTGCACATCCGTTACAAAACAACTAACACCCCTATAAAGTAATAGAAACGTCCATTTCCGCCTATAAACCGGATATTAACCTTTTTCATATAATCGATGGTCAGACAGTAATATGGTTTGGTAATGTTTAACATGCAGGGAAAGGCTTTGTTGTGATGAGGCTGAACTCGATCCGGTAACTTAACTGTTTTTTCAGGTAAGACTGTGTCATTTCAGGGGAATGAAGAAACGAAAAAATGGTCAACAATGAATGCTATCTGCATACTGGAGTTTAGGGTGTTAGGGTTACAATTTGAACTATCAAAATATCACCAAACAAGCAATGGCTTCGTTCAAATGTAGACACAATTTTCACCCGTCATACCATGACGGGCGATTTCCTAGTAATAAAATAATTGTCAATCTCTTGGCGAATAGAATAATGGGTTCATTAAACTGTTACTTTCTTTTAGCTACATAGCAGCAAGGTCTTTTGGGCAAGACAACCTTTTTTCAGATCTGGCACCTAAACCGAGAAGATTCTTATTCCAAGGAGAGACAATGATTTTATGGGTAAGATTTTTTTTTCCTAAATGCTTTACATTTCGATTACAAAAGTTCAATCTTAAGTTTTAATTTTCATTCATTCATGTTTGTCCCAGTCCCTTTTGAAATATATTTTACTGAAAGACTTCGGTGAAAGAAGGGAGGCAGCTCTATTTTTCTTTTCTAATTCTTCCAGAAATCACAAAAAAGTTTTTAATTTATTATTGAAGACTTAAGCCTTAATTCAAACGAAGCAACTTAGTTGAATCAATTTTGGAACTGGAAGTTATCAAGATGTGTAACCAGGTAGAAATGGAGGGAAGTTACCAAGATGTGTAACCAGGTAGAAATTGAGGAAAGTTATCAAGATGTGTAACTAGGTAGAAATTGAGGGAAGTTACCAACATGTGTAACCAAGTAGAAATTGGGGGAGGGGTGTTATCAAGATGTGTAACCTTAGAGCAGGAATTGAAATGGAAGGAGCAAGTCCAATCATTGGCTTAACAAAAGCTGACCCAAACACCCCAAGTCACGTGACTCAACAACGACGAATGGTTGGCACGTTTTGCGTGAAACAAGCGAATTTAACCTGATTTCTTCCAATGCTTTGCTTTAAATTCTATCACGTGACATGGAGTCTTGGTTTCATGAATGAATGTCTTCACTACCTCCATTTTATCTCTTCTCAATGTGTGTAACCAGGTAGAAATTGAGGGAAGTTATCAAGATGTGTAACCAGGTTGAAAATGAGGGAATTTATCAATGAGGGAATTTATCAAGATGTGTAACCAGGCAGAAATTGAGGGAAGTTATCAAGATGTGTAACCAGGTAGAAAATGAGGGAATTTATCAAGATGTGTAACCAGGCAGAAATTGAGGGAAGTTATCAAGATGTGTAACCAGGTAGAAAATGAGGGAATTTATCAAGATGTGTAACCAGGCAGAAATTGAGGGAAGTTATCTAGATGTGTAACCAGGTAGAAAATGAGTTAATTTATCAAGATGTGTAACCAGGCAGAAATTGAGGGAAGTTATCTAGATGTGTAACCAGGTAGAAAATGAGGGAATTTATCAAGATGTGTAACCAGATAATAGTGATGGAATAATTTGGTAATTTACTCGTCCACGTTGTGATAATTAGCTCGGTAAAGATTTCTTAAAACTGGAATAGAAAAAGAACCACTCGAATTTTCGAAAAACCGCTTCGAGGTACACACCCCCATGCTACAAACTAACTTTGTGCAAAATTTCATGAAAATCGGCCGAACGGTCTAGGCGCTATGCGCGTCACAGACATCCAGACAGAGATCCAGATATCAAGACAGATTTTCAGCTTTATTATTAGCAAAGATTAGAAAGATATTTGGTTCAAATAAGAAAAGAATTTAAATCATGTGTGTTTAGTATCTCTCCACTTGTGAGACCTCACCATTTGTGAGTGCCTCTTCGCTTGTGAGATGGCGCTGGCTGTTAGTTGCCATAGTTACCATATTTAATTTTTCTTTTTCTGTTATTTTAAAGATGTGAATATAAGTTTTCAAATGGTCTGCGTCGATTTTTTTCCATTAATGTTGCCTGTGCAACAGCGTGATAAAAACATTTTAGTTTCAAAATCATACATTGAGTCATTGAGGAGTTGAATTTTTCTTTTCTTGTTACGTAGCCTGTTAGAGTTTGTTTCCTTTCATACAACATTAGTTGGGACTGTCTCATTCTTGCCCAGAACGCTTTTTTTACTTTCTTCTATATCTAATATATAGAAGAAAGTATTGGATTCGTGCAAATTTTCGAATTTCGAACTTTGATGGATTCGAACGTTTTGAGGTGTGCTGTGTCCATTTCGACCATTTTTGGAAAATGTCTGTTTGTCTCTGTGTGTGTGTGTGTGTGTCCGTGTGTGTGTGACCAGTTTTTTGTGGCCGTTCTACAGCAAAAACTACCGCATGAAATTGAACGAAATTTGGTACACGTATGTGCCCCTATGTGAACTTGTGCCCATTGGTTTTTGACGCGAATTCGTCCAAGAGGGGTGAAGCAATGGGACGTTTTATGAGTTTTGCGTGACTGCTACTCCCCAAGAAGTAACTGGCGGAATGAAACATAATTAGGTCCATATGTTGCCTTTAATAGGTACAGGTCTTGATTCAATTTTGGTGTCAATAGTCCAAACGGGGGTTGAGCTATAGAACGTTTTTTGTCGTCAATTGTGACTGCTGTATCTCAAGAAATAATGAACGTAATCAAACAAAAATTTATCGACAAGTAGCCCTTAGAGGGTATAAAAAAAGATTCTATTTTGGCATCAACAGCTGAAAAGGGGGTGGCGCAATCGATCGTTCTTTTTTTTCCATTGTAAGTGCCATATCTCAAGAAAAAATGCTACGTTCTGGATGAAATTTGGAATAAATATGAATCCATATGTAAACAGGCGTTGGTTCAATTTTGGCGCCAATCGCTTCATGGGGGGGGGGGCTGATTTTTTTTCATTTGTGTGAATAAAAATAGCTTTATAATTGCAAAAATAAGAAAGATAAATCGTAATAGACTGTCGTCTGCGTTTATCTCGTGATTTTAATTGCATGGAAATGATCGGAAATATTATCTCAATGATTTAAAATTTTTAACTGTTGCAATCTCGTGTTTGTTAACAAATAAATGTTTGTAATTATTTTAAGCAAGGCTTTTAAAATAGTTTTAAATTTTCATTCTTTGTTTTGCTTTTGAGATAAATCAGGAATTGGGATGGTCGTCAAGTTTTGGCATGTGTAATTTTGTTTTTGTTGGGAATATTGCTTCCTCGTTAAGCATGGGGAGGGATCAGAGTTATAAGAAAGATATAGAAGAAAGTTTCGTGATCGCCACAACATACTAGTTTTTGCATATATTTTGATGAAAAACGCAAAAACCGCAAAAGATGGAACTGTCCCTATTTTCCACCAAAGTCTTTTTTAGCAACATAGAACTCATTTCTATGCGAAAGCTAGCGTAATTGATTTTAGCAAAACAATAGATCTGGAATTAATTAAGAAACATGTCCGTTGCATTTCATTAGTAATTGATTGCGGAATAAATATCCTGTTCCAAATATTTGCATTGGAATGTGGGGCGAAGTGAAATAGGCAAGATCTTATTTGTTCCGAAAAGAACAAGTTGGAAATTTGTTTTGAAAATTATAGTACATAAAGAAATAACATTTTTTAATTTTCCTTTTCATTTTTTCGAAAACCTTGCACTGAAATTTTAATTTTGGTAGTAAAATCGTACTTAAAAAAATTGGTCCTTTTTTATGGGTCAAAGTGAAAAATACAATGTTTCTCTCATGAAATATTTTCCACCTGATTGTTTAAACTATAATGAATGAGAAAATACAATAATGACTGAATGAATGAATAGATAATAAATCAACAAATAAATACATTTATTCATTTATTAATGAGAAAAATATATTCTATTAAAACCTTGTGCGCGTCTGCCTTTCTCTCCCTCTCTTTCCCTCACTGTGTATGTGTGACTGTAACCCTATTTCCTCTGGACGGTCAATGTCGACCAAGTCGAATCTGGCACCGTTAAATAAAGAACATTTAGAGGAAGTCATTTCGCCCTGTTTCACCCTTCTAACCCTTAACAAGTCAGAGTCTTAAATTGTTTATAATCGTATTAATATCATGAATTGGCAAAGTGAAATGAGCAGAGGGCAGAGCCCCCTAATAAATGAGTGAATAGAATAATGATTGAGTAAGAAAATTGTGAATGAATGAATAAGTGGATTATTAAAGGAAGGCATGTAAATGAATTCTCTAATAAGTGAATACGTAGTTGTTTTAATAAATGATTGAACACAAGTACTAGATACCTATTTTACTTCACCCCTCATGAACTTTACTAATTGTACATAACATTTAAAATAAAAATTAGCTCAATACTAAATGAATAATCGCTGCACCGAATATTTGTAAGACTCAATTAATATTGAAAATGTTAATGTCAAAACTTTTATCCTTTTATAACCTTATACAATTAAAAACTGAGCGTATGTACCTTTATATCTATGTCCAAGCTTCTTCTCCCGAACGCCAGTGAACTGACTATCGCGAACCCGGTATCGATGGATTCGTAATCTTCCCGGCTTCATGTTTGGCTATTTAACATAATACTCCGATAATAATTAGCGGAGATATCAATTTAAAACTATTAATTATAATACTTAGATTTCGATATAAAATCCCTATTTTTCGAAGGCTTTCCTCCATTACAATTATTATTCAGTGCTTCATCTCAACTTTCCGCAACCATGCTTTTATTAAAATTTATAGCGTTTGAAAATCATTGAGACGAAAGATCTGTTGTCAGTTTTTGTCTCGAATATGAGCAAATAAAATTCTGGGTTTTGTTTTAAAGGCTTCTCCTGTAATCGAGAGATTTAAAATGTTTACTTTTTGGTTATTTTTCCGCAATCTGCCGCAAAATTTTACTGTTTTGTTTTTGTTTAAGCCTGAGTGTTGAACACGCGTCACTTGACGTAACTTTTATTTTCGAGGTGGACTGTGCAAAGCCGGGCGACGCAGCTAGTAACATAAATAATTTTTGGCTTCAACAAAATATTATAATATGAATATCAAGTTTTAAAAATGTCTTGTATGTATTACATACTTTGATCTCCAGAAATAACTTTTTCCTAACTGGAATAGACTACACTGTAAAAAAAAAAAAATGTGAAACCTTACTCCAGTGTAACCTAAATACGGCGGCAGCATTTTGCACTTTTTGCAACCTTATACCGGCGGCTAGCTTCCTCCATAGCAATGGAGTATTGTCCGTTTTTTACGAGAAGGCACTTCACCACGCCTCCTTGAACGCAGAGTTTCATTTAACGGGGTGATCGGTAGGCAATCCACGAGCTTCTAAAGGAGACAAAACCAGAGATACTTAACTCGGGCGTGCATTTTAATGTGCAAAAAAGTCTTAATGTCCCTTACATTACTTGCTTCACTTGTCTGTTGTCATTTTAGTTATTCTTGCATTTTAAAAACTGCTGCTTTTACAACAAAATGCTATGATCCGAATGTACCTTCTGCCGAAAACAGCGAAATAGAATATTGGATACCTTGTGACGAGGGAGGAGTCAAATGCCTTCTCCTGAAAAACGGACAATGCTGCAGAAGCTCGTTTATCCGGCACTCGTTTACCCGGATCTCCGGATCAAACTGTTACACCAGTTTTATCAGTTAAGTTACTCCATTGCTATGGAGGCAGCTGAGCTGCCACCGAAGTTTACACATTTTTTTTTTTTTTACAGTGTACATGTGTTATTACAAAGTTAATATATTACCAGATAGATGCAGCCAAAAGCCGTAAATTTATCATATTTTACTTTGTTACGCTATTTCACTTTACCCCACATTTTCTCAGCGTGTGAACCCAGGTGCCCATCCTTTGGTGGGAAACTAGGCTCAAAAATATTCTGTGCCATTGACATCTGCGCCTTAACGGTGGCACATGAAAGCCTGGATGCCATTTTGGAGGATCGTACTAAATCTACATAAGCCAAACATAATCTTACGATTCCCAGTTAAATACAAAAGTCCATTGCAATGAGTTCAGGTGCATTTTGCGCTGTTTTCCTTTAAAAAACATTAGTCGAAAAAAATTGCAATCCAAATTTGTTTCGATTTAAAGTATGCATAATTAATCGGCAGAAAAAAAATGAAAGTTGGGTGCACTTGGAGCCGATTACATCTTTTACTTTTACTCGCAATTGGAATTATTAAACTCAATAATAAAAAAATAATTTGAATTTTGACCTCTTGAATTCAAATTATGTTTTTCGCAATCACGAGTGTGTGTGTATGTAGGCATGTGTGTTTATGTGGGGGGGGGGGGGCACGTGTGTTTGTGTGTAAGTGGGTATGTGCATGTGTGTGTAGGCATGTGTGTTTGTGTTTGTGTGCAGGTATGAGTGTTTGTGTGTGGTGTGGTATGTGTATGTGTGTATGTGCTTGTGTATGTGTGTATGTATGCGTGTGTGTTTGTGTATGTGTGTGTAGGTGTATGTGTTTGTGTGTGCGCGTGTGTGTGTGTGTGTGTGTGTGTGTGTGTAGCTGTGTATGTGTGCGCGTGTGTGTTGGACATGGATGCAACCTGGAGACGGTTTTCGCTATAGGAGCAGCATCGTGAGGAGCCGGTCGACAGTGATGCTGCAGAGGATGCTGGCGGGAAAATAAAATGATAGCACATCAAAACAGTCAAGTGAGAACAATAAGCAATTGTGATTGCTCAAACAAAATGTAATAATAATATACATAGTGTAATATTTCTTCTGTTGTGAACATTAAAAAGGAATACAATTCTTATCTGGCTTTTGAAAATTATAGGGGGAAAACTGATTCCTGGAAATGAGGATGCTACTTCACATAATGTGCACAATATGAAAATAAACGTGTGAATTTAATGAAGTTTTTAGGCAACTAACACAATTATATTGAAATCATCATTAGTTATATAAGTTATGAAACACTACTAAATAAGTTCTTACCTACAATAATGGCCCGAAAAAATGTAAATGGTAATAAGTAAAGTTTTGAAGATACATTTTAAAAAACACATAATTTTTTCAAATTAAATATTGCAAAACGAGAAGAAACCGCGATGATGAAGGAAAAACACGTTCTACAATTTTAAAACATACACAAATAGTATTGGACGGGGAAAAAGTGAAATATAAATACAGGTGTCCCTCGAATAAACACGGTTAATTTGTTCCGTGTGGTATCGAAACCGTGTTACACGAGACCTTTTTAAAAATAACACTTTTACTTATTTTTAATACTAATTATGTATGTGCATGAGAAAAATCAGGTTATATAAGATGTATCGTGTTATATCGAAACCGTGTTCTGTGTTATATCGAGACCGTGTTCCATGTTATATCGAAACCGTGTTCCGTGCTATATCGAAATCGTGTTATACAAGGCTTGGAAATAATCAAAATCAAAGGATGTGTACCGTGTTGTATCGAAACCAAGTTTCATAAAAACAAAGTAAAGTATTAGAGTTATTAGCAAAAATTAACAGATTGAATTAAACGATAGTGAAGTTCTATCTTTTTTAAACATAGCATTCGAGTTACATCAAAACCATGAGGCATTGAATTCAAATTTCGTATCGTGTAATATCGAAACCGTGTTATAATAATCGCAAATACCGTGTTAGACGAGGAACGCCTGTATTGAAAAAAAAAAAAACTTTGAAGATAAAATTGAATAAGTCAATTATGAATATTTTATGCCTTCAGGCATTAGATCCAATCAGTTTAAGTGAAAGAGCAATTCTTTACCCTTTTGCGAAAAAACAAGAAAACTTTTTTTTATTATTTTTATACTTGTTTCTAAGACACCCACACTAAGTTTTCCTTCTTTGACCTTTGTTTGACCGAAAGTTTTCCATTCGGCTTAAAAATCCAATTTCGCATTCTTCGGTTACATAAAATGATAAAAATTTTATTGAGTGAGGCATGAGAATATAAAAGGAATAAAATTCTGCAGTCTTTCAATTTCTAGCTGAGTACGAAAAAGGTTAAAATATTAATTTTAAAATGGTTTTAATGATATTGTTTAACTCAACTATCGAAAACAAATATTAAATGGCATCCTGGAAAATAGTTCTTCCCTTAAGTAGCCCCCCCCCCCACCCCACGCAACAAAACAGAGATATAACAATGTTTCGTTTTTCAGTTTTTATATGTTAAAACTTTTTACGTGTAGAAATTTCAATACAAACCTTTATTTGGAAAAAACATAAATTAAATAATAACAATTACTATTATCTAAAGAAACACAAAACATAAGAACATCTTGTAAGTAAAAGCTATAATGGCAAAAAAATAAATAAATAAATGAATAAATAAATAAAATTTATATTCATTCAATAGCTGAATTTAAATAATATCTAAAATAGAAAATTAAAAATTGCTGACGATACTTCTTAACTTTACGTATTTATAAAACATATGTTACATGGCGCCGTTATTTAGGGACGTTTTCTTAAATAACAGCAAGGGCGCCCATATAGGGGGCAAAGGGGGGGGGGGCTTGGGTCCCCCCCCCCTAGAAATGAAAACTTCCTTGTTTTTAGTACTTTTTTTCTTTGCAAAAATGTGAAAATATTTTTTCTCCAGCCATTAATGAATAAGTAATTAAAAATGTCCAATTTTAATGACTCTAATCTGCCCTGAAATTGTTTTTTATGGGGAAAATATCATGCTAAACCATGGTTAAAATGACTGAACACCCCCCCTCACAATTTTGCATATGGGCACCCATGAATAACAGTTCTGCTTTTGAACAAAACGGAGACTTACATGGAAGTATTTCACTGATCATTCATAGTAAACGTTCAAAAGACGTAGTATTATTTCAAGAGGTGGGCAAAGGGAAAATTACGTTTTTGAAATGATAGGCTATTAGAATATCTGCACATTAGAAAACGTTGGGTTTAAAAATTTTCATTGTAAGGTTAATTTTTAACTTTAAAAAAATGTGGCAGAAAAATAGCATTTTCTTTATTTCATTAGTTTTTGTTGTCTGTACACATGATGATTTGGGGCAACCTCATTCAAGAACCAGCAAAGCATTTTCGAAATGTAAATGGTATTCCATATGACACCATTCTATACTGCTGACCGCCTTTTGTCTTGTTGTCCGAGAAGTCGGACTACGGATGGGGGGGGGGGGGGGGTGTCTGGATTCGAATCAAGGCTCGGGCATGAATGTACATTCCCTCTCCTGTCCTCGTCCATTATTTTAGTGAATGTGTTGTTGTTCTGTGAATGGTTGCCTACCCTTTAAACGGGTCTTAATGGCATGTGTGTACTGTGGAGGTCGGCTTCACACCAAATTACAGTTCAGTTGAAGAAAAGAAACAGCGCACACCAAATTGCCTGCCTAGCTTGAAAGTACAGTCGAAAAAAAGAAACAGCGCACACCAAATTGCCTGCCTAGCTTGCACAAGACAACAACAGCTATCCTGTAATCTATAAATGAACAGACAGATAAAACATGTAGATAGTTACTGCTTAAAATCATTTTAGAAAGTATTCTGAAATTTGAAAGTGTAAATCCCGGACTTTCCCCTTTTTCGCTTTATTTATTTATTTATTTTTGAAATAAATATCAGAGACTGTTGTATTTTCTAGTCTTAAGTATAACTAACACCTTTCTATTTCTACACCAATTTAACAGTGCTAACTGCTGAAGAAGTTTTTTAAAGCCGTAAAATACAATTAAAGTATTATTAAAAACAAGAAAAGAATCATAGATACTCTTGCTATCTCTCTTGTAAGATTAGTCTCACCCCCCCCCCCCCCTGTTTTGCAAAATGAATCACTAACTGATTCAAAAAGTACACAGCTTACTCCACCACACATCATGAAAACAAGTTATACAACTTTCCTAAAGAATGGTTTCGTTCAGGAAGAGTTTAAATAAACATCTATAAACAAAATCAGATTCCAGGCCTAATAGTAAAACTTTTCTTTTGCGCATGGAAAAAAATGGAAATAGCACAGACCATGAGAATAGTTTGATCATGGTTTGAAAATATCATGATATTTTCGACAATATCGAAAATATCCGATATTTTGATACGTATGGGTCATTCTTCAAAAAGTGTAACTTTTCTATCACACGCCTTTTACAGAAAATATTTTAAGGAACAATTCACTTAACAATGCTTTTTAATTTCATCAAAAATATATCTATTTAAACCTGACAACATTTTTTTATAATAATTTTTATTTTAGTATATTTTTGGTTCACAACATGTGAATTCTCACCTCCGTGACATGTCACACACCTTGTGTGACTGTTTATGTTGCTTAATAACTTGTTTAATTAAAAGTATATACTTATTCATTTATTATTCCTTTCACAAGTGTCTCAAATACTAATTGTTTAAATATATTTAATTTTTTAATATTGTGTTTTAGTTCGTTTTAGTAGGGTAAGGAGTCATGTCACACGATAAATTCTCACCTCCGTTACCTAAACACAAAATGCTACTCCTCATTAACACGTGGCAGTAATGGCATCAAATTTTTATTTTCCATGATACAAAGGGGGGCCCCTTGTGTATTTTCAGCTATAGTTGAATTTGTGAGATTTTTGTCGAGAAACAAGAGGATAGATTTTGCTTTAAAAACTTAGTGTGATTATTCTGATTTCTCACCTCTGTGAACTTGAATTTCAGGGATGTAAATTAATGTAAAAAAAAAAAAGTGAACATGCTTTCATATGCTTAACATGAGCAGATTGTAGCAACGAAGAAAAATCATTTCCCTAAAAAATGTATCCATTAGGCCTATATTAATGGATAATTCCTCACCTCCGTGACATACCTTATCAATGTCATTATTTCTGAGGTGAAAATAAATGATGGAGGGGAAATACATCAATAATGAGCATTCTACCAAAATTATAAATTGCCAGTATATCCTCAAATTTACTAAATACTATTTTTTATCATACATATGAAAATTACTAATTAAGCCGTACTTTAATTAAGAGAACTTAATATTATATTCCCACTAATCATTAAAATATTTGATTGTTTGCAAAATTAAACAAAATGACTACCTTGATACTAAATTGGCCTCAATTTTTAAATATTAAAAGCTTTTTTCTTTTTTTTTAAATTTCCGTGAACAAGGCATTTTTTAATTTTTTTTATTTATGAGTAAAATAATTGGAACTTAGCTGGGCCATTGTACAGGTGGTTTCTACCGTCCAAAACTGTCTAAAACTGTCCAAAAGTGTCCGAAACTGTCTTAAACTGTCCAAAAGTATGCTAAAGCTAAAGGGGTGTAATCTAATTAATTCGTAATGCATAAACTTAGATATTAATGAGGTTTAATTAATGAATATTTGGTAATATTTATCTCCAAAATGTTCATTTAGAAATATCTTTAAACAAATTGCCAATAACTCTATTACATAAAAACTTCTTTATGTAATAGTTGGTAGAGTTATGAAAGGAAATTTACAACACTACCAAGACAGCTAATTTCAGTTCTATTTGTAACTCAAAGGAATGTTATTAAACGTGCAATATTTAGGTCCAAAAAAAGTTTAGTTTTTTTAATGGCATTTGAAAATAAGTTTTACATGACATTTTAATGAAAATTATTTTTTAAATCAGATTAAAGAAGAACAAGAAATTGATGATTGAACACTTATATTCTGAAACTTATGCTACTCTTTTTTTAGTTCATATTTTGAATATAATACATTCTGTAAATACAAAAAATTGTGATTTATTGCATTCAAGTCAATTACTGAATTATATTTTGAACACTTTCTTTTGCATAAATGTCGAAAAATTTGGTTTAAGCTCATGGGTATAAATTGAAATTTTTAATGAAGAATTTAGTTTCTACTTAACTAGATTAAAGTCAGCTGTATAGATAAGTTACACATATATTTATACTTGAATGTTCACATTGAATAAAAATATTAACTAAATATAATTTTGGCATTTTGTTCTTTCTGTTAATATTTTCTCATAAAATTTAGTTTCCCAAAAAATAGTCTTGGATAGTTTTGGACACAAGGGTTTTGAACAGGATGGTGAAAAGCTTGTCAACCCTGCTTTGATTTGCACATGCATAAACATAGAGAAATTTAGTTACTACTATCAATTAAAAAATATAAATAAATGAAATCATGCATACAAATTGAAGTTTTAATCAAGACTTCAACTTTTATGTAACTAGATTAAAATCAGCTGCATAAATAAGTTGAATGTTCACATTGAATAAATGTTCAATATAAAACATTACTTTGATACATTTTTTGTTTTTGATGTTTTCTCAAAAAATACAATTTCTCTAAAAATATAGTTTTGGGCACTTTCGGACAGTTTTGAACACAAGGGTTTTGGACAAGACGGTAAAAACCAGGGTTTTTACCGTGGTTTTTACCCTTGTGTCCAAAACCTCGCCAACCCTGTAGGTAACACTTTCATGTAAGAATGAAAAGAAAAAAAAAGAAAACAAAAGATTTCGAAATTAAAAAATATTTGCGTTCAAAAGTTACGTGTTCTGGAGAATGACACATATCCGATAGTTTCATTTAGTCTAAACTAAAGTCCTCAAAATAGTAAATACATCCTCAAACCTCTATTTTCTTGTATTATTATTAAAACAATATGACGACTTAAAATTAAGGTTTCTTCCATTATTAATACCTATTATCTCATTTTTCATTTTCATCAATTTTAATAGAGTTAATTTAGCATTAGCTGTGTTATACTCATTTCTCTTCTGTTAGCTACGTTTACACAGTTATGTGATTCAGTAGTTAAAAATATGCATTAATGAGGGCAGTCATAAGACATTTTCTTCTTTTCTTTCTTTCTTTTTTTGAACAATGTTTAAGGCAATTTTAATCGCAATCAAAATTGTTACATTGCTTATAATTTTACGAATGTAAAATAATAAAGGAATATTACATTAATGATGTATTAACACATCATAAAAATAAAGCACACAACTTTTTGGTTATTTTAAATAATAAATTAACAGTATTAATTTGATAAATATAATTTTTATGATGAAAATACCGTAGTTGAAAAAATAAATATGGAAAATATCATGATATATATCGTGATATATATCGACATATATATCTGCGAACCCTGATTTTGAAGATTCATTTGTTTTAAAAAACTTGGATTCTAGCAAAATATTCTGTTTTACAGGACTTAACAGTATACGATGCGGAAAAATTTTACCTTACTAGAAGATACCAGGCTGCCACTAAAATACAAGCTTGCTTAAGGGGTTACATAACACGGAAGCACTTCATGGAAGAAATTCATATCGCGAACTACGCAGCAACCGTCATTCAGTCAGCCTTCAGAGGATACTGTGTGAGAAAAATGATAAATTTTAAGCTAAAAAACAACGTAAGTAGCTCTTAAATTTTAAATGCATTCTACTAGGTTGAGTCAAAAGTGTTTTCGTATTTTCGCCCACAAAAGAAATGCACAACGAGCCCCAGTTGGGGGAGGTGTCGATTGATGGTACTTTGGGAAGGATCAAGTTTTGCTGATAAGGCTCGGGGGCTAAATCTCGGCCGGTGTTGGATAGTTCTATAGCTTGACCACGAAAAGAAGGCGGATGACTTTGAAGCAAAAACATCATTTGTATCATTTGTAACAGGTTGTTAATTATTATTTTGGGATAGATAGGATTAGCGAGTTCATGCCTCTTGCTATTCGGTGCTTTCTGGCAGATTCTACAAATGGTACCGATGATGTTTCGCTTCAAGCTCATCCGCCTTCTTTTCGTGGTCAAGCTTTAGCAAATCTTCGTTATCGACAACAGATCTTGGTTTCACTTCAAGAGGCGTATCACCTTCCTTGAAACGCTTAAACCAATTTCAAGCAGTGCGCTCATTCACAGTACCTGGGACCTCAACATCATTAATTTCTTTTGCCGCTGCCCTTGCGCTAAGACCTATTTTTCCAGAGGAAATGCAAAATGACACGAATTGCTAGCTTATCATCCGCCTTTTCAAGATACTTATTCAGGGTCCCCCGTACCCAACACTATTTGTGGTTTAACCAGTTGGACGGGACCCTGAAGACAGCTCTGATTTTTTGAACCAGACCAGAATCGAAACCAGACCGAGCAGTCCCTGGTCCAGCATCCCCAGAGGTATCGTTTCACTTGGTGGACTTTGTGACCTCGAGCATATTTAACATCCCCCAGTCACCATTAATGTAGACGGTGGATCTTCCACCGGCTGGGATCGAACCCGGAACCCTCCGGTCACAAGTCCGACGCCCTACTGATCAGGTCACCACAGCCCCATTTCAAGAGACTGCAACGTCTACACATTACGAAAAATCACAGCAACTGATAAGGAATATCAAGGTCAAACTCCGCTGTACCATTTCAGATCAGCTGCCCAGGAACTGTAATTTGCATATGTTACATTCAGGCCTGCCAATCCAGGACGAGGGAAATACGAAAAAACTTTCGACTCAATCTGGTATTAGAATGTGACTGCATGAATTGTGACCGAATAGGGCGGGAAACATGGGGCGCATGAACTGCATAAATAAATCTCAAGGATAGCTATCAATGCGAAAACGTACACGCCCATGTATGCTGTTAGCAGAGCGATAAAATTGTTAGTTAAATTATAAATGCCTGTTGCGTGCGCCCCATATTTTTCTTTTTCAGCAGGCAAGTACTTTGAAAGCTATTAAAAATTCACTATCACGTGTTTTCCAGAGCACTTGCAAGAAATTCTGAAACTGTATGGGACTTTAAACCTACATGAAGTTTTATTTGTTTTATACTTTTTTTAGTTCATTTTAAAAATATGGTACTTTTCTAAAAAATTTTATTTCATTTATTTAATAAATTGATTTCATCGTTCCTCTTGATGGTTCACGTGTTCATGTGCATCACAGGAAAAATTCAAAAACTTCAGACTAATTCCGGGCAACGTTGCGAGAATTCACGGGGTGCACCAGTTTCCAATGAAAAACAAGTATTTTTGCGAAAATGTTTCCTGAATCGCTACAAGTTACATGAATGCTGACTTCTCACCGATGTGAAATATATTGTTACAAGTTCTGTAAATAATAATTATTTTCATGATTAATTTGTCATAATCTGGCTAAATTTGGAGTCATCTATAATGATCGTAGTAATTTAACCTGTATATTGTTTCTTGTAATGAATATACAACCCCCTTACATTCGAATGAAGTATATGGTCCCTCCATTTCTGAATGATAAGATTTGTGAAAGAATAAAAAAAAAAAATGAAATGCAATTTCGGGAATCTCACGTGGAATATTTGAGAGCTCTCTTTCGAGAGTTATGAATAGCCGTGTGGCATTGGAATGAGGCAGAGTCAGTTTGCTTTCTAACTGTTTAGTCTCGTCTTTCACTGCTGTCTGTGAATGTATTAGCGATTGCGCTGCGATTTTCGAATTGCTGTTCTTTTCACGTATTTTGGATTTAAATACGTGGTGTACTGAGTAATGTACAATGTTTGACGATATTCGATTAATTGCTGGATGTTTGCAATTGTTACCTGCTCTATTGTAAATATTTGTAAATAAATTTATTGTGTTTTTATCAAGATTGGAATCGTCATTTCGAAGAAAGTTTAAAGTTGCACCGGACTCGTAGCAATATTTTTAGCTAACAGTCCCAAAATATAGTTATGTTTTTTTTTTTTTTTTTGAGCAATCACGTTTGCTTATTGTTCTCACTTGACTGTTTTGATGACCTTTGATTTTATTTTCCCACCGCCACCCTCTGCAGCATCACCGTCGACCGGGTCCTCACGATGCTGCTCCTATAGCGAAAGCCGTCTCCAGGTTGCATCCATGTCCTACACACACGCGCATACATACACAACTACACACACACGCACACACACAAACACCTATACATACGTACACAAACACATACACACAATTACTCACACATTCATGCATACATACAGACACCTACACATACACACACACACAAACACCTATACATACGTACACAAACACATACACACAATTACTCACACATTCATGCCTGCACACAGACACAAACACATATGCCTACACACACATACACATACCCCCCACACACACATTCATACACACAACTACCCACACACTTATGCCAGCACACAGACACAAACACACATGCCTACACACACATACACATACCCCCCTCACATACAGACACATTCATACACACAACTACTCACACACTTATGCCTGCACACAGACACAAACACACATGTCTACACACACATACCCCTACACACAACACACATACCCCTACACACAACACACATACCCCTACACACAACACACATACCCCCACACACAAACACACACGCCTACGGTGATTGCGAAAAACATAATTTAAATTCAAAATGTCAAAATTCAAATTATTTTTTTTTTCTTTTTCTTTTTTTTTTATTATTTTTTTTATTTTATAAGTACTTCGTTTTTAGTTCAGTGTTACGGCCCGCCCAGATTGGCTGAGCTTACAGTGCCTCCACTAATGATACAAACTTCTCGTATACGAAGTGTACTCTGATTCGGAAACTAACCTGTTTTTTACCCCTCTGCTGACAGATTGTTTTCAAACTCTTCATCACGAAAGATAGTTTTTATTAGACGAACAATAAAATTTCAATACTTTACCCCTGCTTCACTTAATTTTAAGGCTTTGTGTTTCCGGAAGATTTAAAAAAAAAAAAAAATCATCCTTCTCCGTCAAGAGCGTTAAGGATTCCGGGACAGATTTTGAAAAAAAAAAAAAGCAGGTTAGAGTTTTGAAAATTTTTGCACTGATTCACCATCTATTTAATAAGCAAAATCATAAAATAAGTATTTAAAAAAAATTAAGTTGCATTTTTTTTCTTCTTTTTTTCAAATAAGGTTTCTTTAAACCACTAAAACTCAAAATATTGTAATAAATAATTCAATTCCCCCCCCCCTTTTTTTTCAAAAAACTGTACCCAAATATCTTAACTTTAATTTTTATTCGGCAATTTAAAAAATATTAATTCAAAAAAAAAAAAAAAAATATTTGAAGAAAATTTTCGAAACATTCGGAGATACTTTTTTTTTATCTCATATTTTTTAAAGTAAACATTTTTTTCAAATTTGCCGAAAAAAAAGTAAACTGTTTGAAAAAAATATGCTCTTTCATTACTTTATCTTTATCAGTTTTTGACTTGTAAGAGTTTGAATGCAAACGAGCGAGAGAAATTACATCATGGAGAAAAACGCGTTTAAAGTTTTAAAGTTAAATATAATATTAGTTAAATGCATGCAACAGAAATAGTTATATCTTTCGTTATAATTAAGATAGAAACACGATTCCAACGTGCTTTTAAGCAGAAAAAAAAATGAAATTTTTTCAAATGCCAAAAAAAAAAAAAAAAAAAAAAGACGATTTTTGTGTCCCGGACCCCCCTTAACAAATATTTTCATTAACCGAATTAAATATGCAAATGTGGAAGATAGGCGCATTTCAGACTCACAAGTGATTAATTGAATATGTTTTTAAACCCAAGAATGGAAATTTCTCTCTTGTACACCACAGGCAAATTTATTACAGACTGAAAATTGAATAAAGTAAAAGCTGAATGGGCATGAAGACAGCACTACATGATTGTAATCTATAAGATACGTGTTTGTAACCCATTTAAAAAATAAATTGTGATTTTCCAAACTAACTAGCCTAAAAATACTAAAAAGGTTTGAGACAGTTCGGAGCGAAAAAGGTGTCAGGGGCACGTTTAAGAGAGACACAGTAAGAACGTGCGTAAAGGTGCTCCGACGTCTACGCGTAAACTTGCCCCGTCGCTAAGTTTGGATTTATTTTTAATGTGAAAAAAAAATCAATAACGTTTCAGTTCATACAAGTACAATTCTAAAGAAAGGATAAAATTTTGCTATTTTTGAGCAATCACGATTGCTTATTGTTCTCACTTGACTGTTTTTGACGTTCCTTTGATTTTTCCCACCGCCACCCTCCGCACCATCACCGTCGACGGGCTCCTCACGATGCTGCACCTCTAGCGAAAGCCGTCTCCAGGTTGCATCCATGTCCTACACACACGCACATACATACACAATTATACACACACACACGCATACATACAGACACCCACACATACACACACAAAAACATGCCCACACACATACACACAAATACCCACACATTCATGCCTGCACAGACATACACATACCCCCCCCCCACAGACACAAACACACATGCCTACACACACATAACCCGTACACACAAACACACAAGCCTACATACACACACTCGTGATTGCGAGAAACATAATTTGAATTCAAGATGTCAAAATTCAAATTAATGTTTTTTATATATTTGTTCTTTCTTAACTAAGTATTATTTATTCACAATAAGCTTCAAAACGTTTAACTCAAAATTCACTCAACTTGGTAGAAAACAGATTATTCTTTCTGCACGCTAGACCGAAGCTCGACGGATGCTCAAAAACTTGTGAGGATATTTGCTAGGGAGCAGCATCAATCTGTTATGACTGTTGGCTCTCCAGTTATAATTCGTTTTGAATAAAGGGCACTGTTTAAACGTGCCCCATGCGTAAACGTGACCCGGTCTACCCTGAAGGAAACCGAAGTGAGACTCAAATTATTTCGTTGAAAGGTATGTTTCGTTGTATTAGTATTTTTGGTACGGGATTCATTCTGGTGGAATTCGTTGCAAAAGGAGTTGGTTCACTGTATTTTCATCTGAAGGACATTTTCGATGCTGTGCAGTGTTACAATTTATAATTCGGGGGTCGTTCTAAACAATACTTTGATTTATTTCAGAAAAATGGCCGTGGAGGGAAACGCATTTGTTTTCGTAAAGAAGGCATCAACCTTTCTCGCAGTTACTATTTTTCGAGAGTTTCAGAAAAAGCAGAAGATGACCCAATAACTATTTACGCAATGGGCGCTTTCAATGCAGCTGAAAAAGAGAATGGTATGTATTAAATAGCAATTGTTATCAGCTACAAAAAAAAAGAAAGAAAATTAATTTGAATTCGGAAATTTTGAATTCAAATTATGTTTTTCGCAATCACGAACTGCGACAGGACCCCACTCATTGGGGTTATTGTTTCTAGAAACGGCTCCTGTCCCCCCAAGTCTTTCTCTACTCCTGATTGGTTACGTGTGCATAGTTGTGTGTGTAAGTGTGTAGGCTTGTGTGTGCGCGTAGACCTGTGTGTATGCACGTAGGCATGTGTGAGTGTATGTGTGTGAAGTCGTGTGTGTGTATGTGTGTGTGAGCGTGCGTGTGTGTAGAACATGGACGCCTCCGACCAGGAGAAGCGGATAACTCAGGACCGGAGCAGCCGCGCCGCCTGAAGAGGCCGGTGGGCGGTGGTGCTGGTGTCCCTGGTCCAAGCTGAAAAAGGAACCACAACATCAAGGACGGTGAAATGAAAGCAATAAGCAATCGTGATTGCTCAAAAAAAAAAAAAAAAAAAAAACTATTTTAGGGACCGTCCATAATTATGTCACACTTTTTTACAACACATTTGATCCTCCCCCCTCTCTTTTTTGTCAGACTTAACCTTACAACTCCCCTCCTCCTTAGTCACATGTCACGCCATTTTTCACACTTACTTTTTATATTAAAAAAGTAAGGTTAAAGAAAATTTTGAAAGGAAGTCTGTGGTGGATCTGCGTCAAGGAGATCCCATAGCACCTACAGCCTTGACATTTTGTACAAAATTACTTTGAGCACCGGTGGTTTGCACCTGGGGTTTTGTATTTTAAATTTCGAAATAGTTTTTTGTATTATTAATTTTTTAAGCTCAAATTTCGCGTAAATTGCCTATTATTGCCTATTAAAGGGGTGAAAAATTACTTGCACACATTAATATTATATATCAATGAAAAGGGTAGAATTTTTCGCGATCTACGTAATTTGTTTCAATGCTCTAACCTAAATACGGCGGGAGTAATTTGCGTTTTCAGCTCGAACTTTTTTAGCCCTTAGCTAAAACTTAGGCACTATTTCTTCATTAAATCTATCAGTAAAATGTGAAGGAATTACCCCACAGTTTTCTTTTTGACACCACTGGAAAGAACGACTTTTTTTACTCCAGATCTAACTCGACCTATATTCGAAAAACTTGGCTTGTATCTCCACAAAAAAAAAGTTACAAGCAGTTTTAATCAAGTTCGAAAAACCTCATTTCCATTTAAATTGAGTTACATCTTATCTATTCGCAACTATACGCTGCCTTGCGGTGATTTACAAAATTAAAGAAAAAGGTAAAACAATGCGTTCCACGTGTGTCTGTTGGTAAACATAGGCAGTTTGTTGTGAGTATTTATTAACGCAATCGATGTGTCTTAGATTGCTTTCAGCTACAGAAATTGTTTCGTCCCTTAATAGTATTCTCGAGCTTCTCAAAATAATGTTAGTTTTCCTTATTTCCTTCTGAAAAGTGAGTTGATTGAGAAATGGTGAAAGCGTTAACACATGAAAACTCTGGATTAACAAACTTGGTTAACGTTATACCAGGTAAACAAATTTATTGTTTTGTGTGAATTTGTAAGAATATGGGTTTTTTTTAATCTTAAATTAATTTAACTAACCACATTCTACAGCAGCATTTCGTTGGAATAGACAGTATGCAAAATATTTTCTTGACTATATTATTGTAGAACGAAATGAAAAATGTTTAACCGAGAAAGAGTTTACTTTATTGCTTTTATTCTCAGCTGAAAGGTTTCGCTAAATTTGTTTAGGGTTCTAGTTTTAGTATTGTGCTAGCAAAGTACTCTTGGCAAGATTCCGTATGCTTGTTAAACCATTTTTATTTTTTATCATGAGTGGAATAAAATGGTAGATAGATTACAGAATTCGAAAAGTAAAAAGAAATAATGGCAGATCAAGTGAAAGGAAAACTACCACCATATATCCGTGAGAATTTTGTTGATGATTTTCATAGCATGACATAATTTAATCATAACTCAGAAATTAGAAACATTCGAAAGAGAAAAATTTTAAATTAACCGAATCGGGAATTTGAGAAAAATAACTCGGCTACAAATGCAAAACAATTGACGCTAGCCAAGCAAGGCAAAGAAGTATCATCTTCTTTTGATAATAATTCGTAATGTCATATAACTAAATTTTCTAACATTAATTGTTATTCTTGTCAGGCCACAATTATTATTTAGTTTTATCAAGAATTGATAAATATCGAATTCAACATCGTGGAACTGGCTGCTTAGAACTACGAACTACGTAATTTGCATTAATTTCTAACGTTTAGTAATGCTTCTTGAATCCTCCTTTCTTTCTACGTGGGCCAGAATATCAACAGAGTTTGAAAATTAATTTAAAAAGAATTAAGCAAAAAAATCATGCAAACGAACGAAGTTTACTAGGCTTATGAGCATTTTCTACGCTACGGCATGCGTTTTTTTACCTTTTTCATCCGCTATTAGACAGTAGCTGCAGTGCCCCCTATAGTTTGTTGGAGTTGCGAATTCGTTTGTTTATTTTTTCTTATTCACAAATTTTAAGGGTTTCGATTTTAACGGAAAATCTTAGGCTCAACTCAATTCAAGCCTCGAGCAAAAGAGCAAAATATATTACTAGAGACCACGAATATGAAAGCGACTTTTCAAACGTACACAACTAAAGTTTTGCAATGATCAGGAACATCTTAGCCGTTATCGCTCTGTAAGTTGGCACAAATTATTTTGAAACACGTAGAAAAGGTGTTTTTTGACCCAAAGGGAGCTCAGAATGCGTTTTTAATCTGTTTCTTTTTAATTGACGATTCAAATCTTTGCGAATTAAATAAGATTGCGAAGCAATCTTCGGGGGTTGGTGAGCGTTAGCGAGAAAAGGGCAGAGCCCCCTATTATTGCCAAAAAAAAAAAAAAAAAAAAAAATGCGTGACACTTCTTTTCGCCTTTTCTCCCTTGTCAAAATTTCACGAATTCCACTCCCACTAAAAGGTGAAATTTTTTTTGTGGACAGCCCCTTACTTGCAATTTGGATATGTATTACTTTACTTTTTTGCACCGGAATGTAAGGTAAGTTTTAAGGAACAACCAATAAAAAGTTCACGCAATTCATTTTCTATATCATCCTAGTTATGTACTTTTGAATTGGGTTCATGTCCTTTTGAAGTTCATCTTGAAGAAATATGCATTTAGTTCCACAAACAATCGACTATGTCATAGGAGAATTGGTAAATGGGATGTCATTCCGTCCACGTGACTGGTCGGAAATGGCAGGGAAGACCTTCTACTATTACGAGAATCTCTTTTTTTATGATCTCTCAAGTCCACTTTGAGCAGCAATAAACAAACCATTTGCTGGTTCCCCAACCCCCAAACGTTACAAACCCAAACGTTCTCCGATGTTTATGTGCAACTGTGACAAAGCATTTTATTTTATGAAACCCAACTGGATACCATCCCAGGTAGCACACGCAACGTTTTATAAACGTTTAAAAACGGTTGTCGCAACATTGACGAAAAATTATAAATGGAAGTGCTACCTGGGTTCCTTACCTGTTATTTCTATTTTAACCGGATGAAGGGTACCAGTGGCAGTTTAAAAAAAAAAAAGAAAGAAAGAAAAAGAAAAAAAAAAAGAAAGAAGAACGAAAACAAAAAGCGTGCTTGCTAAAGGCTGTGAAATGCTAAAACGAAGCTGTGATTACTATTAGTACTGTACTATTAGAAAACAACACGTGAAAAAGCTGTTGCTTATATGAACCAGAGTTAAAATAATAACATTAGTAAAAAAAAAAAAATTAAAATATAGTCAAAAAAGGAAAAGTTAATTTACTTAAAATGCTGTATCGAGGGTGGGAATTAATTTGGAAAAAATGATTAAAAATATATTACATTCATAAAATAAATGCGTGTTTATTATTTTAAATTTCCTAAGGAAACTTCAATTGACCATTAGTGAAATCTTACAGGTGATGTATTGGTATTCAGAGCCTTTTGAAATGTATTTTTAAGATCTCTAAGTTACAGCTTTGATTTTCAAACACTTCAGCTGAAATTTCATTCTAGGTCATGTATTTTTATTCTGTAATAAATGATTTACAAACGTAAACTAATTTCAACCATTTCTGAGAACAGTGTTCTTAAACTGTTCTGTAGTCTTAACTTTTTCCGTAATACGTTCTTCGTAAAATAGGAGAACATACTAGATAAATATAATCAAGAAATCATTATTGATATAATTTTGATGAATATATATATATCTACATTTTAATATTTTTATTCTAGTAGCCAATCATATGAAAGCATGCTCATTACGCTTTACTAAATTACCGAGCGTTAGTAATTTCCCATGTTTCAAAAATAAAAGTAAGTTGCGGAGATTTTTCAAGCTGCTTGCCAAGAAACTTACCACATGGACGCCAGTTTCACCTCTTCTTAACTAAATTAGATTAATAAAATCTCACTTCGTGAAAAAAAAACAAAAAAACAAAAAAAACTTAAAAATGAAGAAAGAAAAAAAACCTTCTACTTCTAAAACTTTCAACTCATCTGAGATTCAGTCTAAAGAAATATGTATCGCAGATATTCCGTGTTGAAAAATAATTTATTGAACTTGCTAAGAAAGATCAAGTCTTACAAGAGTCACATGTTTACTTCGCACTTTCTCACGTAAACAAATTGCTTTTCAGGCCAAAACACGATCTTTAGCTTCGACTCGGGAACTAATCAATGGAAAAATGTAGCCAAATGCCTCGTACCTCACCATGATTGCAGACTTGTCTTCCATAATGATTCCTTGTTTGTAGTCGGTAAGGATATTTGATTTTGAAAAATTTCCTAGCTTTTCTCTATTATATAAGATATTTTCTCGTGCAGTATTAGCTTTCAAGATTTTTCGGAAATTAAGTATCAATAGAAATGGTTATTTGTGCTTCGAAATGAGTTCGGAAATCTTTTGGGGATTTATTAAGTGGCAACAGGTTCTATATTTTCTTTTTTCTTTCTTAACCCTCAATTGGTTAGGAGGGATATGTTACAACCTTGAAGCTTTGGAATTTTTGCATTCAAATATTTTGTAGTGTTTACACGATAGTTTTGTACGTATACATGCATGTCACATATGCTACTGTTTGAGTAGTACTTTGATACTGCCGTGGGGAGGCAAAGCGCAGTATCTGCGGAAATGAGTTTTTGAGATACGTAAGAAACGCGTTTTGGATTCCATACTAATTAGTAGGGAAAGTTGGAGTTTGATGTTTTTTTAGTGCTTTATTTTCAGCGCAAACCGAAAAAGCAAGATTTTATATAAGCAAGCATTAGGGTGGTTCTAAAATGCATGTAAAAAGAGAAGTTTCTCCTAGATACCAGGACACCCCTCACTATTTTTAGTCTCGTGGATAGCAATATGCTGGAAGAATTTTAGCTTCCTATTTCAACTGCAAGAGGGTGCTCAACCTCCTCCCCCAAACTTCATACGTATGGAGAGGGTGGCTAAAAAATACATTGAACTGAAAAAACAATGCTACATAGTATCATATACACTAGTAATATGCATATACATTGCAATAAAATATTTATAAAAAAACAACCGGGAAAATTAAATGTTTCTAAATTTGTGTCATTTTCGATGATACGGTTAATTTTAATTAAGGGTTCATTGAGCACCCTCTTTAAATCTGAGTAAGAAGCTACAATTTTTACAGCATAATACTATTAGTAAGTCTAAAAAATAGGGGGTGTTTAGAACTCTAGCTCAAAAAAAGTTTTTTTGAACCATCCTATTGTACAATTAAGCTAAAGTATAATAGATGACAAAAATGCAAAAAAAAAAAAAAAATAATAATAATAATAATAATAATAATAATAATAATAATTTGAATTTTGACATCTTGAATTCAAATTATGTGTTTCGCAATCACGTGTTTTTTGCGTGTGTGCAGGCGAGTGTGTGTGTGGGTATGCGTGTATGTAGGCGAGTGTGTTTGTGTCTGTGTGCAGGCATGTGCGTGTGTATGTGGGTATGTGTGTGTGTACATATGTGTATGCGTGTGAGTGTGTGTGTGTAGGTGCGTGTGTTTGTGTCTGTGTGCAGGCGTGTATGTGTGTGTGTAGGCCTGTGTGTCTGTGTGCAGGCATGATTGTGTGGGTATGTGTGTGTATATGTGTGTGTGGGTATGTGTGTATGTGTGGGTATGTGTGTGTGAGTGTGTGTGTGTATGCATGCGTGTGATTGTTGGATATGGACGCAACCTGGAGACGGTTTTCGCTAGAGGAGACACATCGTGAGGCCGGTCGACGCGACGGTGGTGCTGGCAGAGGGTGCTGGTGGGAAAATAAAATCAGCGTAACGTCAAAAACAGTCAAGTGAGAACAATAAACAATCGTAATTGCTCAAAAAAATAGTTTCTGCGCTTTATTTACCCACGGCAATATAAATAACTAATATAAAAAACATTGGAAATACTCCGAAATTACTTTGCTAAATTTTGTGTGAATGAGCTCAGGTCTCCAGGGATAGCTGTTTATATGAGAGAAGAAGGGGCTAATGTTGAGAGCAAAAAATGAAACGGACCAAAGTTTTAGAACTGACCGAAATTTTAGGATCCTTTGCTTTCCGAATGGTATTATCTTAGTGAAATTATTAAACTTTCAAAACTGATGAAAAGAGAACTGTTCTCCGTCGGTAAATTCTGAAACAATAACTAGGTATACACACACATTTGAAAAAAAAAAAAACTTAAAGTTTCCTTAAAGCAAATATGTGTGACTCAAACTTGAAATGATGAATGATGCAAAATGAATTTTTCTTCCAAATAAATAGTTTTCCCAATAAACACGCGTCTTTCTTGGGTTCTAGTTAGTTCTACAATGGTTTTAAATAGGCAAAACTACTTTGGGCCTAAGTAATTCAAACGTAAGGGTAATGTTGGCCCAAATAAAAGACAATTAAAAATGATAATAATACTTTGAAACAAAGTGAACAGTATTCAAAAATTAAAGTAAGAGAACTTTAGATGCGTAAAAAAGGTTTCCACAGGTTGGAAATATGAATAGTTACAAAATTCTTGAGGGAAGATTTTTTTTTCAGAACTTCTATTAGTTACAAGATATTTTATTTAAAACTATGATCTTTATTATTAGTAAAGATAAAACTGAATATCCTTTAATAAAAGTGCTAAATTCAAGATTTTTATAACAGAATCGAAAAAAAAGAAAGGTACTTATTTCTCTTCCACTTTCTTATATGACCCACGGAAACGGTAACTTTATGAAACTCCTTCCCTTTTTTAATAAGTAAGGCTTCACTTTTTATACACTTTGTGACAAATGTGACACGCTTAAATAAGTCTTAGGATAGGTTTTGTTTCAATTTTCTCTTGGAAGACCTAAAATTTTGTCCTCGCAGCAGAACTTTATCATTCCGTAAAAAAAAGAGTAAAAAAGATCTGTCCCTTTATGGAAAGAACCAACTCATTATACGAAAATAATGAGTTTGGCCGCAAGTTCTCGTATTCAAAAAAAAAAAAAACATAACCGTTTTTTTGGAAGCATTCAGATGTAACACACACTAAAATAGTACAATTTTAAAGTAGGAAAATATCATAATAAAATTTACTCTTTTCTAAAGTCCGAAACATAGCACGGAAGAGGAAGCGCACTCTCTCTCTCTCTCTTACTGTAAAATGAATGTATAATTCTAATATTATGTTTAAAGTATTGCCATAGACGTCCCCCAGGACCTAAATTTAAAAATTAAAGGTTTTTTTTTAAATTTCATTTTTGAAATTTTAAAAATACGTGTCAAAATTAACCGAAGTGTTTGCAGAAAAATAAAAGTTTTCAAATAAAATTGAAGTTCAGATAATAAGGATATTTCAGACAAACATACATGAAGAGTTTTATTAAAATTTAATTCCTTTCTCAAAATTTTAAAATCTTAATCTTTATCTTTACTAATAATAAAGCTGAAAGTCTGTTTGGATCTCTGTCAGGATCTTTGTGACGCGAGCCCTAGGCCGTCTTGCCGATTTTCATGAATTTTGGCACAAAATTAGTTTATAGCATGGGGGTTTGCACCTCAAAGCGATTTTCGAAAATTCGATTTTGTTCTTTTTCTATTCCAATTTTAAGAACTTTTCACCGAGCAAATTATCACAACGTGGTCGAATAAATTTCCAAACTATCATAACGTGGAGCCGTAACATGGGCAAGCATAGCAAATTGGCGAGAAATTCACCATACATTATTTGTAAATATACAGGCGAACCAAAAGACCTTTTAGTTTTATACTACAGGCAAAGCCGTGCGGGTACCACTAGTTATTACTAATAATAAAGCTGAAAGTCTATGGATCTCTCTCTGGGTCTCTGTGACGCGCGTAGCTCCAAGACCGTTCGGCTAATTTTCATGAAATTTGGTACAAAATTAGTTTATAGCATGGGGTTTGCACCTCAAAGCGATTTTCGAAAATTCGATTTTGTTCTTTTTCTATTCCATTTTTAAGAACTTTTCACCAAGCAAATTATCAATCACAACGTGGTCAAAGAAATTACCAAACTATCATAACGTGGAACTGTAACGTGGGCAAGCATAGCAAATTGGCGAGAAATTCATCACCCATTATTTGTAAATATACAGTTGAACCAAACGACCTTTCGATTATCTACTACTGGAATAGCCGTGCGGGTACCACAAGTCCGGGAATAAAGTGCAAAAGTTTAAGTAAAAATGTTACACTCGTCACCAGGGCAAAAATAAGTCCCAACAATGTAACAGTCAAATCTTGTTTTATTGAAGCCCCCATTGCAACAAAAATATCGTTTTATTGAATACTTTAGTAATCTCCGACTAAAATTACATATTAACAGTCTCAACATTCATTCTATCTGATTTCCCTGGTCCCTTGGACTTAATTCGAACAGGATTCGACTGTATACAGGGTGTTCCGTTTCAACCTGCAAGACCTTTATTTTCGCAACCGTTAGTCCTACATGTATACTTCAGATTGCAAAAATGTTCAAAAGTTTGAAGTGAAAATAAAAATGAGTCAAGAAATACAAAATTGAACTTTTTATACGAGCCCTAGGTCCCGAAACTTATATTTAGGGAAATAATCTCCATTGAAAGATATTACTAACACAATAAAGTTGACATTTGTGCGACTAAACCTGAAGGTATATATTCGATTTAAAGTTTTAAGGGACTATACAGAAGATAAGATTGGAACTTATCACCCTTTCAGAAGAATAGCAGGTTGTCAAAGTAAAAAAAAAAGGTATTTATATTTTTCATTGTTACTCAAAAATTCATGCAAGTGTTATGCCGTGATACGCAAAAACACTCTACAAAACCTAGAACAGTTTGAAAACCCACACTATGCACGCATATAATTTCAAACACTTGTTAACTGCTACATTTTCCCCCAAAAGGTGTTGTTAACGGCCAGCGTAAACTGGTGTCAGTCAAAAAACGCTGCGTTTCATATCTCAGTGAACATTGATCGTACTAATGTCAAACTTTTTGTGTTGGAATTGTTTTTCACTGGATATTATTTCCCTAAATATAAGTAAGGGGACCTGGGGGCCCGTATATAAAGTTAAATTTTGTATTATTTGACTTATTTTTATTTTCTTTTCAAACTTTAAGTACCTTAACTCTGCATCTGATTTTGAACATTTTTGCAATTGGAAGTATATATCTAGGTCTAACGGTTGCGAAAATAGAGGTTTTGCAGGTTAAAACGGAACACCCTGTATACTAGTCAATTAGTGTGCAAGAGGACATAAACAATTTTTAGAATCCATGAGGATATTCCATGGAAGTTCCGTTACTGTCATAACAATAACATAGTCAGGGTTGCGTTAAGTGACTGCGCACCACTTTTCGTTATATTTTCTTTCTAAATCATCAGTGAGAATGCGTAAAATCTTACTGTCGGAAATTTTGTTGCAGTTGCTTTAGGTCCAAATGTAGAATGTCTTGTATCATTAAATTAAGATATTAATATCATCAAATTAATTAAACCTCTTTATTAAGCACTTTTATTATACTTGGCCTGATTGTCACGGAAAAATCTCAGGCCTGCTTTTGCTTATGTGGTCTAAGGACCCTTAACCTTCAAAGTTTTTGACTTTCTGAAAACATATATGCTATGCATAATTTAATTCTGAACAATTTGATACCTTATTTATTACCATAGGTAAAAAACTTTTCAAGTTATCGTAAAAATGCGTAAATTTTCCCCATGGAGATTTATGTTTACAGCAGCTGTTCAAGCCTTTTTCTCAGGTACCTGTTTCTCGTTTTGCGTGCGTGATGTCTGAGAAAGTTCTTCTCATTCTTATGTATATTCGTAAAACTTTTAACTTTACATGCATGTTTGTCTAATTTATTATTATGATCTGAACCTAAATTTTAACTAAAAATGAAAGTTAATATTTAAAAAATGTATTTTCACCCAAAATTTTGATATTAACTTAAACAATTTCGAAAGAAAAATAATTGTTAAAAATATAAATGAATTTAGGTTCAGCTCATAAAAATAAACCAGACGAACATGCATTAAAAGTTTTACGGAAATATATAAGAAACTTTCTGAGTTATATATCACGCATGCAAAACGGGAAACCTGAGAAAACGCAACCTCAGAAAAAGAGGCTAAAACAGCTGCTGTAAACATAAATCTCTATGGGGAAAGTTTACGCATTTTTTCGATAACTTGAAAAGCTTTTTTGCGTATGGTAATAAATAAGGTATCAAATTGTTCAGAATTAAATTATGCATAACATATATTTTTTTCCAGAAAGTCGAAAATTTTGAAGGTTAAGGATCCTTAGACCTCTTAAATCTCTGTAACTAAAACCACTTAGAAACTTCGGGATTTCACTAAATGATTTGATTAATCTTAAGATACAACTTAGCGCTAAAAAATAAAATTCTAAAATAAAACTATTTATTCAGTTAGGATGGAAAACAGCAAAGTTCATGTAAATTCCCCATTAAATGTTTAAATATAAAACCCATTATTACAAATTTTGTTGCCTTGCAACAGTATTGTTAATAGTAATCATAATGAAAATCTTGAATCAAGGCTTCTCTGAAGCAAGCATGAAATACATTCACTGTCATCAATCGACAACGGGGCTAAGTAAAGAGACATATTAGGATCTTTATCACGAGTAACTTGTATGTTTTGAACCATAAATTAGTTTGGGAAACCTTTAAAATTTAAATGGTTTTAATTAAATTAGCCAACAAATAAATCCTAGAGAAGAACAAAGATTAATTTTTAGTGCCAACTGCTTAAAGTTTTAGACATTTCTGAAAAACATTTATACTAAAACAATAAAATAACAGAATTTTTAAAAAAATACTAAGCACTTTTCATAATGCACTCAAAAGGACAAAATAACTTTTTTGAGTGAGAAAGGACAGTTTAAGTATTCTTTTATTTTTCAAAAAATCGAAGAAAATAACACCAAAAACGAAGAAAGTGCGGTTCTAGTCATTTCAAACCAAACCTTCCCAATAAGAAATATATGCATCTTTCAACACTCAAAGTTATGATTGAAAGCTAGATAATGATAAGAATTTCTCTTCATGACTTGATCCGCACTTTTCCTCGTTTGTGGTGTCATTTTCTTGGAATTTTCGAAACTTGAGTTTAGGAATACTTGAGTTGTCCTTTCTCATCCAGAAAAGTTATTTTGTTCTTTTGAGTGCATTATGAAAAGTGCTTAGTATATTTTAAAAAAATCCGCTATTTACTTATCTTTTCAGGTGGATATAATCCATTGGACAAGGTTACAGCGGGCAGTTTGTTGCCGAATAGTAACTGCTATAAATTAGATTTAATATCTAAAGAGTGGACACTTTTATGTCCTATGAATAAATCAAGAAGTTTGCATGGAGCTGTGATCTTTGATGGAATTTTACATGTCATTGGAGGAAAGGATAAAGCAAACAAGTATGGATAATTCACGAATTCGTATGATATTTTAAACCCGGAAAATAAAATTTTCGCACCGTGGAAACTGTTACCAAATTAAACTATAACTTTTCGGAGTAGGGAGCCGGATGTTTTGTCTTTATACAGGACAAATACAATTATTTTTAAAAAAATCTTACTAGGGAACTACACGAATAGTGTAATAATGAAAAAAGTTCAAATAAGTAGCAATCTAAAGAACATATTTAGAAAGTTTTTCCGCCCAATTGCCCTCTTCCGCACGCTATCGAAATAAAGGTTTTCCATTGCTCACTGAAAGTCGCTAAATTTGGCGACTTTTCTTAAAATTTCGGCAGACTTTAAGACCTTATTTTTCAACGACGGACACACGAGGGCAAATAACTTATACATTTATAAAAATATTTCATAATTCTCTTTCGGCTGTTACTTTAAAATAATATATATATATATATATATATATATATATATATATATATATATATATATATATATATATATATATATATATAAAATTACAGTACAAGGTATGATTCAGAACTTTCAAGACTGATTTTTTTCCCGTAAAGGGGAGCCACGGAGTGGCGCGGACGGGCTGGAGAAGTAGTGGGGGTGTCGGTGAACGAACGGAAGCTGCGACAGTTGGCTTCGGAACAATGGAGAGTGCGCATCGCTTGCTGCGTGAGTGCATGTTTTACTGACTTTTTCCTCTTCCTCCGAATCAAGAGGTCTAAAAAAATTATTAAATATAAACAAAAAACCCGACTGCGTAAAAACCAAAAAAACTAAAAAGAAAAATGTATAAGCCTAGTTGTTTAGAATGTAATACTTTCTGATTCAAGGAACCCCGTAAAATTTGAATAGACCCCGACTGTTGATCCGTCTATTCTGTTTTTGAATTTATGATTTGTTTTATCTATTTACGGTTATAAACTATTTCAACGGTGTGGTTATTCAGTAGTACTTATTACATTCTAAACTACTAGGCTTATACATTTTTCTTTTTAGTTTTTTTGGTTTTTACGCGGTTTTTTGTTTTTATTTAATATTTTTTTATTTTCCACTTTTTAGTTAATTTTCATTGACTTAGTTATTATGATTATAAGACGGTAGATTTCGCAATTTTGTCATTTCATTGAGAGAGTTTGTATCGTGAGGTTTATTAAGTAACTTGCGGTGGTCTAAACTACTGATAATTAATCCCTCTAGGGACCTAACTATAGGCTTAAAGCTACATGTGCTTGATCTTCGGCAAAAATGCGCGAACTTAAGTCAACCACAGCACAGCTATATAAAGTCTGTATAACTCATGATGACGCGAAATCGGAAGCGCCCCCCCTCCCCCCCCCCCGTCAGTCAAATCTTTCTCGCAAAACTAAAAAAGCCTCTCAAGAAAGTTCACTTCGCGAAACTCAATCCTTTGAATCAAGGCAAAAACAAATGCAACATATGTTAGCGATGAAAATCGAATTAGTAGACTTTCTGTTTTTTGGTGCTTGTTGCATGGTTTTATTTTGATGGGGACTACAATCTGAGTTTCTTGCCTTCGTTACGCATGATATATTTTTTATTACAGTACAGAATACATATAAAGAACACATGAAAGAATTTACATCACATAGAGGGGAACATACATTCGGAGCGAGGGTGTCTTGACCCACCGCCTCAAGTGGGAGAAGCAATCGCTTAGACCACTCGGTCACTGAGACCCCAATTAATAGACTTAGTAAACAAAAAAGTCAGGCAGTGAAGACTACCTGCATTTGTCGCACGCAGGTAGCGTTCCGACAAATGCAATGCGCGACACCCAGCGTGCGCCGATCCCAAACTGACGAAATGGCAACTGGTTTTTCAAATGGTACTTTTGATTACTGCCATGTGTTTAGTGACACTCCCAAGGTTAAGACAAATAGATTGACGTAAGAATTACCAAAATTGGCCAAGGCGTTTAGCCTGTAGAACGCCACATAGAAACGGACATACATAGATAGACTGATAAACACATTAACCGCCTTTGCGTCGCGCACGCGCAGTCGGGTAAAAAGGAAGCGATTCGACCCCATCGACAAAAAAACCCAGTCCAGCAGGCTTCAACGAGAGCTCTTGACAACATGTCACCCGAGGACTTCCACAAGGGCTACGAACAATGGAAGAGGCTCTGCGTTGATGCTGAAGGATATTATTTTGAAGAATTTTAATCCGTCGTACATAAATGTCCAATAAATGTCTAGTTCTGAGATCAGTCTTGGAACTTTTGGAATCATACCCTGTATAGTTTGATTTAAATAATTACCTATGTGCTGAAAAGTAAAACAAGAAATAAAAACGTCAAAATGCACAAATTGCAGATTGCTGCAGACACGTTTTTCAGCGTTACGAGGAATGCTTTTTACTTCCTTTTACAAAAAAGGAAGTATTGTATTCGCTTTAAAATTTTCACCCAAAAATCGACTTTAATTTCCATTTTGCTCACCCCCAAATGAATGTTGAGTTTTTTTTTCAACCCGACCACACGTGGATATGTGCCTAGCAACGTAGACACCCGAAATATCCATTTTGACGATTCCCGAGTTAATTACGACGAGTTTTCTCGTGACGTCTGTATGTACGTATGAATGTCGCATAACTCAAGAACGGAATGTCCTAGAAAGTTGGAATTTGGTACGTAGACTCCTAGTGGGGTCTAGTTGTGCACCTTCCTTTTTGGTGTCATTTGTATGCTCCAAAGGGGTCTTTTGCCCCTTTTTGGGTGGAAATCATTGTTAATTTCGATGTAAACTCATGTGGTGTTATAATTTGGTAGACACTTGGCGATATATCGCCAGTCTTGGTCGCCAAGTATTGTCGCCCACTTGGCGACAAATTTGGTATTTTTTTTAATTTTTTTTTTTAAATCTGGTTTTAATTTGACCACTGTTGATGATATTTAGAGAGTAAACTATTGAATCATATCAAAACTGCCAATAATGAGAAGATAACATTAAATTTGAGTAAAAGGAAGTCATGTGATGTACACATCAGCTTGTTTTCAATGTAAAAGAAATCAGCTTATGGACATCTGACAAAAGCTTTTGTCTGACCTGCAATTTGTGCTTCTTGAAGTTATCATTTCTTATTTTACTATCATGTGGTTTCCTCGTTAGAGCTATTTAGTTAATTTGGATGCATTTCTTATCAAATGAAAACATAAATATAGGGCGAATAAAATATATGGATGGTGGTTGGTTAGATAACTCGAAGCCATGAGGGATTAGCTAAAGCCGTCAAGTTATTGGAAGCTTTCGAGTTTTTGGAAGTTCTCACAATCTTCAAGAGTTTGGTTCTCACTGAAAATTTTGAGAAAAAAGAATATCCGAGTTATACGGCTTCGAGTTATTGCGAGTTAAATGCAAATGTGAAAGTAATTGAGCTAAATGAAAATTTAAAAAGTCAGTACAGTTTCTGAAATATTTTTGAGCGTTACTACATTTCGGTAAATCGTTGCCTGATGAAACGGATTATAGAATCAGTTTTCCTGGCAATAGTTGAATAATTCTAAAAATGTATCCGGGATTTAAATTATCTATAAATCTTAAAAAGCAGATGTTAAACACAAAAATATAAAAACATGTAGCGTAGAAAGCGATTGAAAAAGTTTGAAATGATAAACCAATGATAGTACAAACTTCTCTGATGTCTTTTACAAAAATGAAAAACAAAAAAATACACACAAATAGCTATATATATATATATATATATATATATATATATATATATATATAAACACTAGTATGCAAAAATTAAGGACGAAGTCGAAAAATTAGCATATCAGCTCAACGAAGAGGCAGAGCGGACCGAAAGACCAATCAGGAGATTAAGTAAGGTGATGTACGGTAGCACATGCGCAGATATACAGGCAGACGTAATGGGGGAGTGTCTGAGTAGTATAAAGCATGTTGTCGGTGTAAGATCAGTATTTCGGACAAAGAGATTGCACGCCGTATAGCAGTTAAAATCACACCGAGTTGCTGCCTCAGCGAGAAATGGCGAATAATCAATCTGTTAGACGACATCTGGATGCTTTTACCCGAGGTCGAATCATTGGGAAGTTGGAGGAAGGCCGCAGTGTGACAAGTGTGGCTGCAGAGTTCGGAATTGCTCACAGCATCGTTTCACGACTTTGGAGACAATTTCAAACTACAGGAACAGCTATCCGGGGGTTCAGTAGTGGTCGTCCACGAGAAACCACACCCGCAGATGACCGGTATATTGTCTTACAGGCCAGAAGAAACAGGCGGCAGACAGCGGGAGAAATCGCTAGACACACGACACAGGCGACTGGACGACCGATATCGCGTTTTACCGTGGCCAGAAGACTGCACGGTGGTGGTCTGTTTGCACGACGCCCTATACGGTGTGTACCTCTAACGCCTGCCCATCGGAGAAGGCGTTCTCTGTGGTGCCGGGAACACCGGAATTGGAGAGACAATGAATGGGGACGAGTACTCTTTACAGATGAGAGCAGATTCAGTCTGAGTAGCAATTCTCATCGCATACTCATCTGGAGAGAGCGGGGAAGCCGCAACCATCCCTCGAACATCATTGAAAGGGACAGGTATGGAGGTCGCGGTGTTCTCGTTTGGGGAGGCATCATGCTTGGTAGTCGTACAGACCTTCACATCTTCGACGCAGGTTCAGTCAACGGGACCCGTTATCGTAACGAGATTCTTCTTCCATATGTGCGTCTTTTTAGAGGCGCTATGGGTCCGCAGTTCCTTTTCATGGACGACAATGCACCATGTCATCGCACAGTAGCTGTCGAACAGCTCTTAGAGAGTGAGGATATTGAACGTATGGATTGGCCGGCACGATCTCTGGATCTCAATCCCATCGAGCATGTATGCGATTTTCCAGGCAGACGCTTGGCAGCTCGTACCTTACCACCAGTAACGATTCGGGAGCTTCCATTGGCGTTGCAAGTTGTTGAATCATTGGGCAGCAATGATTCAACAACTTATTGACACCCTCATTCTCAGCATGGGCAGACGCTGTGAAACCTGCCTAGCAGTCGGGGGAGATCATATCCCCTACTAAAGACCGGATGTTTCTTGCTGGACACCCATCACAGGGATGTTTCGGCCTTCAGTCGCATTGCGCTCCATGCTACTTTTTCAATAAAGCTTCTTTTTATCCCTCTGATTTCTCTTTTAGTAAGTGTTGCTTACATTACACATGTCCTTACGTATTGGGGATCTTACGGTATTAAATGTGTTGATTTGGAAAGCTTTTGTACAAAGTTATATTGAAAACACCGTCTCGTCCTTAATTTTCGCATACCAGTGTATATATATATATATATATATATATATATATATATATATATATATATTAGCTTTTACCCGCGGCTTCGCTCACGTTGATGCAGTTTTTTTTTTTCCAATTGATTCAAGCTAATTGTCATTACAGGCAGAGGTCAAATATTTACCAAAAAATTGTTTGCCTCGACATTTGAAACTGCCTGCCCCCTTAAATGTATCAAAAGGTATGATTAAAACTGAAAGTCGGGGAAGTGTGGTAAATGAAATGTCGGCGAAACTGGGAAAACACTCAAAAAATCACACAAAATAAATCTTGAAAACGTTCAGGAGTTGAAAAGAAGTTAGTTTGGGTAATTCTCAAAAGATCCAATTCAAGTAAGGTCAACTATTCTTAAATAAAGTGAAACAATTCCCTTATAATCCCGATCTCCGTCAAATACATAACATCCAGCGCTACACCGGCAATCTAAATTATTGTATAATGTATAACTTCTTACCGTAGAAATCGTCCCAAAAAAGGGTCAACAATCACTACAAATCCTGATTCTAATAATGTCCCTTCCGAGTCAGAACATCAAACCTTTAAAATCCCTACCAGAAGGAAATCAACTGTTTCTAAATAACGTAAACGGTCCTGATTACAATACGAAAAAGTTCAGAGTAAAAATACCATTAAAATCAAAGTAAGCACAACAGTTTTTTTTTTTTTTTAAGTTCCCATTTCAATGAGGATAATAGTACAAAAAACTTCTCATTTCGCCAAAGAGAAAAATTCCCAAAAGTCTCTATTAGAACGGTCTCTATCAGCGTTTTCAAATAACATTTCCCTCTGATTTTCTCAGTTATGATTAGTTCCAAAAATCTTCAGCAATACAGGTCTCATAGGAGAAAAAACAAATTAAAAAAAAAAATAAATAAATAAAAGAAAAAAAAAAGAAAGAAAGAATATTCTAAATTGTCGCCATTAAAATAGGGACATTAATTCCCCAAAATTCTACAAAATTCTAATTAGCATCATTAACCCTTAAAAATACACACACAAAAAAGAAAAAAGAAAATGAAAAGTTTCATAAAAGTGTTAAATAATTCGCCAATGCACTAAAGTAGTCACTTGGTAAGACTAGAGATAAAAAATGGATTTGGTGGATTAATTTTACTTTTTAATATTAGTTTTAATGATATTTAAGAGTGTTGTTTCACTAATTTGGCGGATTAATTTTAACTTCAATACCTCATAGTACTTAATGATCTTTTTACCAAAATTAATTTGGCAGAATTTTTACATTTTAATGCAACTTTTGTAATGGCTGTAGCGTCAAAATTTTTGAACACTCGTTTCGAACACGTTATCATAACTCTGCCTATCAAATAAGTTTTTAAAATGTCATTTTCTATTTCTTGCAATTAAAAGCAACGTTAAGATGTAAAATAATAAATCCTAATCCATTATTTATCGCCAAAGGACCACAGTACCATACATTCGGCAGAGACTTGCCAAGTTTATGAAACTGCGTAAAATGTTTGGTTAATCTATATTCATAAGATATGATTTTTAATTCCGAACAGAAGATGCTATAAAAAAAAATGTTTTGCATGTATTTGGCTGTTTTTAGCGAAAAATAAATCTTTCTTATACGGTAACTGGAAGTAGGGGGCAGACTCTATTTCATTACTTTATTTAGTTACCAGATAATTGTACGTAGCAAAAATACCCGGCGTTGCCTGGGTCTGTAATAATTATGAGAAGCAATCGCTACTTTTATTCGTTCTCTGCTGTAACTGAAATAACTCAAAAGACACCGCTTTGACGTGATTAATAATAGAGCTTCTTCCTTACCCATAAAAGTAAAATGGCAATAAGTATAAAGAACAAAATAGTACTCTTTTAGAAACGAAAAAACGATATTTAAGATATACAAATTTGATGAATTTCCAAAAGATAAAATTAAACTTCACTTGTTTAAAAAGAGTTATCTTTTTTTCTTTCTTTTTTAACATAGTCTAAAACCTTTTCCATATTGCTATTGAAGTACAAACTTTTAAAAATTGTCGCTGCCCGTAATCTCTTACTGCGATCTAAAATGTTATTAAATTTGCGTTAATCGTTTTAGGATACCTTAAATGAGGCTCCTCCTCCCTACTTTGTAAAACTGTGTGTTACTCATTTTAATCGAAGAGATAGGGTCGCCAAATACAAAGATACTTCTGGTGATTAGAAAATGATGCTACCCAAAATGTTTGCATTAAGCAGTAAAAATTTGGCAATTGTTTGAAATTGTGTGCAAAGGCAAATTAATGGAAGTTTTTGTGCTGTTTATGGATTTGCTTATTTTAGTTGGCGAATTATTTTTCGTGTACACAAATTTAAAGAAAGAAATATTAAAGAAATGGCGATATTTGGTTACATGGTGAAAACCGCGAAACACAGTATTACTTAGTCTTCAGCTTCAAAAACTGCGACAGTTGAAAAAAATGCCAAAAGCCTTAGCTACGGAAATGATTCCACAAAAAAAGTTTGGCTAGATTCCTGCAGATCGATTAAATATCCAGTCAACACAAGTAAATAAAAAATAATAATAATTTGAATTTTGACCTTTTGAATTCAAATTATGTTTTTCGCAATCACGAGTGTGTGTGTGTGTGTGTGTGTATGTAGGCGTGTGTGTTTATGAGTGTAGGGGGATATGTGTGTTTGTGTGTAGGGGCGTAGGGTAGGTGTTTGGCTAGATTCCTGCAGATCGATTAAATATCCAGTCAACACAAATAAATAAAAATAATAATAATAATTTGAATTTTGACCTCTTGAATTCAAATTATGTTTTTCGCAATCACGAGCGTGTGTGTGTGTGTATGGATTCGTGTGTGTTTGAGTGCGGGGGGTATGTGTGTTTGTGTGTAAACACATGTGTTTGCCTCTGTGTGCAGGCATGAGTGTGTGGGTAGTTGTGTGTGTGTAGGTGTAGGTGTCTGTATGTATGCGTATGTGTGTATGTGTTTGTGTGTGTGTGTATGTGTTTGTGTATGTGTGTAGGCGTGTGTATGTGTTTGTGTGTATGTATGCGTGTGTGTGTGTAGGATATTGACGCAACCTGGAGATGGTTTTCGCTAGAGGAGCAGAATCGTGAGGCGGCCGGTCGACGGTGATGCTGCAGAGGGTGCTGGCGGGAAAATAAAATGATAGGACCTCAAAACAGTCAAATGAAAGTAATAAGTAATCTTGATTGCTCAAAAAAAGAACCCCATTACTGTTTGACCACGGATTGTATGGAATTGGCAAACATCCAGTTTAGGCGACTCCATCTGAATGAGGGGGAAAATAAAAATTTTTTGCGCGTATTCCGCTCATTTGAATGAGACTCTGCTTAATTGAGAGGCTGACATACATCTGCAAAATCTGACATCTCTGAAAACTAATACATGCTTCCATTTCCGCGTGTAAACCGGATGTTTGCCTTTCCATACAATCCGTGGTTAGACAGTAATTGCCTCAAAGTTGCATTAAAATAGAAAATAATCAGCCAAATCCATGTATTATTTGCCAATCTTGTGCAAAAATCTTACTTCAAGATTTGACTTGAGAAAAGCCTTGAACAGTCACGAAAAGCAAAGATAGTCAACAATACAACAATAGTCCTATCGACATAGAGTTGAGATGATACACTAAATATTGTATTGAGTTGAGGAAAGCCTTCGAACATGGAACTAAAAAGCTCATAACTCGTTTTTCATTCTACTTAGAAATTTCGAACAGGTGCCATCTTCAGCAGAAAAATTAGAGCTTTCGATGGACATATAATGTTAATATGTGCAAGCATTTTTTCATCCCCGTATTAGAGAATTTATACAAAAATTGTGTTTTATTGTCCCCTAAGGGCGTTTTGCCCCTCATAACGGGACGAAAACTACCCTATGTGTTATTCTGGTGCATGAGCTATATTATTGTTAAGTTTCATCAAAATCCATTCAGTAGTTTTTGCGTGAAAGAGTAACAAACATCCATACATCCATACAGACAAACTTTCGCATATATATAATAGTAGTAAGATATATATATAATAGTAGTAAGATATATATATATATATATATATATATATATATATATATATATATATATAATTTTAACAGTACCAATTTCAATTTATAGTGGAAACACTTCTTTTGGGAAAAAAATATTATTTCAAATGAGTAAAGACTTTGATTTTTGAAGGATTAATAAACATTTAAAGCAAACTTTTTTTAGGCTTTCAGAATCTCATACTTTTCTTGCTTTGTGAAAAGAATTGATAATTAACATAATACACGTACAGCAAAGATTACCAATCTCAAGGGCGCGTTCCTAGAAACGTGCGAATGTTCTATAAGAGAGGCGCAAGCAAAACGAAAAAAATATATATATTGAAAGATAGGTTAAACAACTGAAATAATATTCTGAAATATTAACCCCTTCAGTCGGAATTATGAAATATTTGACCAAAAATGTTGATATTTGGTACACAGTGTACTATGGTAAAGGGTATCTTATAGACAAAATTTTGAGTTTGTAGGAGAAAAATTAAAAGAGTTATGGCACGTCCAATAATCCGGACTTATATTTTTGAAATCAATATTTCATATACAAAAACGATAAAATACCGAACAAACTTCATTATAAAATATTCTACAAAAAATTATAAAACATAATATAAGCGTTTGAAACGATTAATTAAAGATTATATATTTTTTTAAAAATCAGGAAGAAAACCTCGCATTTACGATGAAAATCCATGGTTTGAAAAATGAGCCACTCTCTATCTCTCAATCCTTATATATCCTTATATATCCTTATATGTCTTGTCAATCCCGAAACGAAAAATTATTTCACAGATTATAATAAGTAGAATGTAAAGAGTCAACTACAAAAAAAAAATCAACTAATTAAATCAATTATTATTTTATTAGCAGCTGTTTAAAGTGTATGTCCGGAATACCGGACACCAGGTCTGAAGGGGTTAAGACTTATAAACACACATCCACACATTCAAATTGACATACAGTGGTCGCCGCTTTTTGAATCACGTTTGTTCAAAACAGTTTTGATTCCATAAAGCGGCTGATTCAATAATGCGGCTAACCCAATAAAGCAGGATTCTATTATGTTTTTGACAATTTAATGCATTAAAGCGGCTGATTCAATTAACCACTGATTCAATTAACCGGCGTCCACAGCACAATATTTATAAAACGTGTTGTATCAGTACTGTAAAATGCAGTTAATAATTACCTTTTTAAAGAGAGCACGGTTCAAAAGTAAATCAGCTGTCCATAAAAATAAAGGAGCATGGGTCAAGCTTGAAGTGGTATGTAGTTTGAAGAAATTATTTATACTAGATTACGCTAAACCGCGAAATTTCTGGATGTGGCAAATAATAACAATACGTCAAAAAAACATTTTCATTTTCGTACATTATACCGTAACATTGTCGGAGTAGATTTTATTTTTACGACACGAATAGTTGATTTACGATCCATAATAAACTGGGATATGTTTCCAAATGGCTGTGGCGTTTCAAAAATGAAATGTTTCAGACATTATGTTTTCTTTGCAGCGTGCTGTCTTCCATCGAGAAATATGATGCCTCGACAGATAGCTGGTCGCCATTTTCACCAAGTTTACCAGACAGTAGAATGGCAATGGGTGTCGCTGCCAATGAATCATTCCTTTGGATTGCAGGTGGGATTACGAATGAAAATGACAGCATCTCAATTTTAGACACTGTCTGGTGTTATGATAAAAGATTTGGCAGGTAAGTTTTTTGTTTGGAAATTTATTCTCTGCGTATTCGATTTGAATGAGCTGTTGTATTGACGTTTCTTTTAAATTTCATAATGTTGAAGCTTGATTTAAGGGAAAGTTGGTACCTTGAAACATTAAAAAAATGTTTTTTTTTTTTTTTAATTCTATATGCTCGAAATATTTGTATAGAGAACTTTCAAGCGAAACAGAATGGGGTCGTTTCCAAAATTTTAAAAGTATTTTTTTCTGAAAGAGCATGCTTAAAAACATAGGATCTGACCATTTTTTAAATAATTCGTTCAAGTTTAATACTTTTAAAAAATTACTTTAATCGGTACGCTTTCGTTGTTTACACTTCTGCCGATGACATCACAAATGATGAAGTGCCATTCAGTGTTGCCATTTTCACGGAGCAAAATATTTTATTCGCATCTTTACTCACGTGTATTGGCAACGATAGGGTTGATAGCAAGCGTAGAGCACAATATTTAATTCGCCTCTTGATTATCATAGCGTGGGAACGCTGTAGAAAGATGCGCCACAAAGTGCATCATGTGACGTCATAAAGGCCGCGCCTTGTTTGAAAAATCAGGTAATTTAAAAAAAATTAATTAAAAAATAACTGTTGGGGAAAAGAAAGTATTTTCTGGGTCCATATTATTATTATTACTATTATTATTATTATTATTATTTTTGATTATTCTATCAATTTCAGTGACTAAAAGTAGTACTTCTGATTGAAGGAAACAACCCCATTCATGTTTCTATGTACATTAAAAGTAACTCAATTTAAATGTTAATGGTACAGGAATCTACAAACGCGTTTTTCTTATAACGTCAGTTTTGAAATCTCATGCTGCTTTTTCTAGAAAACTACTCGACACATTGCTTTGAAATTTTCGCCACACTATTATATGTCCAATATTACACCGAAGTGATAGTTTTGTTTTAGGACTCACACTTTTTCCTAAACAGTTGTTCATACGGTCAAAAAATGTCTTCATTTTTTTTCATTTAAAAAGCTGCTATTGATAAAAATTTAATAAATGATAAAAATGAACATATTTGTTTCAACATTGTATTTCAGTAGACTATTTCATATAATATAAAAACACTGAAAATTGTAAGTTTCTATCATGAAAACGTTTTGAGAAAAATACTTAAAGTTTGGAAATTTAACATAGGCATAGGCAGGGTACGAACTCCCCTCGAAGTTCTTTGTTGAGTTGCAATAATCTGTAATGAGTTTATTTAATAAAAAGTTCCTCGTATAACACGGTACTTCTCCAACACGGTTTTGATTAACATGGTCTCAATATTACACGGTACGAAACTTGAATTTAATACTTCATGGTTCTGATATAACTCGAATGTTATATTTATAACATATGGAATTTATTTTTTGTTTAATACATTCTGTTAATGGTTGATAACTCTAATAAATTTTTACTTTGTTTTTATGACACTTGGTTTCGATAGAACACGGTACATTTACAGGTAGTTTTCAAACTAATGAAAACACCTGTGAATAGAAGTGACATTTTTGGATGTGCTTCGTGCTCAATCTTTATCTTTACTTATTAGTTACTAATAATAAAGCTGAAAGTCTCTCTGTCCGGAGGATGTTTGTAGGATGTCTGGATCTCTGTGACGCGCATAGTGCCTAGACCGTTGGCCGATTTTCATGAAATTTGGCACAAAGATAGTTTGTAGCATGGGGGTGTGAACCTCGAAGCGATTTTTCGAAAATTCGATTTTGTTCTTTTTCTATTCCAATTTTAAGAACAAAGTTATCATAAGATGGACGAGTAAATTACGAAATTATCATAACGTGGAACAGTAACCTGGGCACAAGCTAATTGGCGAGATACGAAATTCTCAACGTGGAACCGTAACATGGGTACAAGCCAATTGGCGAGAAAGTTCACCATACATTATTTGTAAATATACGGGCGAACCAAAAGACCTTTTAATTTTTCTATTACGGGCAAAGCCGTGCGGGTACCATTAGTAAAGAATAAAACTAGATATCTGTTTTTTTATAAATAGCAATGTGCATATTCTGGTAGTATATGGTGGATTAGCTGAAGTTCTGGACGTCTTGGATTTTTTTCAAGCGCGTGAAATATCGGACCTCTCAAATTTTAAAAGAGGCCAAATTGTTGGAGCGCGTCTAGCTGAAGCAAGTGTAACTGAAATATCTCAACTTTTTGGTGTTTCTAGAGGTACAGTATCTGAAGACATGACAGCATACACGCAGCGCGGTAAGACAAGCTCGGCAAAGCAAAATAGTGGACGGAAAAAGAAGCTTAGTAAAAGAAACCAACGTTATTGAAGAGGATTGTAATGTCTATAAAAAGCGAGCAATATCAGCAAAAATGACCAGAGAACCCGTACACCATCTGGATTCAACAGTATGAGTCAGAAGGCACCTTTATCAACAGAACATTTATGGCAAAGTAGCGATTCCCAACATACTTATCACAGAGTGTTTCCATTATTTTGATAACTACCTGTATCTTGATTTACATTGTTTCTAAGTCTCGTAAAATACGGTTTCGATGTAACACGGAACACGGCTTCGAAATAACACGTTTTATCTTATATATAACTTGATTTTTCTCATGCACGTACATAATTAGTATTTAAAAAAAAGTAAAAATGTTATTTTTAAAAAAAGTTTCATATAACACGGTTTCGATGTAACACGGAACACGGCTTCGAAATAACACGTTTTATCTTAACCTGATTTTTCTCATGCACATACATAATTAATATTAAAAAAAAGTAAAAATGTTATTTTAAAAAAAAGCTTCGTATAACACGGTTTCGATGTAACACGGAACACGGCTTCGAAATAACACGTTTTATCTTATATATAACTTGATTTTTCTCATGCACGTACATAATTAGTATTTAAAAAAAAGTAAAAATGTTATTTAAAAAAAAAGTTTCGTATAACACGGTTTCGATGTAACACGGAACACGGCTTCGAAATAACACCTTTTATCTTAACCTGATTTTTCTCATGCACATACATAATTAGTATTAAAAAAAAAGTAAAAATGTTATTTTTAAAAAAAGTCTCGTATAACACGGTTTCAATTCTACACGGAACGAATTAACCGTGTTATACGAGGGGTACCTGTACTTGTTTTTCCATTAAAGAAATTAAACTTGGTTGTTATACATACCGAGGGCGCTGAATCCAATGGTTATGGGTTTAATTAAGTCGCAACATTTCCCTTCTTTAGACATAGGAGACTGAAATATAGCATATTATGGTATATTTTAATCGCGTAATGAGCATTTAATTTTGGATTTTCGTAATATCTTTTTATTAGGGATTTTACTTTAAGCCTTTACTTTAAAAAGTGCATGATTTTCTTTCGGATCTTGTCCGATAAACGAAAATCATGCACTTTTTAAAAATTGGAACTACACAGGCGGATAAAATAATAGAATCGAAAATTGCTGCTCAGTTGATTTTTTTTTTCCTTCAAACAAATAAAGATGAATAATTTAAAAAAATTAGCTAAACTCAATGTAACTTAACAACTAAATTTTAAAAATAACATAATTAAAAATTTGCACATTTCATATTTTATCATTACCTAAAACATGAACAAAGTACATAATACAGGGTGTTCCGTTTTAACCTGCAAAGACCTATATTTTCGCAACCGTTAATCTTAGATGCATGCTTTAAACTGCTAAAATGTTCAAAATGAAATAAAGAGTTAAGATATTGAAAGTTTCTAGTGAAAATAAAAATACGTCAAAAAATACAACATTTTACTTTTTAAATGGGCCCTAGGTCCCCTAACTTATATTTAGGGAAATATTCTCCATTGAAAAATAATTCCAACACAAAAAGTTTGAAATTAGTACGCCCAATATTAATCGAGATATGAAACGCAGCGTTTTGTGACTTACACCAAGTTCCAATCCCCGTCAATAACACTTTTGGAGGGAAATATAGCGGTTAACAAGTGTTTAAAATTATATGTGTGCATAGAGTGGTTTTTCAAAATGTTCGAGGTGTTTTTGCGTATCACGGCATAACATTTGCATTTATTTTTGAATAGCAATGAAAAATATAAATACCTTGTTTTTCTAACTTAGACGAGCTGTCAGTCTTCTGAAAGGACGATAGGTTCCAATTTCATCTTTTGTATGGTCCCTCAAAACTCTGAACTGTAATATCTCCTTGAGTTTTGGTCGCACATGTCAAGTTTTTTGTGTCAGTAATAGTTTTCAATGGAGATTATTTCTCTTAATATTAGGTAGGGGACCTAGGACCCGCATGGAAAAATTAAATATTGTATTTTTTGACTCTTTTTTATTTTCGCTTCAAACTTTCAATATCTTAACCCTGCATCTGATTTTGAACATTTTTGCAATTGGAAGTATACATCTAGGACTAACGGTTGAGAAAATAAAGGTCGTGCAGATTAAAACGGAACACCCCGTATAAACATAAGGGCAAAAATATCAGGATTATGGTAAAGGTTTGGTTGAATAAGTTAATTTCAAGTAATAACATGCGTTGTCATTGTTAAATTCTTTACTTTTGAAAATGAATGTCAAACAAGAAAATACGTTTCTAGACAAAATTACCAACTCAAAAGCTTTTAATCTTGTTATACTCATAACACTACTCAGATTGTTGTTATAATTTTAAAAACGAGATGAATAACAAGATAGTCTAATGTCTATCCCTCAAAAATTTTAAAAAACGGTTATTTTTGTTTTAAAAATGAGCCACTTTGATTTCTTATTATGTGAGTCCTAGACAAAAGTATTTAGTCAAAAGAGAAATAATTCTCTGTTACAGTATACAATTGTTCAAATTAACCCATTTAAATTACGGACATAGTTAATCTCATCATTAGTGATCATCAGTTACATCATTTTTCAAAATTAATGATAACCAATGAAAATATGAATTAATAATGAAAATTACCGAGTATGAAGTTTTAATATTTGGTTCCTTTTAATAAATACGTCGGAAAAGTAAAGCAAACAATTAATCTCGTCGTTAGTTTTCTCCTTTTAACAAAAGTTTAATTCAAATTTTATTGGATGATTCTGATTCAACATAAAGATAATGAGAGAATCTGCGATTTTGGTGAATAGCTATCAAGAATTTATGCGTGCAATCATTTTCTTTTGCATATTTTTAGAAGGGTTCGAAAATATCATGATATTTTCGAAAATGTCCAAAATATCCGATATTTTGATATGTATCGGATATTTTGTTATATATCCGGAATTTATCAAAATATCCGATATTTTGATATATATCGGATATTTTGATACATATCCGATATTTTCAACCAGTACAAACTAAAATCTTCAAAACAGTAAATGCATCCTCAAATCACTCTTTATTTTCTAAAATTATTATGTATTATAATATGTACACTTAAAATAAATTTTCTTTAGTAATTTATATCTAACATTTCATTTTACATATTTTTCATTTTACATTACATTTCATTTTATCAGTTTTAATGGCGTTAATTTAACAATTTAGCTGTTTTACTTATTTTTTTTCTGTTAGCTACTTTTACACAGTCATATGATTCAGAAACAAAAACAATATGCATTAGTCGGTGATAGTGATTAGACATTTTCTTTTTTTCTGATCCAGACTTATTATTTAATTAGGCACTTTTAATATGAATTAAAATTGTAACATTACTAATAATTTTATGAAAATAAAATAAAAAGGAATATTATATTACTTTCTTTACTAATGATGTATTAATAAATCATAAAAATATAGTGCATAACTTTTTGGTTATTTAAAAAAATGAACAGTATTACTATGATAAACATAATTTTTATATTGAAAATACCGTAGTTGAAAAAATAAATATCGTAACTATCAAAATATCATGATATTTTCAAAACAAATATCGGATATATATCGTGATATGTATCATTAAATATATCGACTGATATCTATCGGCGAACCCCGATAACAATAGAAATGTTTTTAACAATTTATTAATCAATTAATTATGATCCTCTAATTTCAAATTTGTGACCGAAGACTAACAATTTGCAACACGAAATGCCAAACAAGTGAAAAATTTGCTTGAAGATTATGTAATGGAAATTGGATAAGCTATTGTTTTATATATCGGATATATATCGTGATATGTATCATTATACATATCGACTGATATATCGATGATTCACTTGCCAAATCGATTGACTCCATAAAACAGAAAATCGAGAAAAGTGATGAAGAAGATGCTGTTATCCATAGGGGTGAATGGACCCACGTGTTACATTTTCTGCCATCAAATGGACAGAAATGTACTGAACCAAAACTTTAACATGAATTCACATGCTAAGCATTGATTAAGCACTATTAAAGCAGAAATGGTGATTTTTACTTTCTTCTATATCTAATATATAGAAGAAAGTATTGGATTCGTGCAAATTTTCGAATTTCGTCGGATTCGAACGTTTTGAGGTGTGCTGAGTCCATTTCGACAATTTTTGGAAAATGTCTGTCTGTGTGTGTCACGTCTGTGTGTGACCAGTTTTTTGTGGCCGCTCTACAGCAAAAACTACTGCATGATATTGAACGAAATTTGGTACACATATGTGCCGCTATGTGAACTTGTGCCCATTGGTTTTTGGCACGAATTCCTCCAAGGGGGTGGAGCAATGGGACGTTTTTTGAGTTATAAGTGCCTGCTATTCCCCAACAAGTAACTGGCGGAATCAAACAAAATTTGGTCCATAGGTTGCCCTTGACAGGTACAGGTGCTGATTTAATTTTGGTGTCAATAGCTCAAACGGGGGTTGATTATAGAAATTTTTTTGTTGTCAATTGTGACTGCTGTATCTCAAGAAATAATGAACGGAATCAAACAAAAATTTATCGACAAGTAGCCCCTAGAAGGTATTAGAGCTGATGCTATTTTGGTGTCAATAGCTGTAAAGGGGGTGGCGCAATCGAACGTTCTTTTTTTTCATTGTAAGTGCCATATCAAGAAGTAATGCTACGTTCTGGATGAAATTTGGAATATAAGTGAATTCATTTGTAAATAGGCGTTGGTTCAATTTTGGCGCCAATCGCTTCATCGGGGAGCTGACTTTCTTTTTGTGAATAAAAATAGCTTTATAAATGCAACAATAAGAAAGATAAATTGTAATAGACTGTCGTCTGCGTAAATCGCGATGATTTAAAATTTTTAACTGTTGCCATCTTGTGTTTGTCAACAAATAAATGTTTGTAATTATTTTAAGCAAGGCTTTTAAAATAATTTTCAATTTTCATTCTTTGCTTTGCTTTTGAGATAAAAGGGGAATTGGGATTGTCGTCAAGTTTTGGCGTTATTAATTCTGTTTTTGTTGGGAATGTTGCTTTCTCGTCAAGCATGGGGGGGAGGCGGAATTTTAAGAAAGATATAGAAGAAAGTTTCGTGATGGACACAACATACTAGTTTTAAATGTGGAGTTAATCGATTTGGCAACTGGGGCATCCATATATCGGCGAACCCTGATTTTTAGTGCTTCCAGTTTTATGGAAATACTCCTTTGATTTTTAACAACATGGTATGTACTTTGTTTTGTGTTCAGGTGGTCAAAGACGTCCAATCTTCCGTACGCAGTGGCGTTTCCGTCTCTTTTGATTTCCCAGAAGCAGATTGTGTGCCTTGGAGGAGCATCAAAACCACCAAATGTCGAAAAAAATGAGTTGGAAAGCACAGCGGATGTGTTCTGCTATGAGAATGGCAGATGGCAAGAACTAATACAAATGCCAAAACCATGCCACAGTGTAATCGGCTGTATTTCAGGTATAATGCACCTCAGGATTGTTGGCGCTCGTTATCGTCCACTCTAAAACTGGTTAGAAAAACAAGCTGATGTGTGCATCACATGACTTCCTTTTACCCCAATTTAAAGATAATAGTGCCTCGGAGTGAGCAAAAAAAAAAACTTTAAATGCTTCCATTCCAAATCTGTTTTGAGCCGAAGCAAAGAAAACGTTTTATACAGATAAATTTTCCCAATATTGGCAGCTTTAATGTGATTCAATGGTTAACTCTCTAAATATAGCCAAATTGAAACCAGATTAAAAATTAAAAAAAAAAAATAAAACCGCCAAATTCGTCGCCAAGTTGGCGACAATATTTGCCGACCAAAAGCTTGGCGATATATTGCCAATTGTTTGCCAAATTATAGCACCGCTTGAGTTTACATTGAAATTAACAATGATTTTACTCCAAAAAAGTGTAAAAGACCCCCTTTTTAACATCCGAATGCAACCAAAAGAGAAGGTGCACAAGTAGACCCCACTTGGAGTCTATGTACCAAATTTCAACTTTCTAGGACACACCGTTCTTGAGTTATGCGAGATACATACACACATACGCACATACATACGTACATACATACGGACGTCACGAGAAAACTCGTTGTCGGGGTTCGTCAAAATGGACTCTTCAGGTGTCTATACGTTCTTAGGCATGTATCCACGGGTGGTCGGGTTGAAAAAAAAAAAAAAGCAATATTCATTCGCTGGCGAGCAAAATGGAAGTTAAGGTCGATTTTTGAGTGAAAATTTTTTCGCGAATACAATACTTCCTTTTTGTAAAAGGAAGTAAAAATGGGTTGCTTTAACCGAGCGTTGGGAAAAAGTTACCTTTTTTCTTCTTAAAAACTGTCGTTGTATTATTAAAATGAGATATAAATGTTAGGGGCCATTCATTAATTATGTAAGGGTCCCGAGGGAAAGGGGTGGTTGGAAAAAACTCTACATACCCTTACTTTGGGGGAGGGGGTCAAACCCATTCTTACTTAATATTTTCCAAGTCGATATTTTACACTAGAAATCGCGAGGTCAAGAGGTTTGGCAGGGATCCTATTTAATTTGCGGTCTGAAAGGTAAAAACGTATTAGGGAGAGCTTATTGAGCAATCACGATTGCTTATTGTTCTCATTTGACCATTTCTGGTGTCCGTGCCTTTTTCAACTTGGACCAGAAGCCTTTGCAGCACCACCGCCCACCGTCCTCTGCTGGCGGCGCGGCGCGGCGCGGCACGGCTGCTCCGGTTTTGAGCTATCCGCTTCTCCTGGTAGGAGGCGTCCATGTCCTACACACACGCACGTTCACACACATACACACACACGACTTCACACACATCCACTCACACACGCCTACGTGCATACACACAGGTCTACGCACACACACAACTATGCACAAGTAACCGCCTAGGAGGAGAGGCAGACTTGGGGGGGGGGGGGGGACAGGAGCCGCTTCTAGAAACAATAACTCCAATGAGTAGGGTCCTGTCTCCGTTCGTGATTGCGTAAAACATAATTTGAATTTAAAATTTCAGAAATCAAATTAATTTTCTTTTTTATTTATTTATTTTTATTTGTTTAACAAATAATGAATAGTGTTAAATACAATAAAAGAATCGTACTATTTATAGCATGTTTTATTTTTAATTAGTATCGCATCATATACAAAAAAAAATGTTGAAAAATCATTCAGTACAAATTCTAACTTTTTAGTAAATATTTCTTAGAAGAAAAAGGTTTAATTTTACTATAGTGAATTTAATAATGATTCCAGTGATGTAAGATTTGTTATTTAATTATTTTGAAAAATAAAATGGAATCTTACAAAAGAATGGGGGGGGGGGGGTGAAAAATCTTATGTACACTTACGTGGGGGGAGGGGGGATCAAAGATTGCCAAAATCATCCTTACGTAATTAATGAATGGCCCCTTACTTGAAAACTATGGCCTTACTCTCATTGAGAAAATCGTCATTTGCTTATCGTGTTTACTGCTCTTCCTATCTGTTGGGATTTCAGTGTTTTTGACTCTTCCGCCGATCGCCAACAATGCTGAGTTTTAAAACGTATTTCTCTTGAAACCTCAGCTCAAATATTATTTCACTACTAGTTACAACTTATATTTTATAGTTGTCCTTTTATTTCTATTTTTTTGGGTTCAGGAATCTTTACTAATAATAAAGCAGAAAGTTTCTCTGACGCGATCTCTGTCTGTCAGGATCTCTGTCTGTCAGGATCTCTCTCTGTCCGAATCTCTCTCTGTCCGGATCTCTGTGACGCGCATAGCGCCTAGAACGTTATGCCGATTTTCATTAAATTTAGCACAAAGTGAGTTTGTAGCTTGGGGGTGTGCACCTCGAAGCGATTTTTCGAAAATTCGATGTGGTTCTTTTTTATTCCAATTTTAAGAACAAAAATATCATAAGATGGACGAGTCAATTACGAAATTATCATAACGTGGATCCGTAACATGGGCGCAAGCCAATTGGCGAGATACGAAATTATCATAACGTGGAACCGTAACATGGGAACAAGCCAATTGGCGAGATACGAAATTATCATAACGGGGAACCGTAACATGGGCGCAAGCCAATTGGCGAGAAAATTCACCATACATTATTTGTAAATATACAGGCGAACCAAAAGACCTTTTAATTTTTCTATTACGGGCAAAGCCGTGAGGGTACCACTAGTCTCGAATAAAAGTAAACAATTTCCATATTGCAGAAAAAAATTTTAGGAACTCTGTCTTCTGCAAAATTTCAAATTTTATTCATTATTTTACGACTACTTAATAACGCACGTCTTACGCATCGTTTTCCCCTGTTATTCCACTAGAATCTGATTTGAATATAAATCTGAATTAGTTTAGCATAATTTTTTAAATTAAACATTAAAAGATTTTTCATTCTTCTCACAAGTAATTACAATCTATTGTAAACTGTATCTGACTTTCTAGTTATTTCAAGAAATACTTAGTTATTGTATGAAATAACTGAATTGTTTACTCAAACGGTAACTGATGCATAAGTTTTCTTGAACTAAAGATGACCAAACGTTCAGAAATGTAAGACCGCAGACGAAAAAGATTTTGTCATTTTTGTTTCTGACTTCCAATTATTATAATAGAAATGATTGCAAGTTTAAGCTTATAAATGGATAGCGACCTACCGATTCGCTAAGATTCTCTATAATGTAACTCAGTTAATTTTACATGTATGCTAAAAAACAAAAGAGTAATTCATTTATAAAGAAATGTATTTTCAACGTAATTTCTTCAATATTGTTGCAACGGATCCGGTGCGACTTCCAACTTTCTTGAAAGGACGACACAATTCTTGAGAAAAATACAGGAAATTTATTTACACTATGTACAGGAAAGATCGTCAACAACTGCTAAATTAATCATCAGCAGTTAGGCAAATATCACACAACACCGCAAACTCAACGGTTACACACGCATTTACTTCCAAATAGTAAAAACAACACAGCGAAATGCCTTGCAATAAACAGAGCTAATACACTCTCAGTACAAATTCTCAGTCGAAACTCACTTTTTATCATGCGCAACGGCTTTTTATACACACCGAAAGAGAACTCTCAAATATTCCACAAGATTTCCGAAAAATCGTAGACCGTTATTTTATTTCTTTTCCATTCACAAATTTTATCATTCAGAAATGAGGGGACGTATACTTCAGCCGAATGTACGGGGGCTGTATATTCATTACAGGAAACTATTTACAGGTTACGTTACTACAATAATTTTAGATGACAGATAATTTAATAAACGCCTAATTTAGCTAGATTACGACAAATTAATCACGAAAATAATTACTATTTACAGAATTTGTAACAATATGATTGAAATTTATCTTTAACCTTTCAGCGGGCACAGGTATTTTGAGAGGTACAAAAAGAGGTAATTTCGGTTTATTGCTTTACACCAGTTCGCGCTTTGAATGTTTAACTTTAGCTATTCTTTCCCCTTACTTCGACCTACTTTCAGACATCATTGGAATTTTCCATTTGTCAGAAGCAGTCTGCACTTCTGCTGCTTGACTGACTTCAAATGTGTGACTGCTTGATTTATTTATATTACTACTAGATGCGTTGCCCTGCTTTGTCCGGCCTACCTTGAGAATAAAAATTTCGTCAAGTGATATATATGCAACAACCAGGCTTAAATAAAAGAAAAAAAAAACATCATGCAAAATTTCCCTTCCAAACAATGACGACAGATATAAAAATACTTATAAGAAATTAAAATGCGAAAGATGGATTTTAAAAGCGAAACTATGGAAACACGAAATAAAATAAGTTTAAGAAGTTAAATGCAAAATAATGAAAGAAACAATGGTTTCAAAACACGTAACCGTGGAAACGCGAAAATGAAATGGTTTACAACTTCAATGAAGATCACATTTTTCGAACTTGATGTAAAAACGCTTGTAACTTTTTTTCTTTGGATATAGAAGATTACATTTTCCGCCATAGGTCAAGATAGATCTAGAGTAAAAAATGACGCTTTTTCCAATGGTTTGAAAAAGAAAACTATGGGACAATTCCTTCACTTTTTATGGATGGATTTAATGAAGAAAGTAAAACCTAAATTTCAGCTAAGCCTAAACAAATATGAGCTAAAAACGTAAATAACTCCAGCCGTAATTAAGTTAGAGCATTGAAACAAATTGCGTAGAACGCGAAAAATTCTACTCTTTCCATCAATACAAAATATTAATATGTGCAAGTAATTTTTCACCCCATATTCAGGAATTTATGTGAAAATTGGGCTGAAATTGAAATAAAAAAAAGAACTTTTCATCGATTTTTTTTTTCGAACTGGTCTGCAAACCTTTTCGGGGCTTAAAGGAACAAACTGAAAATTTCAGCGAAATCGGCCGAGTAGTTCTCGAATTTTGCGAGTTTAAACACACATACGCTTTTTGGAGACTACATTTTATGCCATGTACAGGTTATTGTTGAGCAATCACGAATTGCTTGTTGTTCTCACTTGACTGTTTTTTTTTTTTTTTGGCGTCTTTTGATTTTATTTCCCCCCCTTTCCGCCTTCCTGTTCAGCACCACCGTCTCCAGCGAGCTGCTGGGCGGCGGCGCTCATGTCCTGCACACACATGCCTACTCACACACGTCTACACACACACGTCTACACACACACACGTCTACACACACACACACGTGATTGCGAAAAGCAAAATTAAAATTCAAGATGCCAAAAATTCAAATTTTTATACATTTTTTTTATTATTTAATTTTGCTTTTTTTAAATTTTCAAATTAGTCTTTAATGTTCCCTAAGTAAATAGACGATTCAAGATAATCTCAATGATCTTAATTTTAATTTCATGTAAAGTTTGATGATTTGATTTTGTATTTTAAGGCAAATAGTCTCTGTGATTAAAAATGATTTTTTTAATTAAATTTATCAACTCCTAATTATACAAACAGTATTTTTTATATTTAACGTCTTGAAAATATATTTTACAATAGTGTATCACAGAAATACGCGCGACTTTCCATATTGGTATAGAGGCTGCGCCCGCTGGAGGGTTGAAAATTTCTGTTCAGTATTGAACACTAAATTTCAACAGATCAATAAATAACTCCTTAACAGTTGTAAGTTTTTTTTTTTTTTTTTCAACAGGAGGCAACATCTTCTTGCTTGGTGGTTTCAGTACTCAAACTATGTCTCAAATTTGCGAGCCGTACCAGTACAGATCAAAGGATAACAGATGGGGGCGATTATCGCCCTTTCCAGAAGAGGCAGCTGGCTTCATCGTGGCAGCAACGACATAAAAACTGGTTCGCAAAGAAATGAAGAGGGAGCAGATTAAATGGTTCAAAAGTTTTCGCCCACAGGAACGAACATTTGTCTTAATATGAAATCTGTTTGACTCTATAAAGATTCTGTTTCAGTTCACGAAATAAATAATATGCATTCATAAGAACACGATTTATTCATAAGTATTAAATAACCTTGTAATTAAATGTTTGTGTTTCTGATAGATTAACTAACATGAAAATAAACTTGCTGATACTTATTTTGGGATTATAACAAACAAATTTTTAAACGAAATCAGTTTGTTATTATCATACAAACATGCAAAGTAAATGGTTTACCAGAGGCGTAGCTAGACCCGATTTTCGGGGGGGGGGGGGGGTTTCTTCTTTTATATATATATATATATATATATATATATATATATATATATATATATATAATGTGTGTGTGTGTGTGTGTGTGTGTGTGTGTGTGTGTGTAAATTTTTTTAGTATTAAAAAAAAATAAGAGGGAGGTGAATCTTACATACTTTGGAATGGGGTGCCCCAATTCCGATACTTGTGTCAAACAAAACAAAAGCAAAGAATTTTTTATTTTTTTAATGTTATGGAAAGTTCAACTTTTTTTTCTTTTCCTTCCATTTAATTTAAAGTGAAATTTTCTAGCAACGTCTTGTCAAAACCAGTCTATCCAAATCAGGGGGAAATCAAATATCTGATGAGCGTGTTCCGTTCATTTCAGTGTGACTGCTTAATTTAGAGGCTAACACACATCTACAAAAGCTGGCATCCCTGAAAGCTAATAGATACTTCCATTTCCGCCTGTAAACTGGATTTTTGGCTTTCAATCTCATCGGTGGTCAGACTATAAAGATGTTATATTTATAAAGATATATCTATAAAGATATTTATTTTTATTTTATTAGCTGCTTTAGAATTTACATAAATATCTATTTGAGAGAGCAACAGCAATTTTCGGGTTTTATGAACAGAAGTCTTTTTTATTTTCTACTTTTTAATCCGAACCAAGCTAATAGAAATAATCTAGATTCATCTCGTTTTTAAACATTTTATTCATGTAATGCTATGCAGTTTTTCTTTTGAATTAAAATAAAATTACCTTTAGAAGGGTCCGATGGGACTAACGCTGCTTTGCAGACTGTACTTCGTTTTCTTCAGACGACGTTAACTTTCTCTTTTTAGAGCAATCCTTTTCGTCATTTTAATTTTTTTCTTTGAGTTGAAAAAAGCTTGTTATCGGTCTTGCTCGTTTCATTATGCAACAACTTTCACTTAGAATGTACTACTTTAAACAGACTGTACGTTTCCAAACGAATACGCAGTAAATACTGGCTGAAGAATCAATGTGATTGCAATGGATACTCTGGTTAGCAAAGGTAGTTTTGATTATGACCTATGACACACACGAGACCAGACCAACAAAAACCTCTATCGTCTCGAATTCCGGTTATGCTATCATTTTCGGATTCGAAGCCCAATGATCTTCAAAGCAGCAAACAAGAACATTTTCTTCAACTCAGAAACAGGGGAATTGTCTTCGAGAGCTGAGGAGGCAGTAAATGCGTTCCACAAATAGGCTTTCTAGGAAGATTAACCAAAGGATAGTCGTTTCGCGCACTCTCTTGGAAGAAGAGTTAAGGGGCGAAATTCACAGGTTTGGCATGTTAAGATGAACATTAAAGTTCATAGTTAAAGGTCATTCAAGTTAAAAGTCATTTCGCTCTCTTATCTGGATTAGTACTGTTCTTTGGTTGCTCTCTTTCTTAAAATTGTGATTCCTTAGAAAACCGAAATGATAGGAGTGAAAAGAAAGTATAAGTTTTTTTTCAAGTGATGAAAAAAGGAAAATCGTAGACTACTGGCCAAGTTAGATTTGCTGCAATTGCTAACCTCAAGAGGATAAATAATGAATCCAAAAAAAAAATCAGGTACCAAATAGCGATAAAAGACTTTTTCTTGAAAAAGATATACTTAAAGTTTCTTTTACTGTCAAAATGATTCCTTAAACTCGCAATAAAGCACTTAATAATGTAATAATAGAATAAATACCTAACAAAACTAATAAAGAGGAATTTTAATCAAGAGCCCATATTGTCTTTAGTATCGATTTCAAATTTTCACCATCATATTTCAAATTTCTATAAAAAGTTTCTTAAAGCCTCCGTAATTCAAAACCTCATTATCTCGATTTTTTTAATGTGAAATTCGAAATATACAGATTCGACTGTATGCAATATTCTCACTGCGCGGCTCATAAAATTAAACATATTTAAAAATTTGCAGAATCTATGACAAAGAAAGGCTGCCTATACGTGGATTTAACAAACAATCTAATTTCTAAAGTGAAGTGTCAAATTTCACTCAATTATCCAAAAATTGTCGCAGCAGAGGGAGGCGTCTTTATACTTGAGGGTCACTCATGGAGCAGATTTTCAATGGCATTGGGGGGGGGGGGGGGGAGCGAAGTGAATTTTTGACCTTTGTTACACAGAAAAACGTCGTAGTGATTTTCTTTCTTTTTCTTCTTTTTTTCTTTCTCTTCCCTCTTCTTTTTCTCTTTTTTTTGAGACTAACGTTTCGGGGAGGGGGGTTGTCCCCAAAACCCCCCCTTAGCTACGCCCCTGTGGTTTACCCCCCCCCCTTCTGTTTTTCCGATTCTTTCCCCCTCTTGATGCCTCAAGAGGTAATACTGAAAGATAAAAACGGGGGGGGGGGGGGGGAAACGGCGATTACGCCTATTAAATTGCAGACGCCTATTTCATTCTTACAACGAACATTTTTTTAAGTGCAAGGTTATGATTGCACTATTCTTTGCTTATTTCAAAACTACGTATTATTCTAAACACTGGGGAAAAGTTTCATTGCATTAGTTCAAGTAGTTAAAAAGTTATGAGTAGTTTTAGGTCATGCTCGTTATGTGTTCTTATGGAAAAGTACAACTTTAAATTGCTTTTTTCTCGGTGATCGTTTTTTTTTTTTTTTTTTTTTTTTTTTGTGTGTGTGTGTTTTCAAGTCATTAGAATCCCTGAGGATTTTTTCCTATTAAAGATAAAGCTTTCAAGTAATACGTTTTGCAGTCAGGAGAATATATTTAACAAAACTGGTGCATTAGATAAGCATTTTATAAATTACTCAAATGTTTAGAGCATGTTATACCTTTTAAAACAAATTTAAAAAAAAGCATTACGATTTTTTACATAATTAATCACAGAAAATGTTCTAATACATATGTAAGCAAATGAATGCACAGATTCTTAAAGATGATTATTGTAATTGCTTAGCAAAAAACTTTTTTTTTAAAAATGCAAAAACAAAAAAGCCTTTTTGATTTTAAAAAATTAGAATTGTTGCTATTTTTTTTTTTGATTTTTTAAAAAAATGTGGGCATTTTCTAAGATTTTAAAAATAAACTATTGATTCCGAAATGAGTGTGCATCATATGGTTAAAAAAACAAATTTACATAAATTTAAAAAAAAAAATGTTCAAAAGGTACTGTGACCCCTTATCCAAATTTTTAAGCCGTTTACTTCTATCACGTAAGGTATTCATGCAAAATCAATATTCATGCATAGTGATATCCATGCGCGGTCAAAAGGCGGTACAAACTAAACAGTTAACAGTTTTGACCGTGTAAGAAAAGCTTTCAAGGATTGTGTTGCCAATAAGCAATATGACAAAATATAACCAAGATTTCCGGTACGGAAATTCTGAAGGTGTGATGGATCACAATGAAAATTATTGAGATGTTACAAATCATGATGAAAAATTATACAACTATGGCAGAGTGAGTAATCACACTGTCATAGTACAACTACACACATGATATCACAAACGTTTTCATACTACTTTTTTAATTTTAAGAAGCACATAAGTCACAACAAAAAACGTTAAATTGCTCAACTCCCGTTTGAGGTGATAACCAAAACTGGATCATCACCCGTACCTTAGATATACACACTATGAGCCAATTTTTGTTATTACGCTACAGTTCCGCGCAAAAAATAAATAAATAAATAAATAAATAATAAAATAAAATAAAAAATAAGTAATAAAATAAAATAAAATAAAATAAATGAAATAAAATAAAAAAATAAATAGAATAAAAAAATAAAAAATAAATAAATAAAATAAAAAAAATAAAATTAAAATAAAATTAAAAATAAAATAAAAATAAAATAAAATAAAAAAATAAATAAATTTATTTAAAAAAAAATAAATAAATAAAATAAAAACTAAATAAATAAGATAAAACATAAATTAAAAAAATAAAAATAAGATTAAATTAAAAATAAAATAAAATAAATAAATAAATAAAAAATAAAAACCGACCACACACATCCAGATAGACATTTTCTAAAAATGATCAAAGTGAACTCAGCACCCAACAAAACGTGCAATTTCTTTGAGATTGGAAGAATTTCACGTACTTTGCGTACTTTCACGTACTATTACTTTCTTCTATATGCATCTCTACATAGTACAAAATGAAGTCCCCAAAAAGCGTCTGTTTGTGTGAACGCGCAAAACTCGAGAACTACTCGGCCGATTTCGCTGAAATATTTAGAGAATCTTTCTTTCAGCACCAGAAAGGATTGCAGACCAGTTCAAAAAAGATTCGACGAGTAGTTCTTTTTTTATTCCAATTTAGGCTAAATTCCCAAATATGAGGGTAAGAAACTACTTGAACGTATTAATATTACATATCGTAGGAAAGGGTAGAATTTTCCGCGTTCTACGCAATTTGTTTCAATTCTCTAACTTAATTGCGGCTGGAGTTATTTGCTTTTTAGCTCGAATTTGTTGAGGCTTAGCTGAAATTTTGGCACTACTTCTGCATTATGTCTATCAATAAAAAGTGAAGGAATTGTCCCACAGTTTTCTTTTTGACACCCTTGGAAAAAGCGACTTTTTTGTTCCAGATCTATCTCGATCTATGGTTGGAAAAATAAGCTTCTATCTCGAAAGGAAAAAAAGTTACAAGCCTTTTTAAATCAAGTTCAAAAAATTTCTTGTCCATTCAAATTGTCAACCATTTTCTTTCGCAATTTAATTAATTAAACTTACTTTATTTTGTGTTTCCATGGTTACGCTTTTTAAATCCATCTTTCTGGATTTAATTTCTTAAAATACCTGTCGTCACTGTTTGGGAGGGAAATTTTGCATGATGTTTTTTATTTATTTATTTCAGCCTGATTGTTGAATATACGTCACTTGACACATTTTTATTTTCAAGGTAGACCGGGCAAAACCGGGCAACGCAGCTAGTGTTAGATATAGAAGAAATAAAAACGAATAATATCAAGTATTGAGTTAATTATTAATAAAAGTAATAAATTAATTTCTCGGCTGAACTTAAGGGAGCATAGAACTGTGGATAATGGACTAGTGCTACTTTAGAAACAATGAAATAATCCTGCGTTTTAGAGGTACAGAAGACAGTAAAAATAAGTTATAGCAATGAAATTTAATTGATGATCCAGTTAGCATATTTATCCCCCGACTGAACTGAAGCAAGTAAAAGTGGATAATGGAAAAGTAATACTTCAAAAACATTGAAAACAATCCATCTTTTAAAGGCTTATTTTGTTTTAAGTTTAATAGAAAGGCAGTTTCATTTTTTTTTTTCAGTCATACACTTGCTAACTTCAGTTTGAATGGAGTACTGTAGTACTTCGTACTTAAGGCTAGAAATAGAATTTTTGAGCAATCACGATTGCTTATTGCTTTCATTTGACTGTTTTTGGCGTTCCTATGATTTTATTTTCCCGCCAGCACCCTATGCAGCATCACCGTTGACCGGCTCCTCACGATGCTGCTCCTCTAGCGAAAGCCGTCTTGAGGTTGCGTCCTTATCCTACACACACACACGCATACAAACACACACCTACACACACAGATACATACACCTACACACACACCACCACATACACGCACACACATACAGACACCTACACACACATGCATACATGCATACAGACACACAAACACATACACACACCCACAGATACCCCCCACACAAACACACAACTACCCATACACTCATGCCTAACGACACAAACATACATGCCTACATACACACACACACTCGTGATTGCGAAAAACATAATTTGAATTCAAGATGTCAAAATTCTAATTTTTTTTTTTTTTTTTTTTTTTGCCTATTAGCCGTGCATGCTGCTGCCGACAGGTTTGCAAGTGAGAGACAGAATGAGTAAGCAAGACGCTTGCTTTTTAAATCAAATTCATCACCGTTGCCACACACTCGGTGGTTAAACTTAACAGTTAAAAGTCAAAACATTTGCAAATTCAACTTGATTGCATGAAAACATAAGTCCTCCTCAATACCTATCAGGGTTCGTTGATTTAAATCAGCTTGATTTAAATCGTGATTAAAATCATGATTTATTTGAAGTGATTTTTTTAAAAAAATCATTGACTTAAATCAATTGATTTGAATTAAATGATTTTTTTTAACAAAATCATTAATTAAAATCAGTTGATTTTACTTTTATAACCTAATTTGGCATTCTTAGAATGTATTGCTCTAAATTTAACTACACTGCATTCTACTATCTTAACTTCAACAGGCAAGACTACATAGATCCCTCTTTCTGTGTGTGTAACAGATTTCCACTCTATTGCTTTTACTATAAAATTAATTTAGAACAAAATAAAAATTTGGATTTTTTTTATACACCACTAGAGGACCCGACAAACGTTGTTCTGTTCGAACTTTGTAAACTAAAAAGTTAAAAAAATTCAATAAACTATCAAGTGTTAGAACCGTTTTGTTGAAAAAAATAAGTAAAAAGAAAATGTTTTAAGCTGCTTGGTGTCAGAATGCGTATAGTATTTATTACAACTTGATTTATTTAATGCCCACTGAGCTGTTGTTTTATTAACTATTTTTTCTCCCGTGCTTGTTTGGCGCTATCGTCAATTATGGGCTATAATTGTTTGCTTTTGTCACTATCAGCACGGACATGGACGAAGTACATTGGCCCTTGGTCTTTGGCGTCCACAAATTTGGCGACAATTGGGAAAATTGCTAAGAATCCTAGTTTTCAAACTCTTCCCGAAATTTCTACATTGTCTGGGGGAATTATCATAACGTAGATCGCAAAATATGCAGAATTGGCGAAAACATTTCCCCATTGCTTATAATTCCGTGGCGCCAAGTTTGTGGACCTTTAAGAAATTAAAATGAAGTGAAGCTAAAAGACGTAACCATGGCAATGCGAAACAAAACATCTGTAATTTTAATGGAGATTAGATTTATTCGAACTTTATTTTTAACGGCTTGTAACTTTTTTTCCTTTGGAGATAGAAGGTTGTTTTTTTGACCAAAGATCGAGATATTTCTAGAGTAAAAAATATCTCTTTTTTCAACGGTGTCAAAAAGAAAACTGTGGGACAATTCCTTCACTTTTTATTGAAAGATTTAATGAAGAAAGTATTGCCAGAATTTCAGCTAAGCCTAAAAAAGTTCGAGATAAAAACGCAAATTGCTCCCGTCGTAATGAAGTAATTTTTCACACCTCTAATAGCCAATAGTAGGCAATTTACGTGAAATTTGGCCCTAAAGTGGAATAAAAAAAGAACTATTTATTGGATTTTTTTCGAATTATAGCCTATGTTACTCAGTAAGAAGGCACCTTTCATACGGTGAAAGAATTTTTCAAATAGTTGCAATAGTTCCGGAGATTACTTCGAACATATAAACACACAAAAATTCGTCCTCTCTCTTTATAATATTAGTAAAGATTACTAATATAGTTCAGAAAATTGTTCAACATATTTTACACTAAAAACGTACATGATAGTCGAAACTTTATCTTTAAGCAAAGCATAAAACAAAATTCGGAACTCCAGCGCTCGAATACGCTACCTTGCGGTGATTTATAAAACTGCGAATGCAACTAAAACATTGCCACGTTGCGCTCCACGTTGTCTGTTGACGTAAACACAGGCAGTTTGTTCTGAGTATTTATTAACGCAATCGATGTGTCTTAGTTTGCTTTCAGCTACAGAAATTAATTCTTCCCTTAGTAGTATTCTCGAGCTTTTCAAAATAATGTTAGTTTTCATTATTTCCTTAATAATTGGTGAAAGCGAAAATTCTGGATTAACAAACTTGGATAACGTTATACAAGGTAAAAATTTTTATTGTTTTGTATGAATTTGTAAGAATATGGGTTTTTTTTTAATCTTAAATTAATTAAACTTACCATATTTTACAGCAGCATTTAGTTGGAATGGACAGTATGCAAAATATTTTCTTGAATATATTATCGTAGAACAAAATGAATAACCGAGAAAGAATTTACTTTATTCCTTTTATTCTCAGCTGAAAGGTTTCGCCAAATTTGTTTAGGGTTATAGTTCTATAGTATAGTGCGAGCAAAGTAGCCTTGGCGAGATTTCGCGTTTTTAGTTAAACCATTTTTAATTTTTATCATGAGTGGAATAAAATGGTAGTAAGATTACAGAATTCGATAAGTGAAAAGAAATAATGGTCAATCAACTGAAAAGAAAACTACCACCATATATCCGTGAGAATTTTGTTGATGATTTGCATAACATGACACAATTAAATCGTAACTCAGAAATTAGATAAATCGAAACAGAAAATTTTTAAATTAACCGATTCGGGAATTCGAGAGAAATAACTCAGCCAACAAATGCAAAACAATAAGTGCTAGCCAAGCAAGGCAAAGAAGTATCATCTTCTTTCGATAACAATTTGTAATGTCATATTGAATTTTCTAGCATTAATTGTTATTCTTGTCAGGCCACAATTATTATTTAGTTTTATCAAGAATTGATAAATATCGAATTCAACATCGTGGAAATAGCTGCTTAGAACTGCGAACTACGTAGTTTGCATTAATCTTTGACGTTTAGTAATGCTTCTTGAATTCTCATTTCTTTCTACGTGGGCCAGAATATCCACAAGACTTTGAAAATTAATTTAAAAAGAATAAAGCGAAAAAATCATACGTACGAACAAAAATCACAACACTTTTAGCATTTTCTTCGTTACCATGTGCGTTTGTTTTGGTTTTTAAGTCCGCCATTAGACAGTGACTTCAGTGCCCCCTATAGTTCGTTGGAGTTGCGAATAACATCTTATCTAAGTATTATAACGTATTTATAAATCTTAAAATATTATTGAATAGTTAGAGAACTTATCTTAATTTTAAAAGTAAGTTGAATGGATTTATCTATTGTATAAAATATATTATGTTCTTAAATGAAAAGTAATTAGTATCTACAAATTTTTGAACATTTTTAAAAAAATCTTTAAAAAAAACTGATTTAAATCAAAAAAATCCGATTTAAGTTAAAAAAATCTGACGTTTTTATTTTTTTAAAACATAAAAAAGAACCTCGAACCCTGATATCTATACACTAGCAAGTTATTTACAATTTGTTTTCGTATTTACATTATAAACGATTGTAAAATCATCAAATATGTACATAATTATCTTTCTAATAATAAATATATTTAATTATTCATTTTATTAAAAATATTGTTGGTAACCCAGGAGAGTTACTCATCACAGTTTTCCTTGTTCTGAGGAATTTCTCAGCGAAAAGGGAAATTTTAGTGCTGGCGAAACGGGGGTAAAACATTTTTTTAGGTATGGCTCTACATATACTCTACTCATATTCTTTTACGCACATCTTAAAATAAATAAATAAATAAAAAACTTACGATGATTTTCTCTTGAAAAATATTTTTTCCTCTCCAATATTTTTATCGATAAGCAAAGTAAATATTTGCTTAATGTGTCATTATGTAGGCATTTTTTGTACTACCCAGTTATTAATTATTATCCAGTTTTCTAGTTCATTAATAATACAAGATTCATCGGTTAAAAAATCTTTAACGCCTTATCATACAATGAATTTTTTCCTTTTTTTTTGGCCTAATTAATTTTGCATAACATGACAATGTCGCTGGTAAATGTTTTCTTTGTGCTGCATATTCATGGTATTTGGTATATGATGTTTTTCTTCTTTTAAATAACTACTTAACTGTCAACCCGACTAAAAAGTGAAATAATACTTAGGACATTGTCTACTCCTTTAAGAAGGAAAAAAAAATATATTTTAGCTTCTAGAAGTAGGAAATCCAATTTTCTTTCCTTCATAACTACTATTTTCTTTTCATAAACATATCTTTGTTCCTAAATACGTTTTTTTTTTATTTATTCTTATATTAACAGATGAACTCGGTTAATACGAATGCCAAATGTTCATGAATTTGTTCGTACTAGCCATTATTCGTAACCTCTGTGAACTACAACGTATGTGTTATGTAGATTACAATTACAACTCAAATAGGATGTTTCCCCGTTTCACGAACTACTTGTGCTTTCTTTTTATTGCTTACCATCTTTGATTTTTAAATAATTACACTCAAACCTATTTTTTTTTTTACTGTATTTGTTTGTTTTTTTTTTTTTTTTGTTTGTTTGTTTGTTTCTTTTTTGTGCGGTAGGATGAAAATTTCAATCGGATTGGGACTCAATTGACGAAATATTTATCTTTATCTTTACTAACAATAAAGTTGAAAGTCTCTCTGGATCTCTCTCTGTCTAGATCTCTGTCTGTCAGGATCTCTGTGACGCGCATAGCGCCTAGACTGTTCGGCCGATTTTCATGAAATTTGGCACAGAATTAGTTTGTAGCATGGGGGTGTGCATCTCAAAGCGATTTTTCGAAAATTCGATTTAGTTCTTTTTCTATTCCAATTTTAAGAACATTTTCCTGAGCAAAATTATCATAAGATGGACGGGTAAAATACCAAGTTATCATAACGTGGAACCGTAACATGGGCACAAGCCAATCGGCGAGAAATTCATCATACATTATTTGTAAACATACAGGTGAAACAAAAGACCTTTTAACTTTCTACTACGGGCAAAGCCGTGTGGGGCCGCTAGTTATTTATAAAACGAGTGCAAGGCAGTATCTTCTAGTGACGACTGGGGAAACCCGGTCGGAGGTCACTGTGACTTCCCAAAAAATTCCTTATTCGGAAAAAATTTCTGACTCTTCGGCAAACTTATTATTATTTGGTTATTTTGATTTCGTTTAAAAAAAGCAATTTCTAGTTATTTCGTAAGTTTTTTGGATTATTTTCTACGTGAGACTTTTTCTATGCGGTCCGTATCCACCGCATAAAAAAAAAATATTTTAAACTCTGATGCGAAAACAACTTTTATAGCTACTCGTGAAGTTTCGAACGAGTTTTAATTTTTTGCGATTTTTTTATGCGGTTCCTATCCACTGCATTAAAACAGGTTTAGGGTTTACTAGAAAAACTAACAGTTAAATTATGATTTTTAATAAGAATTTGTTTACTTTCTCGGTGTAATAGGAGGGACTAAATGAAAAGGCCAAAAATAGTGGGACGGTCATTTTTATTATGATGACCTGTTTTAGCAATACTTGTAGAACACTTTCGAAGGCGGCCGTGGTGGCCGATCGGTAAGGCATCGGACTTGTGACCGGAGGGTCTCGGGTTCGATCCTCGCTGCTCGAAGATCCACCGTCGTCATCAATGGTGACTCGGCGACGTTAAATATGCTCGTGGTCACAATGTCCTCCAAATGAAACGATACCTCTGGGGTTGCTAGACCAGAAAGTTATTCGGCTTCTGATCTGGTTCTAAATTATCGGTTCGTATATGGTGCTGCCGTCTATCGTGTTGTCTGAGCCAAATCGGACTTCCACCTAGAAATAGGTGCTAGATAGAAAACGGAAGTCGTAACCCCTCTGCCTTAAAATCGAGTAGCATTGCTATTCGGGCTCGGGTTTCCGAATGGCGTAAGTAACAATAAAAACACTTTCGAAGAAACATGACAACGGGAAGACAGGTACTAGTACCTGTCCTTCTACAAGTACTAGTACCTCAAAGGAAAATGTAGATTCCTTTATCCAACAGACTTGTCCAAAGGTAACAGGTGAATCAGCTTCTTTCTCTAACGTAGTCTGCCCAATAAATACGCGAACTCGTGCAATCTAGCGGCCATGACGCGGATTATAGTCTTGCTAACTATCAGAGATAGTTACTTGACACATAATGAGCTGTTAGTGCTTGGCAGATCGCCAAACTGCGCGTAAGTTGCAAGACGTTTCTGTTGTCCTTGTTTTTACTGTTCGTCGAAAATGGAAATGGACAGTATTCATTCAACGTCACTGCGGGTCAAAACAGGCACTGCAGTTTATTGTGGGAACCGTAGCAGACGAAAATCCGGTACTACAGCGTATAATAACACTTGCATTTATGCGGCTTATAAACTCTTCTTTCTATTCAAAAATGAGAGGTTCTTAAAGTTTTTTTTATTAAAAAACGTTGTAAAAGAATGATAAACGATTCATTTAATTCGAAATACTCTCTTTACTATCGTATTTTCATGGGTTTAAGCCTCTTTGGTTCCTCATCAGAAGCATGGTGAAAACTCGAATTCTCGTTTAACTTTTCCCTTTTCTTCGCCTTTTTCATGCAGTCATAAGTCTCTATAAACCCTAAGCACGTTCATGATGCGTACGATATCCAGTAATCCTTAAATAAAACGAGTTTTTTTTAGCAATACTAACACTGCGTAGTTGGTCAAAATACCCACAGACCGACAGCTGAAGGGACCGTTGCCAAACCTTGAATAAGGTCCACTGATGAAACCACGAAGCATTGAATGACAGAGTTCTCAAGCGACCAAATTTGACTCAAGCCGATGGATGGATCCTTCACCATGACAATGCACCAGTGCATTCAGCATTGATCGTTCGCCAGTTCCTGGCAAAAAGCTTAGTCACCATCCTTGATCATCCTCCATTTTCACCAGATCTCGCACCCTGCGACTTTTTCCTATTCCCAAAATGCAAAAAAAAAAAAATGGGATGAGGGAACATCACAGGGAAGATTTGGACTCAATAAAGCGAGAAAAGACGAGACAACTAAAGAGCCTTAGTGCTGAGAACTTCCAAAGTTGCTTCAAAGAATTAAAAATCGATGCGGACTTAATTTTGCGAAATAATTCTTTTATGGCCTCAGTTCACGTATTTATTGGACAGATTTCGTATTTATAAAGATTCAACATATGTATTACAATACACTAATCCTTTTACAATGGCATAAGATTGATGAAAATTGAAGTCGTAATGTAAAATGGGAAATTTTCCCGCGAGATGCTAAGAAATTTTGTTCGTCTAAACTGAAACATTCTTTTTAATCTACGTAATATGCGTGATATTGTTTACGCAATTAGAAAAAAAAGGGGGGTTGTTTCCAAAATTTTAAAAGTATTTTTTTTCTGAAAAAGCATGCTTAAAAACATAGGATCTGACCTTTTTTAAAATAATTTGATGAAATGCCATTCACTGTTGCCATTCACAGAGCACAATATTTAATTTGCATCTTTACTCACGTGTACTGGCAACGATAAGGTTGATAGCAAACGTAGAGCGCAACATTTAATTCGCTTCTTGATTATCATTACGTGGAAACGCGGTAGAAAGATGCGCCAAAGAGCATCATTTGTGACGTCATGAAACGATACCTCTGGGGGTGCTAGTACTAGGTAGCTATTAGCTCCTGGACTAGTTCTAAATTCTCATTAACTGTTCGATCCGGTGATGGTGCTGCCATCTATCGGTATATAAAATAATGGAGGCAAGGCACTTAGTATGCAGTCCTCGACATAAATACAGTTGTAGTCAGTTGTGACTCTGAATAGAATAGAATAGAATAGAATTTGTGACGTCATAAAGACCACGCCTTGTTTGAAAAATCAAACATTTAAAAAAATAATTAAAAATGGGAAAATGAAAGTATTATCTGGGTCCATGTTTCTTTCTTTTTTTTTTGCTTACTCTATCAATTTCAGTGATTAAAAGTAATACTTTTGACTGAAGGGAACAACTCCATTGACAAAATTTTTGTTTTAACCATAATTTTGTATTACATGTTAAAGTCTTCAGAGAGTTCAATTGTATTTATTAATATTTACTAATCTTAAGGAGTAGTGTCACAACTTTATTTCTTTAATTTTCATGTGGAAACTAATTCATTCATGTGTTTAAAAGGTTTACGAATTTAAAAGCTAAGATAAAAATCGAAAACAATTAAGCTGTAAGCTTAGAATCTTTAAATATCAAGATAGTTGGTATATGACCCAAGGATGATTGCTTAAACATAATTGGAAGAAACCTGTCGTCTGCAAAAATGATCATTAAAGCATACTTTGAGTACTTTCGAGAAATTGCATTAATAATATCCGGTTGTTTGATTAAGGTGGTTGAGTTAAGAGCAATCAGAGAGACTGAAATTCAACATTCCTTCCGGGCAGGTTTGGAATAAATATCAAATTTCATTGATATCAAACTGCAAAACTTGACCTCGTTTTGTGATCTGCAAGTCTTTTGAAAAGAAAGCAAACAAATTATTAAAAACAAGTATTTTATTAAATAACTAGCGGCACCCGCACGGCTTTGCTCTAGCAAATTTCTATCTTTAATAATAATAAAGCTAAAAGTTTCTCTCTCTGGATCTCTGCCTGTCAGGATCTCTGTGACGCGCATAGCGCCTAGACCGTTCCGCCGATTTTCATGAAATTTGGCAAAGTTAGTTTGTAGCATGCGGGTGTGCACCTCGAAGCGATTTTTGGAAAATTCGATGTGGTTCTCTTTCTATTCCAATTTTACGAACAAAATTATCATAAGATGGACGAATAAATAACGAATTTATCATAACGTGGAACCGTAACATGGGCACAAGCCAATTGACGAGATACGAAATTATCATAACGTGGAGCCGTAATATGGGTACAAGCCAATTGGCGAAAAAATTCACCATCCATTATTTGTAAATATACAGGCGAACCATAAGACCTTTTAATTCTTCTATTACGGGCAAAGCCGTGCGGGTACCACTAGTATTTAATAAAACGGAAAAAAGATAACTTTAACTCGTTTAGGAGCAAAGTAATAACCGAAATCTGTATCTCAGAGCCAGACTAGCGAAAGTTCAAAAGGTACGATTTTCCGTTTATTATAAGCTGCTTTGTATGTAAAATCCAATTCCGCTTCAAGTCATTTTAGCTAAATTCTAAAAAAAAAGTTCTTGGTAAATATTTACCTGTGTTAAAAAAAAGCGCGCGTCTCATCATTTGAATGAGCCAGACAAACGTTTTCCCTTTCTCCAGTAAAGTAGCGATTAAGCTACTTACGTCAGTCAGTCTCCCTCAGAAATAGCTTCCGATGGACTGTCTATATCTTCTATATATATAAAAATGAATGTTTGTCTGTATGTCATCCATGAACTCAAAAACTACCCGGCAGATTTGGCTGAAACTTTCACCGTTTGTTATTTTTGGTACTGGGAATGTTTATAGACAAGTTCGAAAAAAATCCGATCGATAGTTCCTTTTTTATTCCAATGTAAGTCACAATCCATTGGATAAATACGAATAAAATGATCGGCTGCAGAAATTAATTCGCGTGAAAGATCTCATTGATAAGAAGTTAGCTGTTGCCATTTTTCTTGAGTTTGAACAAATAAATTCTTTCTTTATTGTTTTATGGCTTTTCATGCAACGGGGGGATTTAAAACTTTTTCTATTTGATATTTTTAGCGATTGATTGATCTTGCAAACTGCGTGAGTACAAAATTTGAGTATAGTCACGGCTTCACTTGATACCTGGACCGATTATTATGAAAATTGTTATATATATGTATTTTTCCACGGAGAAGGTGCATAATATGCTCATTGAAACCACTCGCCACCAGGTGGCACTGCAGAGTAGCAACTTCTGCCCCGTTCAACCGATTGTCATGAAAATCAGTATAATGATGTATTTTTTTGTTGGCGTAGCAATGCGCGTCGGGTACAGCTAGTAAATAATGTCAGACTTTTTTTCAACAATTTTGACGCACCTCCCTAATGTGCCCCAAATGCTCAAACTTCACCCTTTGTCCCATGCCCCACCCTTTTTCATAAGCATATTTTTATTCAAAATATGTGTGATGTCACAATTACTGCTTCTCCCTCGCTCCCCCCCCCCTGTCATAGTTCCCTCTCCCTCAAAGCATAACATCATTTGTGAACGGCGCCCAGTAAAATATTTTCTATTTGATATGTTCTTTGAGTAAATAAATAATTGAATAAATAAACGCGAATAAACTATTTTAGTTTATAAATTCTAAAACTTGATACTTTAAATAAATAATAGTAAAATAAATTGTTTAGTATAAAAAATTTATCAAACAAATACGTTAAATTACTTCTTTTGTAACTAATAAATTAATTACTTGACTTGCTTAACAACATAATAATAATAATGCCGTTTTATATTAATTGTTATTGAAAAATAAAATTAAACGGAACATTTATTTTATTTTGTATTATTTTTATAACATTATAATTATATTTTCGGCATTAGTATTTTTTATTAACACGAACAATATAATTATATATTATTCGTGTTAATTTGTACGCAAAATATAATATTATATATCCATATTAATTTTTATAAATACGTAAGGATTCACGAAAATAATACCTAAAGCAATTAATTTTTGATTAACTAAATGTCTCATTAAATTAGCGAATAGCAGTTATGGCAACTATTCTACATATATTGTCATAGAGATTGCCTCTTTTCAGTAACTAAATCATTTTCCAGCATTTTTTCATTATCACGAAAACACTGCCACATATAAGACACTTTGATATGAGGCAGCGAGAAGCAAAGGAATGTCAGTGGACATTTTCAAGGCTCGAGTAAAACGCGTTTAAAGATAAGGTCCTAGGTATGCTTTCATTGTTTTTTTCCCCAAATCATGCTGTATAGCAGCACTTACTAGAGCTACTAGTTCTGTCTCTTGCCCCAAGACAGAGGAGAGGTTCACCTACCATTTATACTGGTTATCTGCAATTTTCTCATGTTGCAGGTTTGGCAAAAACTTGGGTTTTTTTTTTAAAAAGTCCATGGACCCAGGGTTTTTTTGGGTTTTTTTAAATAAAACCCAAAAAAACCCAACTAAAGCTGGGTTTTTAAAAAGAAATGTCGGTTTTTTTGTCTTTTTTTTTAGGCAAAATGTGGGTACTTGTAGCATGTTGTAGCGGATGTATATGGACAAAGCACAAAAATTGTCTTGGGGTAAAAAAAGCTGAAAAATTCAGCGTTTTCTAAAAAAAGTATAAAAGACGACGAAACCCAAGAATGGTGAAGTTTCAGATTTTTTAGTTTCCATGATTATCAACAGTTAAGGCAAAGTTAGTTCTCGAGTGATAAAACTATTGTTCGTTTGTTCGTTTTTAATTACTACATTTTTTTTTGAATTTTACTTTGTTGTATTTCATTTTGTTATGTAAAACTACTGTAAAACCTCAAGTAGTGTAAATCCCTTTTTACTGAATTCCAGCTTAATCAAGACATCTCTTTGAATTTTATGTTGCCTGTTTTTCTATTTCTGTGTACATTGTAAGAAATATTAAACTTTTTCGTAAGATAATGAAAATACTGTACATCCTATTCTGTTTTCTATCCGACCATTTGTAACACCTGTTAATTTCTAAAAAATATACCTTGTTTTGTGACGTGTTGGTTTGCAGAAAAAAAATTCACATGAAAGCCTTTTAGCTAGAGTATTTTCCTCTGTACAATCTACAAATATTAAGAAAATCAAGTGTGACAAGACTTAGTGAAGATAACTTGAGTTATTTAATGACCAGTTAAAGAAAAAAGTTAAATATATTTATTTAAAACCTTTGAAGTATTTTTTTAATGCCATTAAAAGTTAAGAAATACTATTAAAGTTCAAAATTCATTTTTTATGTCCATTGTCTGTGGGGAAGAACAAATAAAAAGAAGTTTAAATTGTGAAAGTATTTAAATTAATTAATTTTTTAAAAAATTCTCAGAAAATTTTAAAAAAACCCCAAAAGTGGGCTAAATAACGGATTTTTTTAAATGGTTTTTTTCAAAAAAACCCATTGGGTCCAACCCAATTGGGTCCAATTCGGCCAACCCTGTCATTTTGCCACTTACATCCCTTTGCCTCTCACTGCCGCATATGTGAAAAAAATATCTATTTATCTTTCTGCTCGAGAAAAATTGATTAATTGGGTAAATTATTCACAAGCAACATAACATTTTCAATATACTTCAGGCGTAAAATAACCTAACTCACAAACTTCATAAATGTATTGAACCTAAACATTTTTTTTTTCACTAATGCTTCAGAAGAGTTACTAGCAACTGAAATATTCAAAAGAAATCCAAATCAAGCGCTCGCATCCTAAAACAAAGGAAATCAGTCCTTTGTTATTAAATTTGGAGCGCATTTCGGTTTCCGTCTGCATGTTATTGTCAGATCGAAGTGATTTCTTTTCCTTCCGAGAGACAACTTCGTTTCTCCCACTTATCGCTTTATTCCACATTTTCTAAAAGGGAGGCTGTGTTCTTGACATTTTCATTTAAATATGTACCGGGTGTTCCGTCTTAACCTGCAAGACCTATATTTTCGAAACCGTTAGTCCTACATGTATACCTCCAGTTGTAAAAATGTTCAAAATCAGATGCGGAGTTAAGATATTGAAGGTTTGAAGTGAAAATAAAAATAAGTCAAAAAAAAAAAAAAAATAATTTGAATTTTGACATCTTGAATTCAAATTATATTTTTCGCAATCACGAGTGTGTGTATGTAGGCGTGTGTGTTTGTGTGTACGGGTTATGTGTATGTGTGTTTGTGTCTGTGTGCTGGCATAAGTGTGAGGGTAGTTGTGTGTATGAATAAGTGTGTGGGGGGAGGTATGTGTATGTGTGTAGGCATATGTGTTTGTGTCTGTGTGCAAGCATGAATGTGTGGGTAGTTGTGTGTATGTGTGTATGTTTTTGTGTGTGTGTAGGTGTCTGTATGTATGTGTATGTGTGTTTGTGTGTGCATGCGTGTGTGTAGTTGTGTATGGTATGCGCGTGTGTGTAGGACATGGATGCAACCTTGAGACGGCTTTCGCTATAAGTGCAGCATCGTGAGGAGCCCGTCGCCGGTGATGGTGCGGAGGGTGGCGGTGGGAAAAATCAAAGGACCTCAAAAACAGTCAAATGAGAACAATACTGCCGTGCTAAGCACAGATGTAGTATCTGCAGTAGAGCTCAAAATGAGAAATTGATGATTAAAGTTTTACAACTCGTTTCTTATGATTTATGACTTAATTAAATGCTCAACTTGCGGTAGTTGTTTCGTAAATAACTTATCTAAAAGCCGTAAGAGAGTATTTTTGTAAAAATCATAATTTAAAATTAATAAATGTAGTTACGACAAATTTTCTTTTCAAAAATTTTTCATATACTAAGCTATTTTCACCGTAAGTGACAATTAGTAGGCATTTTTAGGGTTATCTGCACAGATACGACAAAAATAGCTTCGTCAAACGTGCTCAATGTATCATTAAATAATACTAAAGACATCTGCTTTCTTTGGACTTAGCTGTTTCGCTTTATTTTGTTAATACAAATCTAACAGAATTTACCTTCTGAAAGGTACCATTTTCAAAATTCCGGAGAGTTAAAACTGTAATCCATAACAATTTTCTGTTTTTATATTCAAAGAATGTGTTTTTTATAATGTTTTATTTTCTAGATTCATTTTTACCGAGCATGAAGATAATTTTGACAGCAGGCAATACTTAAATAAAAATATTACTGGCCGTAGAATGAATTTTTCTTGCATGAAAGAATTAGATATGAATATTTTACATGCGTTTCATTTTTAGAATTTGCATTTTAAATAAACATTTCAATAGAAAAAGCTGAATATTTACTTTAGCAGTTATGCAAAGTTGTATTAGTTTTTATTATCAACCTGTATCAACTATTTAATGATAAACTAATTTTAGTACTCTGTTACAATAAACTAATACGTTATTAAATATGCTGCTTTACTAAGGTATAAAAGTCTTATCTACAAATTACTAAGAAAAAAAGTGGTAACTGCGCAGATACCACTTTAAAGGCTTAGTATTTGTCACTTAACGTTAAATCCCGGTTATCACAAATTTGCCATTTCAACCGCGCTTGCGCGCGGACTTAGCTTTTTGGGCTTTCTGTTTTAAGATTTCGTGTTGCTTGTTTATATTTAAGCTGAGCGAGAGTCCCACCAAATTAATGAATGCGATTAGAATATTTTCACAGCGACTTCGTGATATATTATATGAAACTATGGATATGAATAATTGATAATCTTAAGAGAAAAATGACACTTCAATATTTATTAGTTTGGAAATATTTATTTAACATAAGTGTAAAACACGTTGTGTACTTCAAAAATGATTGGAAAATTAGTACAGAAATTCGTCTTTTGCGGATATTTTACGTTAGGCGTAAACAGCTTAGTATTATACATTTTTATTTAGGTTGTTTGTATTAGAAGTGATGCTGAAATTCTAGTACGCTCTTCTGAGGTTAAAAATTTGGTCCTGAAAAAGGACAGACGATTCAAACACCGAATCCATTAATAATTAAGACGCAAAATTCAATCTTTACCGAGGCCTAAAAACTAAATCAGAAAAAACTTTGTGATTTCTAATTTTTATCTCTTGCCATCTCATATTTATTACCAAATTTAAAATGTTTGTAATTAATTTAGCAAGAGTTTTGAAATCAGCTAAGTCCGCGCGCAAGCGCAGTTGAAATGGCAAATTTGTGATAACCGGGATTTAACGTCGAGTGTATTTGTCACTTATGTTCAAATTGCCTTAACAAACTAAGCAAATTTGCAGTTTTCTTCAAGTTTTTTTAATATTTCTCGTTAACAAATCGCCAAAAAACTTGAGATTTAGGTAAATTAAATTACTAACGACCACCTGGTGTCAATAACTCAATTTTGATGAAATGTGCAGATACCACGTCTGTGCTTAGCACGGCAGAATAAGCAATCGTGATTGCTCAAAAAAAAAATAATAATAATAATAATAATAATACAGTTAAACCCCTCCTAACGGACACCCCTCTGTTGCGGACAATTTTTTATACCCTGGTTCCAAGGCAAATAACATTATTAAACCTCTGTCCTGCGGACACCCCTCTACTGCGGCCAAAAAAACTTGTCCCGTTAGTGTCCGCATTAGAGGGATTTTTCTGTAATAACTTTTATACGGGCCCCAGGTCCCCTAACTTATGTTTAGAGAAATAATCTCCATTGGAAAAGAATTCCAACACAAAAAGTTTGAAATTAGTACGATCAATATTCACCGAGATATGAAATGCAACGTTTCGTGACTTGCACCACTTTTCACTCGCCGTCAATAACACCTTTAGGAGGAAATATAGTGGTTGACAAGCGTTTAAAATTATATGTGTGCATACAGTATGATTTTTTAAATTGTTCGAGGTTTTGTAGCGTGTGTTTGCGTACCACGGCATAGCATTTGCACTTATTTTTGATAAAAACCCTTCCTAACGGACACCCCTCAAATGCGGACACATTTCTTATGTGGACAATTTTTAATTCCCCGATTCCAAGGCAAATAACAACCTGTCCAGCGAACACGCTCTTTTGCGGACAAAAAAAATGTGTCCCGTTAGTAACCGCGTACCTTGTTTTTCTTACTTTGACGACCTGTCATTCTTCTGAAAGGGCGATAAGTTCCAATCTCAACTTCTGTATGGTCCCTTAAAACTTTGAACTGGAATATATCCTTGAGTTTTGGTCGCACAAACATCAAGTTTCTTTTTTTTTTTTGTCGGTAATAGTTTTCTACGGAGATTCTTTCTCTAAATATTAGTTAGGAAACCTGCGGCCCGTATAAAAAGTTAAATTTCGTATTTTTGACTCAATTTTAGTTTCGCTTCAGACTTTCAATAACTTAATCCTGCATCTGATTTTGAACATTTTTGCATTTGGAAGTATACATCTAGGACTAACGGTTGCGAAAATAAAGGTCTTGCAGGTTAAAACGGAACACCCTGTATATGAGCCGGCGCATCAGCTTAAGATCAGCCATTTTGGATCGGAGCGCGTGTTTGAGTGGTTGTCTTTTTTGACGAGTTATGGTGTATGGTGATTGTTTCCTGTAAGCGATTACACTAGTCAACACCAAGATAGCATCCGACTCAAAAAAAAAGCTGTTTTCGAAGTATTTTGTCTCACCAAACTCGAAAATCACCATTAAAAGTTGAGATTAGCTCTGGTTTTTAAGATACAGGGCCAACTAGGATAGTGAATTCTCACTAATGCTCTTTTTTCTTTGCAGATAGAAACACCCCCCACGGGACTGACTGTCCTCTAAACTTCGACCTTAAGTAGGATAGAAAATCTCACTACATAAAAACCGAAATGGACAGCAAGAAATATAAATTCTGAGAAGAGAAATGCCCAAAATCAGCAAAATTTAGAGTTCTGGGGTAGATTCACCCATTTCCGCTTCCACCCATGCTGGGCGGTCATTCCAAGCTCGTCAGCTTGCGAGATCGAGATTTTCGCTCACGTGATGGGTTGTGACGTAGAAATGTCACAAAGTAGCACTTTAATCTACTCGAACTTAGCTTGCGGCTAGGTTCGAGTAGATTAGAATACTACTTTGTGACATTTCTACGTCACAACCAATCACGTGAGCGAAAATCACGATCTCGCAAGCTGACGAGCTTGGAATGACCACCCTGATTCTGCTTGGAATAATGAAGAACTTCGCGAAAGCTGTGAACAGAGACGGTTGTTCAATGCCTTAGAGCAGCGTTTATTAAATTCTTTGATTAGTGGAACTCTTTTTAATGCTCACTTTTTTCGTGGAACCCCTGGTGTTTCAGTAGTTTGCAATGCGTAGCCAGTATTCTGTTTCGGAGAATGCCCAGGTTTTTACCTCAAAGAGACTATCACATTAACTATTTGTCATTAAATCGCCAATTAAATACACATAATTATACATGAAATACACCGCCAGCTCAGTCAATTCCAGCCGAGGACTGCAGTTTCGTGCTTATTAGCACTCATCAGCCCGGCACTGCAACTCGAGGACTGTTCGAAACTGCAGTCCTCGGCTGGAATTGACTGAGCTGGTGGTGTATTTCATGTATTTCTGCCTTAGCCCTGGCTATAGGGCGGTAACTAACTGAATATACCTGCCTTGCCTGCAATATTCAAGTTGAACCGAACCATTGTTTCGGTCACTCGTCTGGTCATTGCTAATTCTATGTTAGCTACCAGTTTGTTTGGCACTCTTGGCTTCCTTAAGAGATTTTCCGCCTCCAGCTCAATTAGTCCTATGCCGGGCTGATGAGTGCTAATAAGCACGAAGCTGCAGTCCTCGGCTGGAAATGACTGAGCTGGCGGTGTATTTCATGTATTTCTGCCTTAGCCCTGGCTATAGGGCGGTAACTTACTGAATAACACATAATTATAGATCATTTTAAATATCGATAATTGCTAATTATTATTTCTTATTGTAAAATACCAGTAGGGTAGACCGGTGGATCGCTGCCACACCTGATATTTGAGTCAAGGATACCGGATATTCGGCCTGACAGCTCCTGACCTGTAGCGAACGATACTACAACGAATGCCCCAAGTCGATGGCAGCCATTGCACGCGTTGCTTTGTTCTTACAGTGACGAACATTGTTTTGAAGAAGTTTGATTTTATTTTTCCACTTTGAATGCTGAGGTATGTACCTTTAGATGCTACAATGGCTGCATTTGCTATGAACAACCTTTAACTAGATATTTTAGCCTTTATTTTAGTCAACAATATTGATCCCTTCCCTTTTATTTTGATGATTTTAAATCTACATTTCTTCCATCTTGTCGGATCGGGATTATGACGCCACCTCTCTGGGGGTTATGCCGCCATGGTGGCGACATTATCCCCGTAATCATCTTTCCACTGTATAGGTCAAAAGCAATTTTTTGAAGGAACGAAAATGCACTCTTTGAAACTGTGCTTAGTAAAAAGAGTTAATTAACAGAAGTTAGTCTTAACAGAAGAAACTGGAGCAGAAAATAATCTTGTAAATGCGAGCAATACGTCTGAAGGTGAGTTACTGAATGTAGCACCTTGCTCATCAAAGACCGTTCAGGGAAATGCCTTAAAAACCGTTTCTTCAATCGATAGAAAAGGTTTCACCAATTCCAAAATTGGCAGCACTCATCAGTCGATTCTAACGGGAACCCTAATGAAGGCAGTTTTGGAAGAAGCAGTAGCTAAAAGAAAGGAAAAGACATTGAAAAAGAAACAAGCCGAAAGAAAATCTGCAGCAAATCTTTTGGGAATGTCCATGAAAAAACAGGGTTGCCAGACGTCCCGGATTTCAAGGGACAGTCCCGTATTTTGAATAATTTTCCCGCGTCCCGAGGAACTTCCATACGGGACGGCTGAAGTCCCGTATTCTAGCTGATTGAAATATTTTACAGAACGAGACATTATTTTGAGGGAAAGAAATAAAGTAAAACAAAAAAAGTTAAATAATGAGCAATAAGAAAGTTATGTGGCAGCAAACAAAAACTATTTCCCTTTTGATTTGGTTTGTATGGTTTTTGTTTTGGCTGCAGAGGCCATGAGGAACCGAATAGTTGCTTCTTTGCTCATTGACTAATGTTGGAAATATATCTCTGCGCATGCGTCGTCAATCGCAATGTAAACGATTTATATACTTTTACTAGAAAATCCTTCGTCAAGGTATGACGGGTGAAAATTGTTTCTACATTTGAATGAAGCCATTTCCTGTTTGGGGATATTTTGATAGTTGAAATTGTAACCCTAACTCCAGTGGATTAACCCTAAACTCCAGTAGGTAACGTTCATTGTTGACCATTCTTTCGTTTCTTCATTCCCCTCAAATGAGTCTTACCAGTAAAACAGTTATGGTACCAGATCGAGTTCAGCCTTGTCACAATAAAGCCTTTCCCTGCTTGTTAAATGCAAATTATCATGCCGGGGCGCGAGTTTCATTGTTGAAACACGCGCGTTACTCGTATAGCCGACATTTTGCGATGTTAAATGCTTTGTTGCGATTGAATTTTTCAGATTTACCATGAATATACGTCTCAATAATACCCCCCCCCCTTTCTTTCACTCCTAGAAGCCTGTGCCGTACTGACTGTTCCTAACTCTGGCAACCCTTTGAAAACTGAATCCAAGGCGAAGAAAGAGAAAGCAGTGACAACACGGCAAAGAAAAGGAATAAATCTAATAAGAGAAAAGGCGCACAAGCAACTTTTTAGTATTGAAATCTCTTCAGATGAGGAGGACATCGACGTCAAAAAGTTTTGCGACGACGACGAAAATGATGACCTTTTTGATCCAAGTGATCCAAACGGTCAACTTTGTGCTATACGCAATAAATATGAAACAAACGAACTGTGATATAGATGTATTTGCTGTAGCAAGTGGGGTGCATTCAGAGTGTAGCGATGCTGTAACAGCTGAAAACTACATTTGTGATTTTTGTAAATTTTAAGAAATCTCAGATGAATTCAAAATAGTTTTTTCCCTCGTGTAAACTAAAAATTTCATTTCTTTTGCTTTTCAATTCCTATATTGTAATGCTAATTGCATATAGGATTTTCAATAAATTTTCATTCTTAGTCTTTTAGTCATATTGTCCAGTGGCGGGATTACCCCAGCTCCCTGGGTAATAACGCCACAGTGCAGAAGTTGGGAATTTGATGTTTTATGACTATTTCTTTTATAGATTTATTAGTAACAAATTTTGTATACATTCTTAAGATGGCGCACAGTAATCCAAAATATTGATCTAGCTCATAAATATGATTTTTGATGGTGATAAAAATTGAAGTTCCTTAAGGTAGCGGCATTCCCCAGGTTTACCCTATACTCTTATTTGTGATTCTGAGAAATACGCAAAATTTTTAAAAGGAATAAAAAACCTCAGAAGTTATATGTTCAAAATATCTTCTTAGTTGGGAAAAGAAATACTGATGTGCTTAACCTACCAGAGTGTTAATATTTTACTTAAATTTACGTAGAAAAAGTTTTTAAACCTTAAAATTAAAGATATATTTCATTTACAGATATATTAATAACAAATTTTGCATACATTCGTAAGATGGCGTACAGTAATCCAAAATATTGATCTAGCTCATAAATACGATTTTTGATGGTGATAAAAATTGAAGTTCCTTAAGGTAGCGGCATTCCCCAGGTTTACCCTATACTCTTATTTGTCATTCTGAGAAATACGCAAAATTTTTAAAAGGAATAAACAACCTCAGAAGTTATATGTTTAAAATATCTTCTTAGTTGGGAAAAGAAATACTGATGTGCTTAACCTACCAGAGTGTTAATATTTTACTTAAATTTACGTAGAAAAAGTTTTTAAACCTTAAAATTAAAGATCTATTTCATTTACAGATTTATTAATAACAAATTTTGCATACATTCTTAGGATGGCGTACAGTAATCCAAAATATTGATCTAGCTCATAAATACGATTTTTGATGGTGATAAAAATTGAAGTTCCTTAAGGTAACGGCATTCCCCAGGTTTACCCTATACTCTTATTTGTCATTCTGAGAAATACGCAAAATTTTTAAAAGGAATAAACAACCTCAGAAGTTATATGTTTAAAATATCTTCTTAGTTGGAAAAGAAATACTGATGTGCTTAACCTACCAGAGTGTTAATATTTTACTTAAATTTACGTAGAAAAAGTTTTTAAACCTTAAAATTAAAGATATATTTCATTTACAGATTTATTAATAACAAATTTTGCATACATTCGTAAGATGGCGTACAGTAATCCAAAATATTGATCTAGCTCATAAATACGATTTTTGATGGTGATAAAAATTGAAGTTCCTTAAGGTAGCGGCATTCCCCAGGTTTACCCTATACTCTTATTTGTCATTCTGAGAAATACGCAAAATTTTTAAAAGGAATAAACAACCTCAGAAGTTATATGTTTAAAATATCTTCTTAGTTGGGAAAAGAAATACTGATGTGCTTAACCTACCAGAGTGTTAATATTTTACTTAAATTTACGTAGAAAAAGTTTTTAAACCTTAAAATTAAAGATCTATTTCATTTACAGATTTATTAATAACAAATTTTGCATACATTCTTAGGATGGCGTACAGTAATCCAAAATATTGATCTAGCTCATAAATACGATTTTTGATGGTGATAAAAATTGAAGTTCCTTAAGGTAGCGGCATTCCCCAGGTTTACCCTATACTCTTATTTGTCATTCTGAGAAATACGCAAAATTTTTAAAAGGAATAATCAACCTCAGAAGTTATATGTTTAAAATATCTTCTTAGTTGGGAAAAGAAATACTGATGTGCTTAACCTACAAGAGTGTTAATATTTCACTTAAATTTACGTAGAAAAAGTTTTTAAACCTTAAAAGTAAAGATATATTTCATTTACAGATATATTAATAACAAATTTTGCATACATTCGTAAGATGGCGTACAGTAATCCAAAATATTGATCTAGCTCATAAATACGATTTTTGATGGTGATAAAAGTTCCTTAAGGTAGCGGCATTCCCCAGGTTTACCCTATACACTTATTTGTGATTCTGAGAAATACGCAAAATTTTTAAAAGGAATAAATAACCTCAGAATTTATGCATAAGTTATATGATTAAAATATCTTCTTAGTTAGGAAAAGAAATACTGATGTGCTTAACCTACCAGAGTGTTAATATTTTACTTAAATTTACGTAGAAAAAGTTTTTAAACCTTAAAATTAAAGATCTATTTCATTTACAGATTTATTAATAACAAATTTTGCATACATTCTTAGGATGGCGTACAGTAATCCAAAATATTGATCTAGCTCATAAATACGATTTTTGATGGTGATAAAAATTGAAGTTCCTTAAGGTAACGGCATTCCCCAGGTTTACCCTATACTCTTATTTGTCATTCTGAGAAATACGCAAAATTTTTAAAAGGAATAAACAACCTCAGAAGTTATATGTTTAAAATATCTTCTTAGTTGGAAAAGAAATACTGATGTGCTTAACCTACCAGAGTGTTAATATTTTACTTAAATTTACGTAGAAAAAGTTTTTAAACCTTAAAATTAAAGATATATTTCATTTACAGATTTATTAATAACAAATTTTGCATACATTCGTAAGATGGCGTACAGTAATCCAAAATATTGATCTAGCTCATAAATACGATTTTTGATGGTGATAAAAATTGAAGTTCCTTAAGGTAGCGGCATTCCCCAGGTTTACCCTATACTCTTATTTGTCATTCTGAGAAATACGCAAAATTTTTAAAAGGAATAAACAACCTCAGAAGTTATATGTTTAAAATATCTTCTTAGTTGGGAAAAGAAATACTGATGTGCTTAACCTACCAGAGTGTTAATATTTTACTTAAATTTACGTAGAAAAAGTTTTTAAACCTTAAAATTAAAGATCTATTTCATTTACAGATTTATTAATAACAAATTTTGCATACATTCTTAGGATGGCGTACAGTAATCCAAAATATTGATCTAGCTCATAAATACGATTTTTGATGGTGATAAAAATTGAAGTTCCTTAAGGTAGCGGCATTCCCCAGGTTTACCCTATACTCTTATTTGTCATTCTGAGAAATACGCAAAATTTTTAAAAGGAATAATCAACCTCAGAAGTTATATGTTTAAAATATCTTCTTAGTTGGGAAAAGAAATACTGATGTGCTTAACCTACAAGAGTGTTAATATTTCACTTAAATTTACGTAGAAAAAGTTTTTAAACCTTAAAATTAAAGATATATTTCATTTACAGATATATTAATAACAAATTTTGCATACATTCGTAAGATGGCGTACAGTAATCCAAAATATTGATCTAGCTCATAAATACGATTTTTGATGGTGATAAAAGTTCCTTAAGGTAGCGGCATTCCCCAGGTTTACCCTATACACTTATTTGTGATTCTGAGAAATACGCAAAATTTTTAAAAGGAATAAATAACCTCAGAATTTATGCATAAGTTATATGATTAAAATATCTTCTTAGTTAGGAAAAGAAATACTGATGTGCTTAACCTACAAGAGTGTTCATATTTCACTTAAATTTACGTAGAAAAAGTTTCTAAGCCTTAAAATTAAAAATTTTAAAATATCTCTTATGTTGTAACATTTTTTTATTTATTTACAAATAAAAGTTTTGATGTCACTGTGTGTTTCCTCAGGCAGAACTAGAGTCGCTCTATATATAGGGACGTAGGACATAACTAAACCATTTACACCTTCGTGACCAGTACTCCTCCATAAATTGGTCATCACGCGTTAAATGTTTAAATTGTCCTTTCAACTGCTGCCATAGATACTTTTCACTCCAAAGTCCCCCGTACCTGCCACTATTTGTGGCTCAACCAGTTGGATGGAACCCTGAAGACAGCTCTGATTTTTTGAACCAGACTTGTAGCAATCCCTGGTCCAGCAACCCCAAAGGTATCGTTATCGTTTCACTTGGAGGACTGTGTGACCACGAGCATATTTAACGTCCCCCAATCACCATTAATGAAGCCGGTGGATCTTCGACCAGAAGATCGAACCTGGGATCCTCCAGTCACAAGTCCGATGCCTTACCGATCAGGCCACCGCGGCCTTGCCATGGATACTGGGAGAGTGGATAGTATCAAGGTCAAAATATTTGAAATTGATGTCAAAAATCCCAATTCATGGCAATATTCGGTAATGTTGTAGGAGAAAGATTTGGGGTGCTTTCCCAAAATTTGTTCAAAACAAATTCCCCTCCCGATCATCCCCCCCCCCTCGCAAAGAAGCCACTTTTAAACTATTTTTGGGGATATTAGGAAGTTAATAGCTTCTTCCCAAACTTTTTCAAAATTGAAGATTTTAAAACTTAATTTTATGTTATGTTCGGAGACACTAGCTGAAAAATAGCCGTTTTGGGATTGATCTTCAAAAAAAGTCCGAAGTTAAAACATTAAAGGCACCATTTCATGCTATTTTTCATAGTCAAAAATTTGCATTATTTTAGGCGAAAAATAAAATTGTTCCTATAACGGCTATTCCAGATGGGTGATAATGCTTGTAATAATGTAATAATTAGATGCGAAAGTGACAGTTTTTTTTTTTTTAATGTGTTTTTGACAAAGGCATTATTTTTGTCGATTTTTTAAGTGACCAATTTGAAAGGTGTGAAAGGAAAATATACAAATCTCATGGATCCCTTGAGACAGCTCCGTGGAAAAAGGGCGACTTTCGCCACATCGAAATGCTACATTCATCGACAGTAATTCAGTGGCGACTGAACGCTTGATTCCAGTTCATGCTAGGGAACGTTGAAGGGCTGTTGCCATTCCAAATCAAATAATTTTCCACAGCCTATTTATATAGCGGCTCTAACTGTTATGCCTTAATGCTCATCTGTATCTTCTCGAACATTCGCACTAGAAGTGGCTCAATGCGGTGCTTATACCTTCATTCATTTGGAATTTTCCCACAAATAATTGACCATTTTGCCTCAGTTTTGTAATTACTTACAAATGTTAATGTTGTCTGTACTTATGAAAACTTCCGTTTTCATCTGTCAATTCCTTTTTTGTGTTTTTTTTTTTTTTTTTTTTTTGTTATGGAGTGCATACGAATGTTGCACTTTTTTTCTTTACAAGAACTTCGTCCTCATAATTCTGCTGCAAAGAGTTCCACAGTTGCATGAAAGTATTCAATAAAAAAATAAAAACGTAGCCACACTATTTTTGTTCCTTAAAGTTTAATTAGTATTTGGCATGCGTATTATTGGAAACTATTTAATTATTTCTTACGATAAAATTTAAAGTTTTTATTCCATACAAAGTCATATTAAACGAAAAGTGTTTTTTTCTTCATGAAATATTTCAAAACTGATACGATGTATATCATCAGCCTAAAAAAAATGATGACATCATGAAAATAGCCTTTTTAGTTTCAGAATAACCGCTAAAATATTTTTTTAAAGCATTTTTTTTTTCCTTTTGGCTTATAATAAGTAATGCATTTTATAAGTTAAGTCTCTTTTATAAGAGACTTAACTAATTAACTAATGGCATAGCTCTTAAAATGGTAAAGTTACCTGGCGATACTGGAGACTATGTCTATGCTATAACACATAATAATGCTGAATGTAGAAAAACTTCAAAATATGTTTTGAAAATTTCGGCTGCTTTTTGAGAGCTACTTTGGGTACTTTGCATCAACTATGTGCAAGTGATGATTATTGCATGTGCTTGATGAAATGAAAAATGTTTTTTAAAAATTCCAATTTAAAATCTAATAATAGTTATTTTAACAAGAATTTCATTTATATTGCTTCTTCGTTAGAGTATACATAGAAGATGGATTTGGAAAGTCCTCCGAGGAAATAAGGAAAGCTTTCCTCGGATGACTTTTCATCCAAAAGCTCACACTTCTTGCATTGAAAAAGGGGTTTCTTGTAACCCCGAAACACGTGTCGGCAGTAATTTGCCATTTTTTGTGCACTAAAACGTTGGTAATTTATTCATTTCATTTTCAAGCACAAAGATATTTATTCGTTATGTATTAGATTAGTTTAAATTAATATTTATACAGTAAATTAAATTAATAAAGCAAAGTAAGATTTCCTCAAAAAGTCTTCTTTGACCTTTTTTCCAGTTAACCCCTCAAATGCGTTTTATCACAAAAACAATTAGTTAATGGGAGCTAACCATGAAAAAAAAAAAAAAAACTGGCAGTGCTAAAGAGGTGTAGCACGCAACGAAATTAATAGAGTTAAACAGTTGATGGTTTATTGATTAAAAAAAAAAGACTTTTAAATCAGAAAGGCCAAATCATTATCTGATGTTCCCTATCCATATTTTTCGACCGCCCAAACTGCGATTTACCACGAAACTACAAATTTCATTAATCTACTCCCATCTTCATTAACTGAAGTATTTTCTCTAAAACTAATTAAACTTGACATAGTGTCTTAATAATTTTTTTTAAGTCGTTAAGAAAATATTTGAACTTCGTTTTAATAATGAATCCTAGAAAATATTGCATTTGAAAAATATTCTTTGCTTATCTGAGCATTAACAACATTAACTGAAACTATCATCTCGAAGGAAGAGTAAATTTTCCTTTTAGTTAGAACAAAGTTAAATACTGATTATTATCATTATTTGCTGAAATGAGCCTTGATTTTGTCAGGGTTGATTAAATTTTGTTGAAAAGTGTGACAACAGTACGGGATAGATGATCCCTGAGCAATGTAAAATGAAACTTTTGCGAAGATAAATACTTTTCTAAATCACAATTAATACTACTTATCGGGTATTTCGGTTAGCAATTTTTCTCATAATGTTCCAAAAGGTGCTTTACGAATCATGGAAGCATATTATTCCATCAGCTAATCTAAATTATCCTGAAGTAATTATTTATTTGAAAGAAAGATAAAGCTCTTATGAATATTTCATTGTTTTATCCGTCAACGCAACAAGGAATAAGATTATAAGTTGGACGTGTCTGAGTAACTGGGACCTGTCTGTGGCACCATTACTCCTAAACAGTTAAACTGATTTTGATAATTATATTTTTGCTCAAAAAGAGACTGGGCAGAGAGTCTTCTTAAATAGATCTTGACTCTGTATGACTTTAGTGACTAATATATACAGTGCTGGCGAAATTATTGGACTAAAGAGTTTTTTTTTTGTACACTAATTGTGCTAAAATTCTATTTATTTTACTGTTAAAGTACAGTACATACTGTACAATGATCTGTACTGATTATTAAGTTATTTTAGCGCAATTTAATGTTTGCAGGTGGCAGCACTGTCTGCTTTTGTTTATGTTCTTTGTTTATCTACCTACCAGGAACATAACCTCAATCAACTTAAACAGTTCACTAGTTCTTTTTATTAGTGTGTTCTGTTATATTTAAAGTTAGTTTTAGGTAATTAGTGAGTATGTGTATGTGAGTATATATAATAGTGAGTATAAACAATTTCTTACCTCCTTTTTTAAAAAGTTAAGAAATGATGTAAACCTTGTGAAAAGTATGCCAAAAAGACTTAAAATGCTCATCAAGAACAAGGGAGTGCATACTAAAGATAAGAGAATTATTTCACTGTTCGTTAACGTGTCTATAGTTATGTAATAAATTAAGAATTTGCTTTTAAAACAGTTATAGTCTAATAATTTGCCCCTCCCCCCAGCACTGTAAATATATCAAACCTCAGAAAACAGCGATTCTTCACAATTTTTCTAGTGAAATATACTTGCATATTTAAAATATTAGTACCAATCCAAAGAACATAATTTCTGGTTTGTTTTACAGAACTCGAGCTAAAAATGTTTTAGCAGTTTTTAGTACAATTTAATAATAATATAGGCATTTATTCGTGCGATTGGCAACGATGTCATTAAAAAACGAGCTGATGTGTGCATCACATGACTTCCTTGTACTCCAATTTAATGTCATTTCCCCATTACTGGCAATTTTAATGTGATTCAATAGTTTACTCTCTAAATATCACCAACAGTGGTCAAATTGAAACCAAATTTTCAAAAAAATCGCAAAATTTGTCGCCAAAAACTTGGCGGCCAAAAGCTTGGCGATATATCGGCTAGTGTTTGCCAAATTATTACACCACCAAATTATAACACCCTTTGGAACATCCGAATGCAACCAAAAAGGGAGGTGTACAACTAGATCCCACTAGGAGTCTAAGTACCAAATTTCAACCTTCTAGGACATACCGTTCTTGAGTTATGCGACATACATACGCACGTACCCACATAGGTACATACAGATGTCACGAGAAAACTCGTTGTAATTAACTCAGGAATCGTCAAAATGGATATTTCGCTATTTTGCGTGTCTATACGTTCTTAGGCACTTATCCACGCGTGGTCGGGTTGAAAAATAAACTCAACATTTATTCGGGGTCGAGCAAAATGAAAATTGAGGTCTATTTTTGGGTGAAATTTTTTCGCGAATACAATACTTCCTTTTTTGTAAAAGAAAGTAAAAAGAATGCTTAATGATTTAAAAAAGTGTCTGCTGCCAGTTTCTATTTGTTAACAAATAAAATATATGTCACTCGTTTTAGTATATAAGAAGAGCTTTTAAAATTATTTTGTTTTCCCTCTTGATTTTGCTTTCGTCACTAGAAAATTTACTAATGTTGATTACATTTGCTTTTCCGTATTTCCTATTTCATCTAGAAACTAGTATGTTGTGGCCATCACGAAACTTTCTTCTATATTTTTCCTTTTTCTGATCCCTCCCCATGCTTGACGAGGAAGCAATATTCCTAACAAAAACAAAATTACACATGCAAACACTTGACGACCATCCCAATGTCTGAATTATTGTAAAAACAAAACAAAGAGCGAAAATTGAAAGTTACTTTAAAAGCCTTACTTGAATTAATTACAAATATTTTATTTATTAACAAACATAAGATGGCAACAGTTAAAAATTTTAAATCATTGAGATAATATTTCCGATCATTTCCATACAATTAAAATCACGAGAAATACGCAGACGACAATCTATTACGATTTATCTTTCTTATTGTTGCATTAATAAAACTATTTTTATTCGCAAAAAAAAAAAAAAAAATCAACACCTCTTGGAGCGATTGGAGTCAAAATTGAACCAAAGCCTGTTTACGTATGGATTCACATATATTCCAAATTTCAACCAGAACGTAGCATTACTTCTTGAGATAGGGCACTCACAATGGAAGAAAAGAACGGGCGATTGCGCTACCCCCTTTTTAGCTGTTGACACCAAAATAAAATCAGCTTTTATACCCACTAAGGGCTACTTGTCAAAAAATTTTTGTTTGATTCCGTTCGTTATTTCTTGAGATACAGCAGTCACAATTGACGACAAAAAAGTTCTATAACTCAACCCCCGTTTGAGCTATTGACACCAAAATTGAATCAGCACCTGCTCCTGTTAGGGGCAACATATGGACCAAATTTTGTTTGATTCCGCCAGTTACTTCTTGAGGAATAGCCAGCACGTGTAACTCAAAAAACGTCCCATTGCTCCACCCCCCTTGGAGGAATTCGCGCCAAAAATCAATGGGCACAAGTTCACATAGGGGCACATATGTGTACCAAATTTCGTTCGATTTCATGCGGTAGTTTTTGCTGTAGAGCGACCACAAAAAACTGGTCACACACAGACGTGACACACATACACACACATACACACATACACACAGACAGACAGACATTTTCCAAAAATAGTCGAAATGGACTCAGCACACCTCAAAACGTTCGAATCCGTCAAAATTCGAACTTCGAAAATTTGCACGAATCCAATACTTTCTTCTATATATTAGATATAGAAGAAAGTAAAAATTGAATCTATTTAAATTGTACATTTGTTCTTATCCGTGAAATTCATCTTAATATGAGGTTGGAAATGAGGGTCAAGGTTTTCTAAAATGTTATTTTAATATTTTTTCTTGTCTATAAGAGGAAGGGTAACATTCTTTAAGTTTAACTGTGCAAATTCAAGCCTGTTTTTTTTCCGGTATATAAAAATTTCAATCAGATTGGGACTCAATTAAACAAATTATTTATAAAACGGACTGTGTTATTAACAAAACAGACGAAGTTTAATATTCGTTTCTGTACTTAAAATTTTTGAATTGGAAGTACCTGTTGCAATAAAGTAAAACTCATATTAAATGCAGAAAAAACGAGCTGATGTACATATGATTTCCCCTAAAAAGGGGCAAAAGACCCGTTTAGAAACACCCGAATGCAACCAAAAGAAGAGGTGCACAGCTAGATCCCACTAGGAGTCTACGTACTAAATTTCAAATTTGTAGGACATACCGTTCTTGAGTTATGCGACATACATACGCACGTACATACTGACGTCACGAGAAAATTCGTTGTAATTAACTCGGGAATCGTCAAAATGGATATTTCGAGTGTCTATACGTTCTTAGGCATATATCCACGTGAGGTCGAGTCGAAAAAAAAAAACTCAACATTCATTCGGGAGTGAGCAAAATGGAAATTAAGGTCGATTTTTGAGTGAATACACAATACTTCCTTTTTTTGTAAAAGAAAGTAAAAAAGAAAACAGGTATTAACAAGAACAACCCGAAGTCAAAAATGAAAACTATTTTTACATTTGAACTTTTGGTCAACATTTGCTCCCGCTTTTCCCTTCGTTCCTTAAATGAGAATTCTTTTATTTATTTATTTATTTGTTTATTTATATTTTTGCGACAGTCTTCTGATACAGTAAAATTTCGTTACAACAAACTTCTTAGTACAATAAATGTTGTCAGTTGTGACGAGAACTTAGTTGTCATGGCATTGTAATGACTATTGCAACGTTTCAAAAAAGTTATTCCTGCTGATGTTTGGGGACAAGTAGACACGATAACACAATTTTGGAAATTTTTACACCTCAACTTGTGGTGAAAAGTGACTTTATTTGAAGTTTGCTTCGAATAAAACCGAAAATTCACGCGTTACTACAATCCTCGCGGCCATCAATTACAATCTTCACGGTCCTCGCGGCCATCAATTACAATCTTCACGGTAATTAGATACCCATTACTGGTATCATCACCTCAAGGACACTGTGTTGTGTGTCAAAAAAAAAAAGAAAGAAAGCGTGTTTTGAGTGCCAAAAACGTTTGCATAAACACAGTGTCTTTTTTTAACACGGGCAGAAATGTGAAGTTTAAAATTATTATGAGAAGAAGTTAAGAATATGTTTAGTAAGGGAAAGTAGCATTTTATAAATTTATTAGTATTAAGTTATTGTTTGCATTTCAATTGTAATTTGAGAGCCTTTTTTTCATTTAGTTATTTCTGATTTTATGTATGTGAATGAATTTGTTTTTAAAAATGTGCAATGACCGTTTTTCTTCTATTTATATATCTTTTAAAATATTTAACATTTTAATTTGAGGTATACGTAATAAATAGTATATTTTTTATAAATAAAGCTCTCTACATAAATTACATAAATACAAAACTGTAGCCGACAAGTGTAAAGAATAATCCATTAAAAATCCTTGACAAAAAAACTCAACGTAACATGCCAATAATGTTCCCAAACGAGAGCATGACCGAAATATATATATATATATATATATATATATATATATATATATATATATATATATATATATATATATATATATATATATATATATATAAAACTTTTAATGAAAAAATTTTCTTGAATTGTTAAAAGGGATGCCTAATATTCCTATTTTTATGATGCAACTCCATTTTTAAGGGCATTTAAAGGGTTAAATTGTGTTTGACTAACTTTAATCCGATTAAAATTAATCTGATTAAATTTTATCCGATCACTTTAGTTTGGTCCAAAAAATCTAGCTTCTTCATTCTGGACACATGAATTTGATTAATTTAGTTTGCATTAAACAAAATGAACTAAACTAATCGGTTCTCGGCGACTGACAAAGTTAATTGAAACTGAAGTTACACATCATCTGCATTCGAACGGAATCAGATTGAAAACAATCTGAACTAAATATGATTGAATTTACTTAATAAATTGATAATTTAATTAATTAATGCCTAACATCCGCCATAATGCCTACTGTTTACAACCTTAGGTTTGTAAAGCCCATGTTATAAAAAATGTTGTTCATAGGTTTTAATACATTTTTCGCAAATTGAAATGAGTGCTATTAATTTTTAAAATACCGTTTTCGGAACTCTTGCAGAAAGCACATAGCGAAGCAAAATGCATTTCGGAGAATGTTCATTCCGTTTTCTGAAACTGCAGTGATTAATATACAGAGTGCAGTTTCGTAATTATAGCGAAAGCCGAATGAGATATTTTGAATCATTTCGATATATTCTAGAAGAGTTAAAACGGCACGACACACTGAAACATATTTCATTATGTCCCATAATTTTAAAGCTACGTACAAAACTGCAACAATACTTTTAAAATCACCCCTGTTAATGACTTATTTTCGAAAATAATCTTCATTTTGTAAGAGGTATTTGTAATTAACCAACAAGCGTTTTTTCTTTATTATTGTTTCTTTAATAAATTGAAAGACACAAAAAAAAATGAATTTGAATTTTGACATCTTGAATTCAAATTATGTTTTTCGCAATCACGTGTTTTTTTGTGTGTACAGCATGTGTGTGTTTGTGTGGGTATGTGTGTGAGTGTGTGTGTGTAGGTGTGTGTTTGTGTGGGTATGTGTGTGTGTAGGTGTGTGTTTGTGTCTGTGTGCATGCGTGTGTGTGTGTAGGCGTGTGTTTGTGTCTGTGTGCAGGCATGAGTGTGTGTGTAGGCGTGTGTTTGTGTCTGTGTGCAGGCATGAGTGTGTGGGTATGTGTGTTTGTGTGTATGTGTGTGTGTGTGTGGGTATGTGTTTATGTGTGTGTGAGTGTGTAGGCATGCGTGTGTGCATGTATGCGTGTAGGGTATGGACGCAACCTGGAGACGGGTTTCGCTAGAGGAGCAGCATCGTGAAGCCGGCCGACGGATGGTGCTGGCAGAGGGAGACAGAGGGAAAATAAAATGATAGCACGCCAAAAACAGTCAAATGAGAACAATAAGCAATCGTGATTGCTCAAAAAAAAAAAAACCCGTCGTGATGAATATTTTGAAAGAACTATACCTTGAAAAATCAACAGTTAAGTTATCCATAAGATTTTTTTTCCTCGGTGAAAAGTAGAGTTGATTTAAAACTAATTGTATTCGGAAATGTCACTATCAGAAAAACTCCTTTATTCATTTCATAGAATGAATCTATACCAAGACTTAGTACTTTTCTTGGGTTAATATTTCTCTCAATCAAGATTTTTCAACTTCCTACGCAACAAGGAAGGGGGTTATAAATGTGACGTGTGCATCTTTGTATCTATCTGTCTGTGCCGTGTTCCCTAGGGTGGTTCAAAAATACATGTAAAAAAAAGTTTCTCCTAGATAACAGGACACCCCTCATTATTTTTAGGCTTGTGGATAGCAATGTACTCGAAGAATTTTAGCTTCCTATTTCAACTGAAAGAGGATCCTCAACCCCCTCCCCCAAACTTCATAAGCATGGGGACGGGGGTTAAAAAATACACTGAACTAAAAAAACAGTGCTACATATCATAATATACACGAGTAATATGCATATACATTGCAATAAAGTAATTATTTACAAAAAAAAAAACAGCTGCGGAAATGAAATGTTTCTAAATTTGTGGCATTTTCTATACTACGGCTAATGTTAAATGAAGGGGTCATTGAGTCCCTTTTAAATATTGAGTAAGAAGCTAAAACTTTTACAGCATAATACTATTAGTAAGTCTAAAAATAAAATAGGGGGTGTCCAGGACTCTAGCTGAAAAGAAGTTTTTTTGAACCGCCCTAGTGTTCCCCCTAAACGGTTGGACCGTTTTTGATAATTCCTTTTTTTTTTTTTTTTTTTTTGAGCAATCACGATTGCTTATTGCTTTTATTTGACCATCCTTGGCGTTTGGTTCCTTTTTCAGCTTGGACCAGGGACACCAGCACCACCGCCTACCGGCCTCTGCAGGCGCGGCTCCGAGCACTGCCTCCTGGAATCCGTTTCTCCTGGTCGGGGGCGTCCATGTCCTACACACACGCGCGCTCATACACACAAACCTTTACACACATACACCTCGCCTACGTGCATACACACAGGTCTACGCACACACACAAGCCTACACATGCACGCACACGCACCTACACTTACGCACGCCTGCACACACACAGAGAACTATACACACATAACCGCCCAGGAGGAGTGGTAGGCTTGGAGGGACAGGAGCTGTTTCTAGAAACAATAGCCTCCAATGAGTAGGGCCCTGTTGCAACTCGTGATTGCGAAAAACATAATTTGAATTCAAGATGTCAAAGTTCAAATTATTTTTTTTTCTAAAGAAGACCTTATTGGTAACGTTTTAGCTAACTTTCGTCTTTGTGGGACTTTGATTACCGAGGATAATCATTCAAAAGCTTGAAAATTAGAATTTTTCTGAGCAACTTTGGTAGTGAAAACATACTAGCACTTTAAAAAGATTACTATCAATCCAAAGAACGTTATATTCGGAATTGGATAGAATTTTTTGGAATAGTAAAGTCATTTATTAACGTGATTGGTAACGATGCCATTGACGGCTGACAAGAAAAAAATGCTTAATAATCCAAGATTTTATCTGTTGCTAGTTTCTATTTGATAACAAGTACTGTAGTAGTAACAAGTACTGTACCTGTAGTTTTTTTTTTTTTGGTACATAAGAAAGACTTTTGAAAGGATTTTCATTTTCCCTCTTAGTTCTGCTTTAGCTACTAGCAAATGTTACTAGTTGTTATTGTCTTTCTTTTCTCATGTTTCTCATGTCATCTAGAAAAAAAATAAAATCCACTAAAGTTTTATATGTGTTCTCACCCGCGGAATTCAACTAAATTTGAGACAGTGAGAAGCAAAGGGACATAAGTGAACATTTTCAAATTTTGAGTAAAACGCGTTTAAAGTTGTGGTCCTAGAGGTAAAATTTCATTGACAAGTTTTTCTAAATCACTCTGAATAGCAGCACCTACGAAAGTTCTTGCCCTAAAACAGAGGAGAATTTCACCTTCCATTTGTACTGATTATCCAAAAATGTTTAATTTTGGCACTTACATCCCTTTGCTTCGCACTGCCATATGTGTGGTCTCACCAGGGTTCGAAAATATCCGATATTTTGATATATATCGGATATTTTGATATCTACCCGATATTTTCAATCAGCAAAAACTAAAGCCTTCCAAATAGTAAATGCATCTTCACAAAACATTGTTATTACAATACTTAGACTTAAAATCAAGGTTTCTTTCATTATTTATAACGAATAATTCATTTTACATTTCTATCAATTTTAATGGAGTTAATTAAACATTAGTTGTTTTACTCATTTTTCCTCTGTTGGCTAGTTTTACACAGTTTTTTCGATTAACAAATAAAAAATATGCATTAGTCGGTGCACAGTCATAAGACATTTTATTTATTTATTTATTTATTTATTTTTTTAATTATTATTATTATTATTTTTTTTTTTTTTTTTGACCAATGTTTTATATTTAAACTAGAGTTCGCCCAGCGGTCGAAATTCGACCATATTCATTACTGAATATTTGAGAAAACTTACATATGAATTTCCCTGTTTTTAACAGTTTTATTTTTACTCTTATACATTTGTTAAGTGTACATCTGGGAACATATAATTTTTGCATGGACTCACAATACCAAACAGAAATAATTTATTCCGATTTTACTATCTGTATGTGGTGCAGCATAGCCTATTAATAACGCTTTTGCGCCAAAAAAAAAACAATGAAAGCTTTTTGTATGTTAATCTCAAGATAAATGAATGAAAGGGGATATTTTGATGATTGGGAAATTGGTGTGGTCGTCAAATTCTTGGCGTGAATAATTTCATTTCGGATAACATATGTTCTCTTGTGATAACCCTAAGCAAATATATATTTCTCTACTCTTTGTTAGCGTGCGCGAAGGGAAAACATTTCTCGCGCTGACATTGGTGCCAAAAAATTGACGCCAATGGATAAAGATCGCCAAATTCCCAATGATCGAAATATTTTTGCATGAAATGATACCGCAAAACTCAGTTTATACGTAAAACTTCTGTATAAAAAAACTTCTTATAAAAAGTCGACTATCATTGCTTAAGTTGCCTTGATCTTTGGCATTAGAGGTATAAAATTTCAAATGGTCAAATGAACCAACACTACTTGCTACATTAAAAATTGTCCATTCGAAAACACTGGACGTCGCAATAATATTACAATTTTAAAAAGTTCGTCTTCATGATTTTTTAATGGTTAAGGGCTATACATAGTTAATGTCACACTTTTTTTCGACATATTTGACCCTTCCCCCCCTTTGTCACAAAGTTTCACACTTCACCATACTTCTCCTCTCTTTGTCCATGAAAAACAGCGTGACAAATGCCATTTTCATAAAAAAAAAACTTGCGCTGGCACATTCTCCCACTGTATGCCTCTCTTATTATTAATTTCTCTCTCTCTCTCCTCCCTCTTATTACAAACTTACAATTTCATGAATCCCACCTTAAAACGTGACTTTATTCTTGAACATCACTCTGCTTTGCGATAACCCTGTGCAAATATATATCTCCCTACTATTTGTTTGCGTATGCAAAGGAAAAACAATTGCCGCGCTGGCATTGCTGCCAAAAATTTAACGCCAATGGATAAAGATCGCCAAATTCCCAGAAAAAACACAATCTTACTGAATGAAATGATGCCGCAAAACTCAGTTTATACGTGATTCCTTTGTATAAACGAATTTAATTTCTTAATATTCAAGCAAGAAATAGCAACACGTAATATTATCTAGCAATTTCTTCACGCTATGTCGCGTGAAAAAGCAAATAAAAATGTATTGTCACTAACTTTTAATTGCTTCTAGCGCTTTTTCTAGTGCTTCTAGTGGGTTGGCGTTTTCGCTCGGTAAAACCGGGTAGAACGTGTTTCAAAGTATTTTTCACGAGCTTTCCAACCATACCAAGCTCGAAGCATTAAAATGCATTTTTCGTGTGGAAAAAGCAGTTTTAAAATTAATTAAAACTTAATATTTCACGCTTCCAACAATGAATTTCAACAATGGAAAAGAGATAAAATTAAAATTTTTGAGTTTCGCTAACTAAAAAACGCTTATAACTTTTTTTCTAGTGGATTTAGGTTATTGGACCTTGGGCGCCCTGACAATTTCTTCGTTATGAGTATTTTTTAAAGACCTTTCCAACCATATCAAATTCGAAAAAAATGGTAAATCCGTTCGCGTAGAAAGAGCCCTTTAGGACGAAAATGCGTTTTTAATTAATATCTCCGTTAACTAGCGTTCGATTTCAAAAGTTGTTGTTGATGACACTAAAACTCGGCAATAGCTACCGAACAAAAAAAAAAAAGAATGAAGAAAATCGGTTCACAAACAGAGGAGAAATTGGTACCGAAAGAAAACGGCTTGCTTATTAATATATAAAGATTAGCGCTTTTAATATGAATTAAAATTGTTACATTACTAATGATTTTATGGATATAAGATTTAAAAAAAAAAGATTTTATTACTTTGTTATATTAATGATGCATTAATACTTTATAAAAATATTTTACATAACTTTTTGGTTATTTTTAATAAGAAATGAACGATATTACTATGACTAATATAATTTTTATACTTAAAATACCGTAGGTGAAAACATAAATATCGAAAATATCAAAATATCATGATATTTTCAAAATAAATATCGGATATATATCGTGATTCTAAGTGATTTGTACATGCACTACTTCGAACTTAAATTATTTAAAATTATACAATTTGATTTTTACGTCAGGTACGTTGACGACATTTTTGTGCTTTTGGACTCTTCTGTCAGTGACCTTGATAACCTTTTATCCATCCTAAATACTATTGACCCACATATTCAATTTACGGTGGAATTGGAATCTGGTAATCATCTTGATGTGTCCATCACTCGTCATGACAATACGTTTATAACTACTGTTTTCCGTAAACCCTTTGCTGTTTCTCTCCCCCAACCTCACAAGTTATCCGTTCATCCTCCTAAACGAAAATTGGCTGCTTTTAGATCTTTTATTTACCGTGCTTTAGCCATTTGCTCAAATTCCAATTTACTTTCATCAGAACTGAATTACCTACGAAGTATTGCGGTGGATCGGGGATTCACATCAGATATTATTGATACCATTTATAAGAAGCTATGTAGCTCAACTAACAAAAATCAAACACTTGCTCCTGTGAATTATTCGAGTCCCGTTGTCTTACCCTTTTTTCCTAAAATCAGTCTACAAATTGCCAAAATCTTAAAAAAGTTTCATTTTTCCGTCACTTTTTCTCCTGTTAATAAATTAAGATTTTCACAGCTTAAACACCCTGTTCAGAACCTTGACAAATGGGGCATTTACAGTGTTTCCTGCCAGTGCAATTTGGCCTACATTGGGCAGACTCGACGATCCCTCAAATTCCGGATAAAAGAACACGAAAATTACGTCAAGAAACAGGATCTCAAACGCTTCTCTATTGCTCAACATTGTTGGTCCAGCGGTCATATTGTAACGGATTCGGTGCGACTTCCACTTTCTTGAAATGAAGACACAGTTCTTGATAAAAACACAGGAAATTTATTTACACTATGTACAGGAAAGATCTTCAACAACTGCTAAATTATTCATCAGCAATTAAGCAATTATCACACAACACCGTAAACTCAACGTTTACACACGTATTTACTTCCAAATACGAAAACAACACAGCGAAATGCCTCGCTATAAACAGAGCAAAAATGCACTCAGTTCGAAAATCTCAATCGAAACTAACTGTTTATCCTTCGCTAACGGCTTAAATACACCGAAAAGAATTTTCTCAAATATTCCACACGCTTCTCGAAATGCGTTGTCCGTTATCAACTTTTATCAATGAACAAAAAGGGAATAGGGGTCGTATATTTTAGCCATATGAAAAAGGGGTTGTATATTCATTACGGGAAACTATTTACAGGTTACGTTCCTACAATAATTACTATTTACAGAATTTGTAACATTGCCCCCTTCCTAAGGACTGCACGTCCCGGGCAGTACAATCCCCAGAAAGGGTGCCAAACTTCTATAACAAGTTTACAAATATACACATTAATTAATAACTAACAGATACAAAAAGCACAATAATAACAAGAAATATTACTAAACATTAAAAGCAAAAATTATCTACAACTTTTATGTTATCAACCATGGTTGTTTACGTAATACTCATGAACTATGGCCATAGTATGGGGCTAACCGATCATAATGTACAACCCTAGGTTTTGCATTAGGTGATTTTTGGATCCTCACTACGACGTCATTCAGTCGGTTAAGGACTTTGTAGGGTCCATCCCAATGCGACTGCAATTTGGGTGACAGACCTTTCCGTCGGATGGGATTCCATAACCAAACCTTGTCGCCATCGTTGAATTCATGTCCAGTAGATCTTGTGTCGTATCGGGTCTTCATCTTCTCCGCCGCGATGTTGATTCGCTCTCGTGCGAAGTTATGAACGTCTTCCAACCGGGCCTGGAGATCCTGGATGTACTCCTCAGGCGATGAAGGCGCATCCGGAGGACGACCGAAGACGAGATCACAAGGTAGCCGAAGCTCTCGTCCGAAGAGCATCTGAGATGGGGCATATCCGGTAGTCTCGTGGACAGCACTGCGGTAGGCCAGCAGGAACAAAGGTAGCTTCTTGTCCCAATCCTGTTGATTTCTGGATACCATAAGCGAGAGATTATTTAGGATCGTGCGGTTAAATCTCTCCACCATGCCGTCCGATTGTGGGTGTAGTGGTGTTGTCCTAGTTTTCTCAATTCCGAAAATTTGACATAGGCCCTTAAACACAGCAGAGATGAAGTTCCTCCCTTGATCGGAATGAATCTGCAAAGGTGTTCCATATCTCGAGATCCAGTGTTGGACCAGAGTCTCTGCTACGGTGGTAGCCTCTTGATCTGGAATGGGATATGCTTCCGGCCATTTGGTGAAGTAGTCGATGGAAACAAGAATGTATTTGTTCCCATCAGCAGTTCTTGGTAGGGGACCCAGGATGTCAATCCCAATTCGTTCGAAAGGAGCTCCAACGTTGTACAGATGTAGCTTCCCTCTGCTTCTCTTCTTCGGTCCTTTACGAGCAGCACAGGCGTCACAAGAATGGCACCACTTCTCCACGTCATCCTTCGCCTTGCTCCAGAAGAAGCGCTCCCGAACTTTATTGAGGGTTTTCAAGACACCAAAATGTCCTCCAGTCGCACTACTATGTATTTCTTTCAGAACATCTGAAATCCTTGATCGGGGAAGTAGTAACTGCCACCTAGATGTTTTGCCGTCGTCAGATTCCCATTTCCGGTGTAGCACGCCGTTCCGTAAATGGAGTGAGTTCCATAAAGCCCAGTATCTTTTTGTTGCAGGACTGAAGATGGAAACGTCCTGCCAGCTAGGGCGTCGACTGTCACTTTCCATGAACTCTAAAATTGGTTTTATGTCGGGGTCTTCAAGTTGATCTTTTCGAACTTGGTCATCACTCCATGGATCAGGTTCTGATGATGTTGGAGTCACTGTCACCTGATAGGCGGTAGGGCTAGTCGTTCCATACTGTTTCTCGATTCGGGAACAATAGTGGCAGTTCTCAGGACAGGGTCTCCTTGATAAAGCGTCAGCATTACCGTGAGATAACCCTTTTCGATGCTTGATCTCCATGTCATATTCCTGGAGCCGCTGTATCCATCTGGCTATCTGGCCTTCTGGATTCTTGAAGTTCAAAAGCCAAGTTAACGAGGCATGATCTGTCCGAAGCAGAAATTTTCGGCCGTAGAGGTAATGATGGAAGTGTTCTACAGCTTTCACTATGGCCAGTAACTCCTTTCTGGTGACGCAGTAATTTCGCTCCGACTTTGATAAGCATTTGCTCCAGTAAGCGATGACATGTTCATTTCCGTCAATTTCTTGGGATAAAACAGCTCCGATGCCCTCGTTGCTCGCATCAGTGTCCAGGATAAAGGATTTTTCAGGCTGAGGATAGGCGAGGATAGGCGTTGATGTTAAAGCCTCCTTCAGTCGTAGAAATGCAGCTTCGCATTCTTTGGACCATTCAAACTTTTGCTTGCTCTCCGTCAGCTTATGCAAAGGTCGTGCGATGTTGGAAAAACCCTTTACAAACTTCCTGTAGTACGTGCAGAGCCCCAGGAAACTTCGCAGCTGATGGATGTTTTCGGGACGACTCCAACTCCTGACCGCAGATACCTTTTCTGGATCGGTTTGTACACCTTCAGAAGAGATGATGTGACCAAGGTAGTTCACTTCCCGGCGGAACAAATTACATTTGGACGGGCTTAGCTTCAGATTGGCTTCCTTAAGCTTCTGCAGCACCTTCCTAAGATTTGCCAGATGTTCTTCGAAACTGCGTCCCACGATGATGATATCGTCTAAGTAGACCAGACAGGATTCGTAGGAAAGTCCTCTTAACACTGTCTCCATAAGACGCTCGAACGTAGCTGGTGCATTGCAGAGGCCGAAGGGCATCACTTTAAACTGCCATAAGCCTTGTCCAGTTGTAAACGCTGTCTTCTCTCGGTCATCAGGGTGTATCTCAACCTGCCAGTAGCCGCTCTTCAAGTCCAGGGTCGAAAACCACTTGTGTCCGGAAAGAGTGTCCAAGGTGTCGTCTATCCGTGGAAGAGGGTAACTGTCTTTCTTGGTGATTTCATTCAGCCGTCGGTAATCGACACAAAACCTGGTGGAGCCATCTTTCTTTCGGACTAAGACGATGGGAGAAGCCCAGGGACTGGATGACGGTTCGATTACATCATTCTCCTTCATCTCTTTCAGGAGGGTCTCAACCTCTTCCTTCTTGGCGAACGGTAGTCGTCTTGGATGCTGTTTAATAGGGAGGTGTTCTCCAGTGTAAATCCTATGCTGCGTTAAATTCGTACGGCCAACATCCTCCGATGTAGATGAAAACAGATGCTTGAAGTCGTCCACCAATTGTTCCGCAGCAGTTCTTTGGTCTTTCGATAATGGCGCACTCCCAATTAACTTCGACGTCAAGGACTCAGAAGACACAGTCTCAGAGGAATTGATTCTTCTAATGGTGCAGTTTACTGGAGTACAAGTTGCCAACACTTCACCTTTTCGGATATTCCTTGGCCTTTCACTCACGTTGGCGACTCTCACAGGAATTACATCCTTAGAAAGGTCCACAAGCGTAGATGCTACCAGTACTCCTTTTAGATTACTGTTTAGGTTGGGGGATTCAATGAGTCCAAATCGAAAACTATTGCTTTCTTCAATGGAGCCAGGTATTAATGATTCTGACCTTGAGGGAATCGAAAAATCTGTTTGGGCTATTATTTGATGAGCGGATTTTACATCACTTTCTGCGGGGAAAACGGCTATGTCTTCTCTCATCGAGTGCAGCTCATTTGTCTTGAAGTCGAGGTTGAAGTCATACTTCTTTAAAAAGTCCAATCCGAGAATGAAGGGGTCTGTGATAGCAGCAACGAATGCCGTATGATGGTAAGTGGCATTTCCAAACACAATTTCTAGGTTTACTTTACCTTCAATCTCGATCTTGTCACCTGTCACAGTTTGGAGGGTAACGCAGGGCGGCGTCCATAGAATGTTGAGTCCAAATTGACGAGCCACATCTGTTCTAATGATTGTAACATTGGCTCCAGTGTCAATAATCAGTTCGCAGGGAAACCCGTTTACGTATGCGTAAACAAACAGTCCATTACTGCCGCCACTCGTCGATGAAATCTGGAAAACTTTAAGATGGGGCTCATTCCAATTTGGCGACCTCCGCCCCGCGAGATTGCCATGGCTTAGTTTTCCTGGACCTGCGAGGGAGACGTGCTCTTCCCTCTGGTTCCTTGACGAGCTTCACAGTTTCTTCGTAAGTGACCCTCGCCACCACATTTCCAGCACTTAAGTGATTGTCCATTATGGTCCTTGGGAGCCGAAGTCCTTTTGAGGATTCCTGCAATTTCTTTTATTTGCTTTTCCAGTTCAGCAAAACGTGACGAAACCGGATCAGGCTCATCAGTTTTCACGCCGCGGATTGAATGGCGATCCTTGCGGGTTGCTTGCTGGGCGGCCTCCAACTTCATCGCATACACAACAGCAGAACTCAGGTCTTTGACATCCGCCATCCGTAGAGCTTTCTGGATTTCCGGATCTCGAACCCCGTCGATGTAGTAGTTGAGTGCCAGGTTGTCTCGAACATCCGCAGGACAGTCACAAAAAGCAAGATGAGACAATCTCTCGACGTCCGCCGCTAGCTCTTGCAGGGTTTCCCCGGTTTTCTGGAAACGGGACTTCAACTGGAGTCGGCTGAAATCTTTCTGGCACTTCTCACCGAAGCGAAGCTCCAACGCAGATGTGAGGGCGGCGAAATCCAGGCGCTGGCTGTCCGGAAGGGTCTGAAGAATGTCCGCTGCGTCACCTCTCAGGGATGCTGCAAGATGGCAGGCCTTGGTAGCAGAGTCCCATCCGTTCGCTTCCGCCACTATCATGAATTGGGTCTTGTATACCTGCCACGAACTTTTCCCATCAAATGTGGCCAGTTTAATGGACGGTCGAGCAACAGATGTGGGAGCGCCAAACTGTACAGAGCTGCTTTCCGCTGTCGCCAATCTCCGTTCCATGTCTTTAATTATTTCTTCCTTAAATGAAGTAAATTTCTTGTCTTCATCTTCCAACTTACTTTCCACACTGGCGATACGCTCTTCCACAGTATCAAATTTTTCTTCCAGAGCATCAACTTTATCTCCCATGGCGGTTAGTTGATTCTCCATCATCGTTTTCATCGACGTTAGGTCACTTTTTATTTCATTTTGACTTGTAGTAATTTTAGCAGTTAAATCACTATTTAACTGTTCCTGGTTAGTCGCCAATTCATTTTTTAATTGCTCTTGATTAGCTGCCATATCATTTTTTAATTGTTCTTGATTAGCTGCCATATCATTTTTTAATTGTTCTTGATTAGCTGCCATATCATTTTTTAATTGTTCTTGATTAGCTGCCATATCATTTTTTAATTGTTCTTGATTAGCTGTAAAACTTGCAGTCAAGTCACTTTTTAATTGTTCTTGATTAGCCGCCATATCACTCTTCACAGAGTTGATTGCATCAAGCAGTTGTTTTAATTGTTCATCCATTGCGCGAGTAATCACCATAAAAATAAAGTCCAAATTTAAAAAGTCTTTATGAAAAAATGTCCAAAGTCACACTTACTGCAAGAAAGTCCTGAAGTAGCCCCACGTTGGGCGCCAAGTTGTAACGGATTCGGTGCGACTTCCACTTTCTTGAAATGAAGACACAGTTCTTGATAAAAACACAGGAAATTTATTTACACTATGTACAGGAAAGATCTTCAACAACTGCTAAATTATTCATCAGCAATTAAGCAATTATCACACAACACCGTAAACTCAACGTTTACACACGTATTTACTTCCAAATACGAAAACAACACAGCGAAATGCCTCGCTATAAACAGAGCAAAAATGCACTCAGTTCGAAAATCTCAATCGAAACTAACTGTTTATCCTTCGCTAACGGCTTAAATACACCGAAAAGAATTTTCTCAAATATTCCACACGCTTCTCGAAATGCGTTGTCCGTTATCAACTTTTATCAATGAACAAAAAGGGAATAGGGGTCGTATATTTTAGCCATATGAAAAAGGGGTTGTATATTCATTACGGGAAACTATTTACAGGTTACGTTCCTACAATAATTACTATTTACAGAATTTGTAACAATATTTTTATTTTTTCTTCCGCCAAAGTTATTCACGAGTGTTCGTCCATTCATGATTTAGATTTTTGGGAGTCATATTACATATGGAAAAATGCTAATTTAATCGTCAATGATTTGTCTAGCACTCCCCCTTTTCCTAATGTTTGGAAGTCTGTTTTTTGATTTATTTTTTGTCCTTGACGTTTTCTACTGAGTGCAACTGTCCTCCTGAGTTCTGACGTAACCTTGACGTCATCGTTTCCGGTACTGCTCTCATATCTTTTACAACTCGTCTCTCATTCCAATGTTCGCCTCGACTGTGTTTTAGTCGGGTGAACCTGTCTTCGTTTTTAATGCACTGATGATGGCACTTGTGTTTTAAAGTGCCGAAACAGCTGTTTGCTGGTTTTTTAACCTTTTTTCATTCTCAATTTGTACTTTATATACGTTGTCATTTTTTATTCACTATACAGTACAAAGTTTTCGACTACTTTTTATGTAAAATATTAGTTCTTATTAACCTCATTGACTTTCATATGCGACTACAAATAATAAAACTAAATTAACATAATTCCAAACAGATTAAGCACAAATGAGAATTAATTTGCAAATTGCTCATTTCGAATAGGTCCTTCTCCGCAATTTACATTTAACAAACTGCTGTAGCCCACTAATCAGGGGAATTGTTGCGCAGTTCGATTTGTGAGTTCCAATAACATGCTTCATTATTCGCTTTGATCCAAACTAAGCGAATGAATGCGTCTAGTTAAGATCATAATAGGATAACTAGTGCAGTGGAATGGAATAAGTACATTAAACTAAGTGCCAATGTCTTTTGATTTAATTAAATGGTAATGGTTATTCTTGGAGCAGGAGAAACGTGTCGAGTCCAACTTAGATTTAAACTATTAAATACCAAAACTTGAAACAGACGTGACTTAATAACTATATTAACAGGCATTGTGGTCTGATGTCTTAGTTCGGCTTTTGAGCTATTGTTTCAACTTTCTCGTTACATAATAACTCAAAACGCCACTTTTGTAGAAGTTCGCCCTAAATGTTCTTCTATAAGACTAAGCTTCATGATTTTCACTAGTCATTTATTTCACACTAGCGGTACCCGCACGGCTTTGCCCGTAGTAGGGAATTAAAAGGTCATTTGGTTCGCCTGTATAATTACAAATAACGGATGATGAATTTCTCGCCAATTTGCTATGTTGAAAGGCTCGTCTATGTTATGGTTCCACGTTATGATAACTTGGTAATTTACTCATCCACGTTATGATAATTTGCTTGGTAAAATGTTCTTAAAATTGGAATCGAAAAAGAACAAAATCGAATTTTCAAAAAATCGCTTCGATGTGCACACCCCCATGCTACAAACTAACTTTGTGCCAAATTTCATGAAAATCGGCCGAACGGTCTAGGCGCTGAGCGCGTAACAGACAGAGATCCAGACACCCAGAGATCCAGACATTCAGCTTAATTATTAGTAAAGATTAAGATTTTTTTGGAGCAATCACGAATTGCTTATTATCCTCACTCGAACAAAGTTTGCGTTTCTCTGATTTTTCAGATTACCATGACGACAAGAATAATTACATCTTGTTGTTTAAATATTTATTAGTAGAACAAATTTTTGCCGCCACGGTTACAAATCGTTTGCGTTTATTCAAGGCTTAGCTGAAGCATAAAGCAGAGCTCTACGAACTCCACTGTCTCCACTGTCCAATGGCCTCCACTCCTGGGCGTGGGCAATGCTCCACATTCTCTCACACACATACACAGGCCTACGCACAGACACACACAGTCACACACGCCACATATCCACACACGCCTGCACACTAGGGTGGTTCGAAAAAATCGATTTATTTACTTTGAAATCGCGTTACCTCTCAAAAGTTGTAGTTCAGTATCCTAAATTGGGGAAAAATAATTTTTTAAAAAATATAAGTTGACAGCTTCAGTTCGCGCTTGAGGCCGAAAGTTTGAAAAATATGCTAAAAATTGAATTTTTCAAAAAAAAAAAATTATATATATATATATATATATATATATATATATATATATATATATATATATATATATATATATATATATATATATATATATTAGGGTGGTCCTTATTTTTGAAGTTGCAGATACTTTACGCGACGCCCCCTCAATTTGTTCCATTGTACAAATAAATGATCCTTGCAAAATTTTAAGTCAATCCATGAGTATTAACACGTGCCCCTAGGGCGCCCTTCTTTGAGTTTCGAAGAAAAAATTGCGGATTTTCTCATTTTTATGCAAAAATATTCTAGCGTTTTATATTTAAAGTAATTTTGAACCTCAATAGGTGCTGCTACTTCCAGACCGACCGTTCTTTCACTTTCATTCTGTAAAATTTAACATGTTACAGGGAATAAAATGTGCACCAATGGCCTTGGGTCAAGCGTACCCCTCTTCTGCACTTGTTCCAACCAAGCGGCAGGGGAACGTTTCTTCCCATCAAGATAGACACAAGGGATTCTATAGGCCATTAATGAACGATCTTTGACAACAACAAATTGCCTCCTCCAGGCTTTGGGGGTGTTGATTTACAAAATTCCCTGTGTATGTAATAGGTGTGTCAAATAGAGTCGCAAGGTTTCAATGCTATAAATGTAAGTAATTGAAATTATATTTTCATTCGCTGTTCTTTAGTTATAAACATACTTTAATGCTTATGCAATTTTTAATATATAAATTTAGAAAAATCCTCGATTAATCCTAACATAAAAATATACTGTATTTTCCATAGCAAAAATATAAATTAAAAAAAAAAAAGCCAGGTTGGAACAATGTAGAAATTTATACTTTAAATTAATTTTCTTCTATTTCAGTACATAGTCCTTTATTATCATGAAATGCTTGCGATTCATAAGATTTAGAACTCGAAATGGGTATCTATCCTAACCTGTTGAACTTTTGTTTTCTACAGCTGGTCTACCACGATTGCGAAAAAGCTTGACAACTATTGATATCTGCTCGCCTTTCATCACTGTTAGACAAATGCTATATTAGGGATAAAGATGTTGTTCATTTATTTACAGCCTATGTAGATGCAGTAAATTTAAATCTAAATGCCCTAGTGATCAATCGTACATTCCTAAAGAGAGCAAAAGGAAAATCTTCGAGAGGTAAAATTAAATTTCATGAATTTAAATTTAGATTTTTTTTAATTATTCACTGAGATACAAAGCTACATCCAGATGTAACTGGAAAAAGAACGCCGACAGGATTACCGTAATAGCTTCAGGTCCTAATATTGAACAGCTACTCGGAATTTTTTTAGATATTTCTTCAGTTGTATATCTTAGATGATAGCTCTTTATTGCTAACTGTTCCAGCTGTAGTGTTTGATACAATGGCTTGCAATACCAACCGTATAAATTGTGCATGCAATTTTTTAGAGCAAAAACTGAACGGAGATATGTTACATTTGGATTGCCATCATCATGCACTTGAAATCGTACTGCAGAGTGTGTCCTTAAAGAAGTTCTTGCCTTTCTTAGTTCTAGATCAGATATTCAATTATTTAGGCGCATCAAAATTTTGTGGAAAGATCTTCATCATTCAGAATGTATAAAATTTCAATCAAGTACAATACCACTTAAATTCTAAAAGACGAAGTTGATGACATATTATTGTTCGTAAAAAGCGGAATTGAGAAAGATTACAGAGAATTCTCATAACTTGTAATAATATTTCCTGGTGAATTTCCACCTACAGGGATATGTTTTCGGCAACCTGGAGCTTATCCCTGAGCCCCATGGGTGGCAAAAGGAATTTTTTTTTAAATTTTTATATTTAGGAAACAATTTAAATTGACCTTACATAAAGAGAAAGCCCTTCAATGCTGTTTTACAATTAAATGCTGTATGAAGGTATAGTTTTTCGCAGCAACCCAATCGAGACTCCTTTGAATAATATGATATGTCTGAAAAACTAGCAGCGTACAAAATGACGACAAGCATGTAGCTGAAGAAGTGATTGGAAAATTCATAAATCACTTATGGTATTTAGGAGATAAACTAGTAGCTTTGTCCGTATTGGATGAAGGAATTAACTTTGAAGATAGGAAAATACTAGTCCAAAAAGTGCTTGTGATAAGGAAGATGTGTCTGATGACTGTTTAACAAATTTCAGATAACAGTAGATGATTTGGAATACTTTCTTAGTACAGATCTTCCTCTTTATAGAATCAATTACGAGTCAATAAAACTGTTTGATAAGTTGCAAATATTAAAAGATTTTTTCCTGTTTGATCCTGAACCACGGCAAAATGAAGGAAGCTATTTAAAGGGAACATAGATCGTTAAAATACTGAAAATTGTGAATGATACAACTGAAAGAGGAGCACAATTAATCGAAGAATTTCACAACTAATTTACCAAATATGAGTCACAAAGCAATTTATTTTACCCAACGTCCAAGACTATTGGAAAAAAATACACACTATCGAGATACATTGAGAAAAGTGTACGATTAAGGAAAGTTTCTAAAGCATTATTTCATTCTTCTCCAACGTAAAATCTTTAGATAACATAAAATAATTTAAAAGATTCATTTTAGTGCGACCTCACAGTAAAATATTTTGCAAACCTAGGAGAAACGATGTACTGGGTCTGAAGTAAAAACTCGAATATTAGTGGGAAAATTATCAAAAGTGTTAAAGTTCAACGGCCTAGGGGCATGTGTTATTATTGACCAATCGAGTTCAAATTTTGCACACGTTACTTTTTATTATAGTGTCATAAAACTAGGGGGCGTCACTTGTTGAATTCCGAAAAGAAAAAATTCCCATATAAATAATGACCACCCTAATATATATATATATATATATATATATATATATATATATATGTATATATATATATATATTTGTATTTTTTCATAATGCAACAGAAAAGTGGAAAAGTGTCAGTATATAGCGTAGTTTGAAACTAAAAATTTTTTTTATAGCTTTTACATAAGAACTTTAGTTCGCGCATACGCCTTAGATTAGGCAAGAGATTTTAGCCCAAGATGTCTACTTAGAACTTTTTCATTATTTTTTTCCAATGGAGGATACCAAGTTACAACTTTTGAGAGGTAACGCGATTCCCGGAATGAAGAAATCGTTTTATTCGAACTACCATAATATACGTATATGTTTTAAGCAATAGATTAATTTTTCTTCTTGGAGCACATTTTAATAATATTGTCAGTGGTTTGAAATTTCCTGTTTCCTAAAAACTAATTACAAATAGGGGAAAAGAAACAAACAATTTTCATGACATTCATTTAACTCCGTTGGTTTAAAATGATTTTTTTTTCTTGAGAAATCAAAACAGTATACTAAGGAAGTAAAATAATGATTTGAAAAAATGCATTAGTAATACTTACTTTACGAATAGTCTGCATATCTTTCAGACATATGCTTTATTTCTTTACTTTGAAATCGCGTTACCTCTCAAAAGTTGTAGTTTAGTATCCTCAATTGGGGAGAAATAATAAAAAAATTCTAAGTTGACATCTTCAGTTCGCGCATGAGGCTGAAAGTGTGGAAAAATAGGCTAAAAATTGAATTTTTCAAAAAATACTAAAATAAGGTTTTTTTTTTTGTATTTTTTCATAATGCAACAGCTATAAAGTGTCAGTATATAGCGTAGTTTGAACCTAAAAAATATTTTATAGTTTTCACACCTAGACCTTTAGTTCGCGCATACGCCTTAGATTGAGCAGGACATTTTAGCCCAATTTAAGGCGTGTGCGCTGCGAAAAACCTTATGTGAAAGCTGAAAAACCTTATGTAAAAGCTATAAAATATTTTTTCAGATTCAAACTACGCTATATACTGACACTTTATAGCTGTTGCGTTATAAAAATACTTAAAAAAAATTATTTTATTATTTTTTTAAAAATTTCAATTTTTAGCATCTTTTTTCAAACTTTCAGCCTCATGCGCGAACTGAAGATGTCAACTTGGAATTGTTTCATTAGTTTTCCCTACTTGAGGATATAAAACTACAACTTTTGAGTGGTAATACGATTCCGAAATAAAAAAATCGATTTTTTCGAACCAGCCTACTGCACACATACATACGCTTAGAACAGGGGCGTGCACAGGGGGAGAGAAGGAACACCTGTTGGCCCGGGTCCGAGCCTGAGGGGGTCCAATAGTTTTAAAACTAGATATGAAAGAGATAAACGATATTGAGTGGAGCCCGGAAAAGTCATATGAGACGGGCCCCAAATTTTCTGTGCACTCCCCTGCTTACAACACACATACACAGGCCTGCACACACACATACGCTTACAACATACACACGCAAACAAGCATGATTACACACACACGCACACATTCGTGATTGCGAAAAACGTAATTTATGTTCAAGATATCAAAAATTTCAATTTTCTTTCTTATTTTAATAGTTTAGTTTTTGTACATATATCCTCTTGATTTCTTTAACTATTTTTCCTCCATACTAAGATAACATTTTTCAGTTTCTTGATACAAAACTCCCCCAGCGGTGGATAGGTATGGGTTCCATTAAGTCATGGCCATGTTTACTAGTTGGGTTATGTGATGCAACTTGTGTACAGTGAATGTATCGACGACATTAACCATTTGAACCAGACAATCATAAACGTTGGATTCTATGTTACACCAGACGTCTTTAACCGTGTGTGGGGAGAACTTGAATACTTCCGATTATCAGCGAAATAGGCGGCTACGGTAACCGCGGATAAGCAAGTCTCGGTTTATCCGCAAACTAGGTTAAAACCACTCTAGTGTCTGCAATAGTATAAAATGACTCGGATAGCTTAATAACACTTGCATACAATTAAACTATAATTGAAACGATAACAGTGTATGTAAGAACTGCACACAAAAGCTAGAAAAGGATCGCTCATTATTGCTCACGTATTACTCACACGCGAGCAAGATGCAGACAGACTGCAACAGATCAAGCTAAGGCCCCTATATATACGAGCCGGATCAAGCTAAGGCCCCTATATATATACGAGTCGACGCACAGAGGGGCCAAAACCCGAAAAGCTGGCAAAAACCTCAAAAAAAAACTTAGATTTGTGCCAAAATTGGTACATAGGGGTTTTTCGAGGTCGCTGATTATAAATCTGAAGTCAGAACTACTGTAAAAAAAAAAAAACTGCGGATCCACTACGGTGAACGCATGCGAGAAAAATCTGTAAGTATTTTATAAAAATTAATATATGGTGGTTTTTGAAGTCGTCGATTATAATAATCAATATCTGATGCAAGAAAAAAGTAATAAAGAAAGAAAAAAAGAATGAGAACCAAGAATCAAATAATCCACTATTATACTGGGAAATAAAATGAATTTTATCAATCAATTGGTTAAAATCAATTTCAAATTCGGAGTTAATGTCAAAATCAGAATCTGTTTCTGAATCGGTGAATGAAGAGCTACTTTCCGTTCGCGTTTTTGTTGTAATGGTTTCTATAGGAGAAAGTAATAATTCTAGAAACTTCCTGGGATAAGCTCCTTGGTTTTTTTTTTCTTTTTTTTTTCCCGGCTATTTTCTAATACTGGAAATATAGGGATCCGAAGATATCATGAAAATATCTTCCATAGTTTTAGCTCCCGAACATTTCCGCGAAAAAGCTTCGCAATATCTTTTAATAACTTTGTTTCTGTTTTCTTGCGCATCTTCTGATAATTAACCAATGCATGTGCTATTATTTGTGGACTGTGAATTAATAATTTGTGCACCGAAGTAGGCTTGTAATACCACGGATATAATTCGACAAAGTTTCCTTTCAGTTTATACTGTATGTACTTGAAACTTTTCACAATCTATCAAGGCAACTTGAAACAACCTGCAGAATCACGTAAAATCGCTTAATTAACGTAGCGCTTAATAACTTGTTAAGAAGCTAATGACAGTTAATGTTTACGAATTTCGTAAGATAAGGGAGCGAACTAAAGCCCTAAACTTGAATCTTAGCTTTATATGGCATTAGATATAACTTTTCATGTAGTTTAAAATCGAAATCTCTACCATTATTTCGCTTTTGTCAGGACACAGAATTTTAATTTCTATTTAACATGATGCAAATGAAATTTCTATCATATCAATGTAAAAAACTTTCTACATGCTTTCAGAAATCGTTTCCAACACTTCACTTTAAGATTATAGATTTATAATATTGCCTTTTTTTCGTTACGTTCTCGCGACACGCGTGCGCTCTGCACGAAAGCTAACTTTCAACTGAAGGGCACAAGGGTAGGTATGAGGATAGACCCTTCAACTTTTGAAATTTAACGCAGTAGTTACCCCTCTATCCATCCCACAAGTCAAAATTTCCCCGAGTCAATTTTTTATTTTTGAGGTTTTGGTCAGCTTTTCGGGATTTGGCCCCACTGTGCGTCGCATCAGCTTTTAAGTTCAGCCATTTTGGATCGGAACGCGTGTTTGAGTGGTTGTCTTTTCTGGCAAGTTATCGCGTTTGGCGATTTCTCACTGCGAGCAATTATTAGCGGCACGTGAATTGCTTATTAAATAAAGTATTATTTTTGGCTAATTTGGTAAAACCCGAAATTTTTCTCTGGTAACCCTAGCTCCGCAACAATGAAAAATCCGATCCAAAATAGCTAAACTTAAGCTGATGCGTCGGCCTGAATATATAGCGGCTCTAGATCAAGCTAGGTTACACGAAAAAGGCAAAGGAGAGGGAAGAGGATTTCTTTTAAGACTGGTCCGGTCACTCATTTACGCACGTAAGTAGTGTAGATCCGAAAATCAGTAAGTAGGGAAGATTTAAATCAGTAAGTAAAGAAGATCTATAAGTCAGGTTTTAATTAGTCATGTTTTGGTGACATTAAAAGGTTTGATATCATTGGAAGGGATAAGAAAGTAAGCAATGGGAATGTCTAAAAAAAGAAGGCTAAATTAAATGTGTGCATTTATCTATATTCAGTTAATCATTGCTATTTTTTTTTTTTTTAAGGGAAGAGAGGCCGCGGATAATCGAAAGTTTACTGTATCGTTTAGATGTGTGCAGGGCAACAATTAGTGGCCATGTCGAACTGCACTGAATATGTATAAAACTTGAAGAGTTTTACTGGTGACCAGTCAAAAGTGCACCATAACTTTACGGACACACCGTATAGTGTTTTCTTTGTGCGCGTTTCTTACGGTTTTTCTGTAATTTCACATCAGACACAAACAAAAAATGTTACCTTTCTTTACATGTTAAGTTGCCCTTTTCTGTGTTTACCATACTTTTCTATGAGTAGGAAAATGTCTAAAAAGTTCGACATTTTTGGAGTGTAACTAACATGCGCATACCATACATACGTATCTATACTTTTGAGACATTATAAATTATTGATTTTATAGGTGTAAAAGGAAGTACTCTAAGAAATACCTATAAAATTACTTCTGACACCTATAAAAGTACGGAACATGCTTACTTGCAGGGTGTTCCGTTTTAACCTGCAACCGTGTTGGTAACATTTTTCAATGGAGATTATTTCTCTAAATATTAGTTAGGAGACCTGGGGCCCGGATATAAAGTTAAATTTTGTATTATTTAACTTATTTTTATTTTCACTTCAAACTTGGAAGTATCTTAACCCTGCATCTGATTTTGAACATTTTTGAACTTGGAAGTATACATCTAGGACTAACGGTTGCGAAAATAAAGGTCTTGCAGGTTAAAACGAAACACCCTGTATATTAAATATATGTTGCAGATTCTTTCTTTTTTTTAGACAAGTTTCTCTGCTAGTTCCTGATTTATTCTAGACTGATGACTGGCTTTTATTGAAAAGTTTCTAACCTCTTCAGAAAGATTTCAGGCTAATTTCAGAAAGGTTACTAACTTTTAAAGAGAAACTTTCCTGTTTTTGCAAGATATATTTCTGGAATAAATTAGGCAGTGCATCATTTACCAGGAACGTTTAGAAAATTTCTTACAGTTACATACAAAAAGAATTTAATGCGAGTTTTACTAATAAAACAGTCCGGAATCGAAACTTTTTATATAACTCCGAGAAATGATTTAAACGCATAACTCGCAAAAAAAAAAAAAAATGTTTTGTAAACAAGATTCTAAAATATTTTTTTCTAAACCTTTCAAAAAATATCATGGTTCACCTGGCATGCATGTCCCAGGTGAATTACTAATGAGGCAGAGGACCTTATGTTGCTAATAAGAAAAGACAATGCTTCACGTGTATTGATTTCGAAACTAATTAAGTCAGTTTCCATGTTTAAAATTTCTTCCGAAGACAATAATTATATTCTTTTTTAAAGTATAACTTCATTAGTAAGCTAAGTAGTAGAACGTGAAGACCAAGCAATAAACATTTTTTGTTGCAATTATTAAACTTCTCATAGAAATTTACAAAGAAGGCATTGTTTCATGTTTTTGGTGGAACATATTACTCAAATAAAAAATTTAATTTTTTAAGGGCTGAGAGAAATCAAACAGTGTTCCCATGCGAGATATAATTGTTTTTTGTACTTGAGTAATAATTTTAATTAAAATTTTCCTTCTGCGTAGGCGAAATATACATTGACTTTCAGATGGTAAAAAGTTTTTAAGCTAAATCTCCTTTTTCAATCATTTTTGCAAGGCAATTTTTCCCCCCGAGTGTTGAAATAATTACATCATGGTACTTTTTTTTCGGTGTCCCCCAAATTTCACCGACACAAACCCCAAATTTCACCGACACGAAATTCCTCCCCATCCTTCCTGTTTCTCAGTTTCAATCGAACCTTTTGATACATTTGGAGGGGGGGGGGGCAGAAATTTCAAGTGTCGGCAAAACTGAGAATAACATTTTTTTTCTCGCCAAATTCTTTCTCTAGTTATTATCCTCAGCTCACTGGGCTTGTCAATGTCTCCCGGAAACTACAAGGATAAAACAGATCTAACAGTTATCCTAATATAAATAATAGCCGATGATCGAATAACCCGCGTGCTTCAACAATGAAACTCGCACCAAGACACGATAATTTGATAATGTGTTTTGGTAATGTTTGACATGCAGGGAAAGGCTTTATTGTGACAAGGCTGAACTGGATCTGGTCACTTAAATGTTTTACTGGTAAGACTGTGCCATTTCAGGGGAATAAAGAAAGGAAAAAATGGTCAACAATACTATACGCTACCGACTGGAGTTTCGGGTTAATCTACTAGAGTTAGGGTTACAATATCAACTATCAAAATATAAAGAAACAGGCAATTGCTTCGTTCAAATGTCAGGGTTGGCCGAATTGGACCCAACTGGGTTGGACCCAATGAGCTTTTTTGAAAAAACCCATTTAACAAAACCCATTATTTAGCCCACTTTTGGGTTTTTTTTAAATTTTCTGAGACGTTTTTTAAAAAATTAATTAATTTAAATACTTTCACTATTTAAACTTATTTTTTATTTGTTCTTAACCACAGACAATTTTGAACTTTAATAGTATTTCTTAACTCTTAACGGCATTAAAAAATACTTCAAAGGTTTTAAATAAATGTATTTAACTTTTTTCTTTAACTGGTCAATAAATAACTCAAATTATCTTGACCAAGTCCTGTAACGTCAGATTTTCTCAATATTTGTAGATTTTACAGAGGAAACTACTCTAGCTAAAAGGCTTTCATGTGAATTATTTTCTGCTAACCAACACGTCATAAATCTCGAATAAACACAACGTATATGTTTTTGAAATAAACAGATTTTTCAAACGGTCGACAGCAAACAGAACAGGTACACTATTTTTATTATCTTACGAAAAAAATTAATATTTCGTACTCTGTACACAGAAATAGAAAAACAGACAACATAAAATTCAAGGAAATGTCTTGATTAAGCTGGAATTCAGTAAAAAGGGATTTAAACTACTTCAGGTTCTACAGTAGTTTTGCATAACAAAATGAAATACAATAAAGTAAAATGCAAAAAAAAAAAAAAAAATGTAGTAATTAAAAACGAACAATAGATTTTATCACTCGAGAAGTAACTTTGCCTTAACTGTTGGTAATAATGAAAATTAAAAAATCTGAAACTTCACCATTCTTGGGTTTTTTTTGTCTTTTATACTTTTCTTCAGAAAACGCTGAATTTTAACTAGTTTTCCAGCTTTTTTTACCCGAAGACAATTTTTGCACTTTGTCTATATACTTACGCTACAATATGCTGCAAGTACCCCACATTTTCCCTAAAAAAAGACAAAAAAAAAACACATTTCTTTTTAAAAAAACCCAACTTTAGTTGAGGTTTTTTTGGGTTTTATTTAAAGAAACCGAAAAACCCCTGGGTCCATGGGCTTTTTTTAAAAAATCCGGGTTTTTGCAAACCCTGTCAAATGTAGAAGCAATTTTCACCTGTCATGCCTTGACGGGCGACTTTCTAGTTCTAAAGTAGTCAATGAATCAAAAATACATCTCTACACAGTATAAAATTAAGTCTCCAAAAAGCGTCTGTTTGTTTAAGGGGGTCCGGGACACAAAAATCGTCAAATTTTGCAATTTTGTTTTATCATTTGTAAAATTACTCCGTTTTTATCTGCTTAAAAGGACGTAATTGTTTCTATCTTAATTAGAATGAAAGATATAATTATTTTTGTTGCATGCACACCTAACTAATGTGTATTTAACTTTAAACGCGTTTTTCTCCATGATGCAATTTTTCCCGATTTCTTGCATTCAAACTCTTATAAGTCAGGAACCGATAGAGATAAAATAATGAAATTTGGAGCATATCTTTTTCAAACAGTTTACTTTAATTTTTATTCGGCGAATTTGAAAAAAACGTTTGCTGCAAAAAATATAATTTAAAAAAAATTGTATCTTCGAATTTTTCGAAATTTTTTTTCAAATATTTTCTATTTTTTATTGAATTAATATTTTTAAAATCGCCGAATTAAAATTAAAGCTTAGATATTTGTGCATAATTTTTTGAAAAAAAAATTGAAAATTGACTAAGAATATTTTGAGTTATAGCAATTTAAAGCAACCCCTTTTTTTTAAAAACAAATTAAATTTAAATAAAAAAATTTTTTTTAGTATTTATGTTATGATTTTGCTTATTAAATAGATCGTGAATCAGTGCAAAAAATTTCAAAACTCTAAAGTATTTAATAAACATTTTTTCAACATGTGTCCCGGACCCCTTAAACGCGTAAAATTCGAGAACTCCCCGGCCGATTTCGCTGGAATTTTCACAGCCTCTTTCTTTTAGTTCCGTAAAGGTTTGCAGACCAGTTCGAAAAAAATTCGACGAGAGTTGTCTTTTTATTCCAATTTAGGCGTAGTTATTACATAAATTCCTGAATATGGGGATGGAAAAGTACTTGCACATAATAAAATTACATATCGTTGCAAAGGGTAGAATTTTCCGCATTCTACACAATTAGTTTCAATGCTCTAACTTAACCACAGCGGGAGTTATTTGCCTTTTCAGATCGAATATTTTTAGGTTTAGCTGAAATTTAGGCACTACTTTCTTCATTAAATTTATCAATAGAAAGTGAAGAACTGTCCCACAGTTTTCTTTTTGACACCATTGGAAAAAGAGACATTTTTCACTCCAGATCTATCTCGACGAATGGTCGAAAAACTAAGCTTGTCCCTCGAAAGTTAAAAAAGTTACAAGCCTTTTTAAATCAAGTTTAAAAAAGTTAATCTCCATTCGAAAAAAAGCACCAAAACCTGTTTTTATGCGATCTTTTTTAGTGCGATATTTTTTGAGCGTTTTTTTTTTTTTTTTTTTTTTTTTTTAAAGCAATCACGATTGCTTTTTGCTTTCATTTGACTGTTTTGATGTGCTGTAATTTTATTTTCCCGTCAGCACCCTTCGCATCATCACCATCGAACGGCTCCTCACGATGCTGCTCCTATAGCAAAAACCGCCTCCAGGTTGCATCCATATCCTACACACAGGCGCATACATACACAACTACACACACACACGCGCACACATACACACAAACACATACACACACACACCTACACATACACACACACACCTACACATACACACACACCTACACATACACACACATACACACAACTACCCACACATTCATGCCTGCACAAGGACACAAACACATATGCTAACACACACATACACATACCCCGCCCCCGCGAACACAAACATTCATACACACAACTACCCACACACTTATGCCTGCACACAGACACAAACACACATGCCTACATACACATACCCCTACACACAAACACACATAACCTCCTACACACAAACACACACGCCTACATACACACACACTCGTGATTGCGAAAAACATAATTTGAATTCAAGAGGACAAAATTCAATTTTTTTTTCTTTTTTTTTTTTTGCGGTACAGTAAAATTTGAATCAGCTTGGGATTCCATTGGCGAAATTATTTTTTAAAGAGTGCGAGGCAGTATCTTCAACTCATGACATAGGCACCCCTATGGGAAGTCACTGCGACCTCCCAAAAAATTCCTTATTCGGGAAATTTTGTCCCTACTACTCGGCAAAGATAATCATCAGTTGGCTTATTTTGATTTCTTTAAATACTACACTTCGTAAGTTTTGGGGTTATCTTCTATGTGAGACTTTTTTTATGCGGTCCCTATCCACCGCATTAAAAAAAAAAATATATATTTTTTTTAACTGTGTTGCGAAAACAATTTTTTAAAGCTACTCGTGAAGTTTCAAACAATTTTTTATGCGGTCCCTATCCACCGCATACAAACAGGCTTCGGTGTATACAGTCAAATATGCCTATTCAAAGAAAACCCTTCAACTGCTGCACTTATAAAAATAATATGATTTAAAACAATATTTAAAAAAATCGTTATTATTATGCAGTAATACCCGATAAGATCCACCATCGAATACTATCCATTTTAAAGTAATAAGCACAATATTAAGGAATACATAAACAAAAAATTAAAGCCAAATGACTTTAAGGGTCAACACAATGCAAAAATAATTTAAAAAAAAACGACATATGATAATTTTAATCATGAATTTATTCGAAAATATTTGAGTGTACAATGACTTTTGTGGCGTATTATTTCTCTGTCACTTCGTTTTTTTGACCCATTTCAAAAAGAAGATCCGTCAATATTTTGAAAAAACTACAGGGTTTTTTTTAGAATGACATAGGAATGATGTGAAAAAATATTGGACTTCATATTCGTATTCAGTTTCGCGTTATTTTGGTTTTACTAAAAAATTTTAATGTGTACGAACCTTTTGAGAGCCACTGTATCTTCTTGCGTTGTCCAGTTTTAAACTTTTCAGAATAAATGTGCACTGTGCAGCTCTTCGCTTAGAATGCAGTAAAAAGTTATTACTCTATGAGCCCAGAACTCACCACGATAAGATTAATACACCTCGAGTTACATCCTGCACTTTCATCCATCCAACCAAGAGTTACAGTGATTTACGGTATTTACATAATTACAATGTATTGGAATTTACAATTATTATTAAGCTTTAGACAGGTTTTTAGTTTTGGTCAAGGGCCGAAGTGGCACCTAAGTCTCGGTTTTGCAACTGATATTCACTAGAGCGTAAAATTGTTCTCCTTGTAGTGGGCTGTTGGCTGTAAATGTATAAAAATACAATTGCTTTAAAAGCAAAGATCTGTATTGTGTCCATTTGCTCCAGTTATTGCAAAAAAGTTAACTGGATTGTAAAAGAAGAAAAATGACATGCAGAAAAAAAAAAGCTAAATATCAAATTCTAGTTAAAGTTATCAAAATTTACTGCCTTGAACTTAAAAAAAACTGTAATTAAAAAAAAATGTATACTGTCAAAAACAAGTACAATATGAATACGAAAAAAATTAAGGTATTTGTATTTTCATTTAAAAGTTTTTGCCCCTTTGACAGTTTTCAGATCATGCGCAAATGTTTGATATGCCCCCCCCCCCCCCGCCCCATCTTAATGAAGAGGCCATTTCACAACTTTTTTCTGCTTTTGGAATTCGAGTATCTAAAATATCTATTTTCGTTATTCCATCCAAAATAGAACTTTTAAGAATGATACCTCCTCCCCTAAATAGGGGGGAAAGTTCTTTATACTCTATTATAACTCCTTCTATTATACTCTGATTGGCTTGATTCACATTTTCCCCTTACACTAAGATACAATAATGCGCAATGTCAAGTTATTATAGCAAAGAAAATGGAGTTTTTAAGAAAATAATTACAAATCCCTGGAATTGTTTAAAAAAAACAAGGAAATTGAATAATAATGCGAAACATTAAAAGAAATTTAATGAAAAAAACGTAAGACTTAATCCGAAAGAAAACATTAAAAACAGCAGCTTTCTTAGAATTCTTTCGCATTTAAAAACACAAAACAAACTTTCTTTGTTTAGAAGCAGCTAAAAAAAAAACCATTAAGATTTCACTATCCTAAGGCTAACATTTGTTTGGAGTTGCATTTTCTAAAGTAATAAGGTTCTTCATACGCGTATTACTACAGTTTATTTTGAAACTCCTGGAATTAATGCGAGATATTATGTTTCACAAATAGGCAAGTAAAAATTCTTAGAAACATACATTTTGTGTTAAAAGTGGAAATGCATCCAAGCCATTTTGAAAGGTGCTTTTAGTAGAATTTTTCGAAAATAACAAGACCAACTTAAAAGAAATATGTTTGAAACACTGAGTAATATGCTTCCAGGCATTTTGAACAAGTCCTAGTATTTATAAAGGATGAAAAATTACTCAAAATAACGCAGCACAATTAGAGAAAGGGATTATTTTTTGAGGTTTTTCCGTTAGTGTATACAAAGATATGGGGGGGGGGA